>NC_091309.1:7877886-7950386 GCF_038502225.1 Cherax quadricarinatus
ATTTAGTGTGATTTGTGCATGTGTTGTGAATTTAGTGTGATTTGTGCATGTGTTGTGAATTTAGTGTGATTTGTGCATGTGTTGTGAATTTAGTATGATTTGTGCATGTGTTGTGAATTTAGTGTGATTTGTGCATGTGTTGTGAATTTAGTGTGATTTGTGTGTGTTGTGAATTTAGTGTGATTTGTGCATGTGTTGTGAATTTAGTGTGATTTGTGCATGTGTTGTGAATTTAGTGTGATTTGTGCATGTGTTGTGAATTTAGTGTGATTTGTGCATGTGTTGTGAATTTAGTGTGATTTGTGCATGTGTTGTGAATTTAGTGTGATTTGTGCATGTGTTGTGAATTTAGTGTGATTTGTGCATGTGTTGTGAATTTAGTATGATTTGTGTATGTGTTGTGAATTTAGTGTGATTTGTGCATGTGTTGTGAATTTAGTGTGATTTGTGCATGTGTTGTGAATTTAGTGTGATTTGTGCATTTGTTGTGAATTTAGTGTGATTTGTGCATGTGTTGTGAATTTAGTGTGATTTGTGCATGTGTTGTGAATTTAGTATGATTTGTGCATGTGTTGTGAATTTAGTGTGATTTGTGCATGTGTTGTGAATTTAGTGTGATTTGTGTATGTGTTGTGAATTTAGTGTGATTTGTGCATGTGTTGTGAATTTAGTGTGATTTGTGCATGTGTTGTGAATTTAGTGTGATTTGTGCATGTGTTGTGAATTTAGTGTGATTTGTGCATGTGTTGTGAATTTAGTGTGATTTGTGTATGTGTTGTGAATTTACTGTGATTTGTGTATGTGTTGTGAATTTAGTGTGATTCGTGTATGTGTTGTGAATTTAGTCTGATTTGTGTATGTGTTGTGAATTTAGTCTGATTTGTGTATGTGTTGTGAATTTAGTGTGATTTGTGCATGTGTTGTGAATTTAGTGTGATTTGTGCATGTGTTGTGAATTTAGTGTGATTTGTGTATGTGTTGTGAATTTAGTGTGATTTGTGTATGTGTTGTGAATTTAGTGTGATTTGTGTATGTGTTGTAAATTTAGTGTGATTTGTGTATGTGTTGTGAATTTAATGTGATTTGTGTATGCGTTGTGAATTTAGTGTGATTTGTGCATGTGTTGTGAATTTAGTGTGATTTGTGTATGTGTTGTGAATTTAGTGTGATTTGTGCATGTGTTGTGAATTGAGTGTGATTTGTGCATGTGTTGTGAATTTAGTGTGATTTGTGTATGTGTTGTGAATTTAGTGTGATTTGTGTATGTGTTGTGAATTTAGTGTGATTTGTGCATGTGTTGTGAATTTAGTGTGATTTGTGCATGTGTTGTGAATTTAGTGATTTGTGTATGTGTTGTGAATTTAGTGTGATTTGTGTATGTGTTGTGAATTTAGTGGGATTTGTGCATGTGTTGTGAATTTAGTGTGATTTGTGCATGTGTTGTGAATTTAGTGTGATTTGTGTATGTGTTGTGAATTTAGTGGGATTTGTGCATGTGTTGTGAATTTAGTGTGATTTGTGTATGTGTTGTGAATTTAGTTTGATTTGTGTATGTGTTGTGAATTTAGTGTGATTTGTGCATGTGTTGTGAATTTAGTGTGATTTGTGTATGTGTTGTGAATTTAGTGTGATTTGTGTATGTGTAGTGAATTTTGTGTGATTTGTGTATGTGTTGTGAATTTAGTGTGATTTGTGTATGTGTTGTGAATTTAGTGTGATTTGTGTATGTGTTGTGAATTTAGTGTGATTTGTGCATGTGTTGTGAATTTAGTGTGATTTGTGCATGTGTTGTGAATTTAGTGTGATTTGTGTATGTGTTGTGAATTTAGTGTGATTTGTGTATGTGTAGTGAATTTAGTGTGATTTGTGTATGTGTTGTGAATTTAGTGTGATTTGTGCATGTGTTGTGAATTTAGTGTGATTTATGTATGTGTTGTGAATTTACTGTGATTTGTGAATTTAGTTTGATTTGTGTATGTTTTTGAATATATTGTGATTTTTGTATGTGTTGTAAATTTACTGTGATTCGTGTGTTGTGAATTTAGTGTGATATGTGTATATGTTGTGAATTTAGTATGATTTGTGTATGTGTAATGAATTTAGTGTGATTTGTGTATGTGTAGTGAATTTAGTGTGATTTGTGTATGTGTTGTGAATTTAGTGTGATTTGTGTATGTGTTGTGAATTTAGTGTGATTTGTGTGTGTTGTGAATTTAGTATGATTTGTGTATATGTTGTGAATTTAGTATGATTTGCGTATGTGTAGTGAATTTAGTGTGATTTGTGTATGTTTTTTAATATAGTGTGATTTGTGTATGTGTTGTGAATTTAGTGTGATGTGTGTATGTATTGTGAATTTAGTATGATTTGTATGTGTTGTGAATTTAGTGGGATTTGTGTATGCGTTGTGAATTTAGTGTGTTATCTATATGTGTTGTGAATTTAGTGTGATTTGTATATGCGTTGTAAATTTAGTGTGATTTGTGTATATCCTCAAGTATGCGGGATTTATGAGACCGAAACTCATGACAATGTTTCGGTCCGACTTGGAATATTAATTGACTAGTAACAGAAGCGCGAAGGGGAGTCATAATATACCCGAGTGGGGGGAGGGGAGGGGAACGGCAATGTGTGTGTGTGTGTGTGTGTGTGTGTGTGTGTGTGTGTGTGTGTGTGTGTGTGTGTGTGTGTGTGTGTGTGTGTGTGTGTGTACATTCAGGACGAGTCGTGTGTATGTCGTATATTTAGAACGATTTATGTTTTTCTTGTGAATTTAATGATGTTTGTGTATTTAGAACAATTTGTGTATGTCGTGAATTTAGAAAGATTTGTGTATGTCGTGAATTTAGAAGGATTTGTGTATGTCGTGAATTTAGAAAGATTTGTATATATTTAGAGCGATTTGTGTATGCCGTGAATTTAGAAGGATTTATGTATGTCGTGAATTTAGGATTTGTGTATGCCGTGAATTTAGAAGGATTTGTGTATGTCGTGAATTTAGGATTTGTGTATGTCGTGAATTTAGGATTTGTGTATGTCGTGAATTTAGGATTTGTGTATGTCGTGAATTTAGGATTTGTGTATACTTTCAATCTAGAACGATTTGTGTATATCGTGAAATTATACGGACTTGCGTACAGTTAGAACGATTTGTGTGCCGTGAATTCGGATTGATTTGTGTAGCTTTAGAACAATTTGTACTTACGAGGTGAATTTAGATTACTGTTAGAATCATCACTAAGCGCTAAACTTACAAGGGTCACGTGAGTTTAGAATGATTGGCATATGCCCCTTCACGAATTTCTAAGGTGCGTGTTGGTAATTGTTAGTGAGGTTAAGAAGGTCGAGGTTTATTCTGAGAACTGCGGCTTCATGACGGGCGAGGCTTCTACTAATCCCTAGTTGGGCGGGATTACCCTGCAAGCTGGGCCTTTATCCAAGCTGCCCCTCAAGGAAGGTTCCTTGATGTTGGTGAGGGGCTCTTGATTTAGGGAATTGGATCTGTGCTCCAGTTCCCCGAATTAAGCCTGAATGCCTTCCACATCCCCCCCCCAGGCGCTGTATAATCCTCCGGGTTTAGCGCTTCCCCCTTGATTATAATAATAATAATATCCAAGCTGCAACACTGTAGGATTCACCTCAAGGATTTAGTAGGAATGTTGCGTCAATTTCGTGTGTTGCGTCGGTTTCGTGTGTTTTTAAAAATGGTGCACAGGTTTCGTTTTTTTTTTTTTTATAGAAATGTTCCATGTTTTTGTAAATTGTTTACAAAATTTGCATCGCGTTCGTAATTTTTTTGTAGAAATTTTGGATCAGTTTCGTAAAAAGAAAATTGAAATTTTTGGATAATCTTCGTAAAAATTTTAAATTTTGAATCATTTTTCGTATTTTTTTTTAAATTTGCATCATTTTCGTAAATTTTGTTTTAGAAATTTCGCATCACTTTCTTTTTTTTTTTTTTTTTTTTTTTTTTTTTTGTAATGTTTCATCTATTTCATTTTTTTTTTTTTTAGAAAATTTTCATCACTTTTTTATCTTTTTTTTCTGAAATGTTTCATCTATTTCATATTTTTAAAGAAATTTTGCATCAGTTTTGTAAATTTATGGATTTTTGCATCAGTTTCGTAATTATTTTTAAATGTTACATCGATTTCTTTTATGACTAACGAGGCTGCCTAATGTGACACGTAAACATTTAGAGAGTCTTCGTGGTTCTAACTCGTGCTAACACAGTGTTGCGAATTCTAACTTATTCTAATACAGTGTTGCGAGTTCTAACTTATTCTAATACAGTGTTGCGAGTTCTAACTTATCCTAATACAGTGTTGCGAGTTCTAACTTATTCTAACACAGTGTTGCGAATTCTAACTTATTCTAACACAGTGTTGCGAGTTCTAACTTATCCTAACACAGTGTTGCGAAAAAGCAGGAACAACAGTCACCTTTGTTATATCTGCTTAGGTGGGATTAGCAGTATTAATGTCATTAATCCTAGTTTATCCAGTGATGTTGTGCTTCTTATACACCTTGTATTAAGACCTTTGTGAGGCGTCTTATACACCTTGTATTAAGACCTTTGTGAGGTGTCTTATGCACCTTGTATTAAGACCTTTGTGAGGTGTCTTATGCACCTTGTATTAAGACCTTTGTGAGGTGTCTTATGCACCTTGCATTAAGACCTTTGTGAGGTGTCTTATGCACCTTGTATTAAGACATTTGTGAGGTGTCTTATGCACCTTGTATTAAGACCTTTGTGAGGTGTCTTATGCACCTTGTATTAAGACCTTTGTGAGGTGTCTTATGCACCTTGTATTAAGACCTTTGTGAGGTGTCTTATGCACCTTGTATTAAGACCTTTGTGAGGTGTCTTATGTACCTTGTATTAAGACCTTTGTGAGGTGTCTTATGCACCTTGTATAAAGACCTTTGTGAGGTGTCTTATGCACCTTGTATTAAGACCTTTGTGAGGTGTCTTATGCACCTTGTATTAAGACCTTTGTGAGGTGTCTTATGCACCTTGTATTAAGACCTTTATGAGGTGTCTTATACACCTTGTATAAAGACCTTTGTGAGGTGTCTTATGCACCTTGTATTAAGACCTTTGTGAGGTGTCTTATGCACCTTGTATTAAGACCTTTGTGAGGTGTCTTATGCACCTTGTATTAAGACCTTTGTGAGGTGTCTTATGCACCTTGTATTAAGACCTTTGTGAGGTGTCTTATGCACCTTGTATTAAGACCTTTGTGAGGTGTCTTATACACCTTGTATTAAGACCTTTGTGAGGTGTCTATGCACCTTGTATAAAGACCTTTGTGAGGTGTCTTATGCACCTTGTATTAAGACCTTTGTGAGGTGTCTTATGCACCTTGTATAAAGACCTTTGTGAGGTGTCTTATGCACCTTGTATTAAGACCTTTGTGAGGTGTCTTATACACCTTGTATTAAGACCTTTGTGAGGTGTCTTATGCACCTTGTATTAAGACCTTTGTGAGGTGTCTTATGCACCTTGTATTAAGACCTTTGTGAGGTGTCTTATGCACCTTGTATTAAGACCTTTGTGAGGTGTCTTATGCACCTTGTATTAAGACCTTTGTGAGGTGTCTTATGCACCTTGTATTAAGACCTTTGTGAGGTGTCTCATACACTGTGTATTAAGACCTTTGTGTCTTATATACTGTATTAAACCTGTATAAGATATCTTATACACAGAGTATTAAGACTGTGTGTGTGTTTGTGTGTGTGTGTACTCACCTAATTGTGGTTGCAGGGGTCGATTCACAGCTCCTCGTCCCGCCTCTTCACTGATCGCTACTAGGTCCTCTCTCTCCCAGCTCTATGAGTTTTATCAAACCTTGTCTTCAAACTATGTATGGTTCCTGCCTCCACTTCGTCACTTTCTAGGCTATTCCATTTCCTGACAACTCTATGACTGAAGAAATACTTCCTAACGTCCCTTTGACTCATCGGTGTCTTCAACTTCCAATTGTAACCCCTTGTTTCTGTGTCCCATCTCTGGAACATCCTGTCTTTGTCCACCTTGTCAATTCATCGCAGTATTTTATATGTCGTTATCATGTCTCCCTTGACCCTCCTGTGTGTGTGCGTATTTCAGCGACACAGTACTTCCTTGGGCAGCTGTGTCTTGCAAGAAAGATAAAGACCATAACATTGTCTCCACCCCGGGTCTATCACCATAACATTGTCTCCACCCTGGATCCATCACCATAACAGTCTCCACCCTGGAACTGTCACCATAACATTGTCTCCACCCCGGGTCTATCACCATAACATTGTCTCCACCCCGGGTCTATCACCATAACATTGTCTCCACCCTGGGTCTATCACCATAACATTGTCTCCACCCTGGGTCTATCACCATAACATTGTCTCCACCCTGGGTCTATCACCATAACATTGTCTCCACCCTGGGTCTATCACCATAACATTGTCTCCACCCTGGGTCTATCACCATAACATTGTCTCCACCCTGGATCCATCACCATAACAGTCTCCACCCTGGAACTGTCACCATAGCAGTCTCCATCTTGAATCCATCACCATAACACAGTCTCCACCCTGGATCCATCACCATAACAGTCTCCACCCTGGATCCATCACCATAACAGTCACCACCCTGGATCCATCACCATAACAGTCTCCACCCTGGATCCATCACCATAACAGTCTCCACCCTGGATCCATCACCATAACAGTCTCCACCCTGGATCCATCACCATAACACAGTCTCCACCCTGGATCCATCACCATAACACAGTCTCCACCCTGGATCCATCACCATAACACAGTCTCCACCCTGGATCCATCACCATAACACAGTCTCCACCCTGGATCCATCACCATAACACAGTCTCCACCCTGGATCCATCACCATAACACAGTCTCTACCCTGGATCCATCACCATAACACAGTCTCCACCCTGGATCCATCACCATAACACAGTCTCCACCCTGGATCCATCATCATAACAGTCTCTACCCTGGATCCATCACCATAACAGTCTCCATCCTGGATCCATCACCATCCTCTGCTTCATTGAGGACCAGTGAAAACTTAACAACTCGGGTCATCATGAGGTCATCTAACAAGATGTCAGAGGCGTAAAAGTCCTTTGTTACCCATGACCTTACATGACCCAGGATGACTCTACTGTAACTGCTTAGTACGTGCCCGAAGACAGGGCTAGCTAGACTTAACTAGTTTTAGTATCTAACTACTTGGAGGACTATTAAGGAAATAGTGACATTGGACAAATGCATATTTAATAATAATATCTGGCATCACATTCTCCCACCCTCGGTTCTCTTTCTCCTCTCTCTCTCTCTTGTATACCTTGTATCTTTCCCCTGTGTGATTGGTATCTGTCTCTGCCTCTATATGATACGTATCTTTGGGTCCCCGCCACACCTAAGATCCCTAACGGATGACCCTTTATTCCTCCCTTCACCCTCCTCCTCTTTATCTCTCCCTTTCTTTCTCTCTTATCTCCGGCTTCTTCTCTCTCTCCCCCCCCCCACTCTTTCAGCTAAGCGTTGAGAGCCCTTCTTTCTTTTTTGTTACGGCAGGCTTAAAGAAATTTCGGCAGCAGCAATTACGTTCCCAATCGGATTAGGGCAAATCTCCACGTAAGCGGTAAAGCTGGTGGATTATCGTAGATGCACGATCGCCCCGGCGTGACTCGTCGGGGGCTGCATCGTAAAAACAAGCAGTAAAACCTCTTTCCTGTGCGGCGGCTGGCTAAGACTCTTCTTCCGTACTCCCAGTTATTATTATTCTCCAGGAATGGATGGAGGGGAGACCTCTCTATCTTGCTGTGCCTCACTCAGGCTCTCATAACTCCTCACTGTTGCTGAAGGAGGAGCCTCGGGGGTTAGGGAGGGTCTTTAATGGGGCTCTGAGAGAGGGATGGTGTAGGAAGCGAACACTCATACACAGACACACACACAGACATACACAGTGACACATGGTGTAAAGGGTGGTGGGAGAGCGGGCGAGAAGTTGTCACGACGGGAGTTGGGCGGCAACTGAGTGTGGGGTGCGCGCGCAAGCGGTGGGTTCCGTGTTCCTCCGCCCCTCACTGATATTATCTCAGTTAGCGCCTCCTTCTGTTGTCGTGTTAGGCTGAAGTTGCTCCCTGCGCAGCCTCACTCACATGGCTTCCTATGACAAGAGTTAGCCACCGCTCATAAGGTTGCTATCATCACCAAAAAGCAGGAGAGGACGGTGGGTTAAACTGCGGGCCCGAGCTACTGCGTCTGCGCATGCATGGGGCCCCCCTAATCTAGGATTATGGAGGCTTATCTAAACTCGCTGTTTATAAAGTATGTTTTTGGTAGGAAATTAGCTAGTCGTGGATGGCACGACGGGGGTGACGCAGCGTCGGTGTTGGTGCTCTGAGGGAGGAACTGACCAGTGGCAGGAAGGTTGCTCGTGGCGGGTGTAAGGCGGCTCAAGGCTTAGCACGTGGCATTCAGTGACTTTAATCGGTGGCAGGCCAGGAAGCAGTGTGTGGCCGTGGCTGGCAGCGACCATGTGTGCCTCCACCCGCGGTGTTCCCTAGTGCCTCCTCCACTCTCCCAGTGCTCGGGGAAGCCACCTTCAGCGCTCCCCCCGTCGCTACCTGCCGCGCCATCCCGCCTTTCTCTCTTGTAAGTTTCTGCTGTAGCGTGTGTGTGCGGGAAAGACCACTGGGCCACCGGTGGGAGGTGCCGGGGGCTGGACCATCTCGTGTCCCGCCGGGAGGTGCCGGGGGCTGGATCACCTCGTGTCCCGCCGGGGGCTGGATCATATCGTGTCCCACCGAGGGCTAGACCATCTCGTGTCCCGCCGGGGACTGGACCATCTCGTATCCTGGTGTCGAGAGCTGGTCCATCTCGTGTCCCGCTGGGAAGTGCCGGGGGCTGGACCACCTCGTGTCCCGCCGGGAGGTGCCGGGGGCTGGACCACCTCGTGTCCCGCCTCAGCCTTGCACCTGCTGAACTCAGCGATGGACTTTCAGAGCGCCATGGAAACGTTCGCAGAAGCGTGGATGGCGGCCAACACCAAGTCTCGTCCAGATTCTTCCGACCAGCAGGTGAGTCCCACAACACCTGTGCCCAACTGTAACACCTGGGGCACTGATAACGCCACTTGAACCAGTAACACCACCTCTGGCAGTGGTAATACCACAGGGGATAATATAGCACCTGGGGCAGTGATACCACCTTGGAAAGGGGTATCACCACTTCTGGGAGTGGTAATACCACAGGGGGGTAATATAACACCTGGGACAGTGATAACACCACCTTGGAAAGGGGTAACACCACCTCTGGGAGTGGTAATACCACAGGGGGGTAATATAACACCTGGGGCAGTAATACCACCACCTGAGCCAGTAACACCACCATGGAAAGGGGTGGCACCACCTTTGGTAGTGGTAATGCCACCTGGGATAATTATAACACATGCAACAGTGATAACACCACCTTGAGCAGGGATGGCACCACCCAAGGCAGTGATAATACAACCTGTGGCAGTGATAACACCACCACCTAGGGGAGTTTTAACAAATGCGGCAGTGATAACACCACCTACAGGTAATAGCACCATTTGGGGCAGTGATAACATTGCCTGGAGTAACAACATCGCCTGGGGCAGGGATGACACCCCCTGGGGTAATTACAACACCTAGGTCAGTAATTACACCATATGGAGTTAATTACTACAACTGGAACAGTAAGTAGAATACCTGGGACTAACTACTACACCTGGGACAGTAACTACAACACCTGGGACAATAATTGTTACATCTGGGACAGTAACTACGACACCTGAAGCAGTAATTGCGACATCTAGGACAGTAACTACGACACCTGAAGCAGTAATTGCGACATCTAGGACAGTAACTACGACACCTGGTGCAGTAATGCATTATTTTGGGTTACTACAGCTACGTTGTTTTGCCAACGAAGTAATGATGGCAAATTTGGGCTTTTACTGATAACGGGTGTTGTCACAGTGAGAGTGCTGGTAACACGTGTTGTCAAAGTGAGAGTGCTGGTAACACGTGTTGTCACAGTGAGAGTGCTGGTAACACGTGTTGTCACAGTGAGAGTGCTGGTAACACGTGTTGTCAGTGAGAGTGCTGGTAACACGTGTTGTCACAGTGAGAGTGCTGATAACACGTGTTGTCACAGTGAGAGTGTTGGTAACACGTGTTGTCACAGTGAGAGTGCTGGTAACACGTGTTGTCACAGTGAGAGTGCTGGTAACACGTGTTGTCACAGTGAGAGTGCTGGTAACACGTGTTGTCACAGTGAGAGTGCTGGTAACACGTGTTGTCACAGTGAGAGTGCTGGTAACACGTGTTGTCACAGTGAGAGTGCTGGTAACACGTGTTGTCACAGTGAGAGTGCTGGTAACACGTGTTGTCACAGTGCTGGTAACACGTGTTGTCACAGTGCTGGTAACACGTGTTGTCGCAGTGACAGTGCTGGTAACACGTATTGTCACTGTGACAGTTCTTGTAACACGTGTTCTCATGGTGACAGTGCTGGTAACAGGTGTGGTCGCAGTGATAGTGACGGTAACAGGTGTTGTCAGTGTTGATCACATGCGCTGTCACACAGTGCTGGTAACAGGTGTTGTCACAATGCTAGTATCGCTGTGACAATGCTGGTAACAGGTGTTGTCACAGTGCTAATAACACGTGGTGTCACTGTGACAGTGCTGGTAACAGGTGTTGTCACAGGGCTGGTAACATGTGGTATCACTGTGACATTGCTGGTAACAGGTGTTGTCATAGTGCTGGTAACAGTTGTCACAGCGCTGGTAACACGTGGTGTCACTGTGACAATGCTGGTAACAGGTGTTGTCACACAGTGGTGGTAACAGGTGTTGTCACAGTTCTGGTAACAGGTGGTGTCACAGTGCTGGTAACAGGTTTTGTCACACAGTGTTGGTATCACGCGTTGTCACATAGTTCTTGTAACGTGGTGTCACATTACTGGCAACAGGTGTTGTCACACAGTGCTGGTATCACGCGTTGTCACTCAGTTCTTGTAACACGAGGTGTCACGGTGACAGATGGTAACAGGTGTTGTCACACAGTGCTGGTATCAAGCGTTGTCACAGTTCTTGTAACACGAGGTGTCACGGTGACAGTGCTGGTAACAGGTGTTGTCACAGTGCTGGTAACAGGTGTTGTCACAGTGCTGGTAACAAGTGTTGTCACAGTGCTGGTAATAGGTGTTGTCACAGCGCTGGTATCACGCGTTGTCACTCAGTTCTTGTAACACGAGGTGTCACGGTGACAGATGGTAACAGGTGTTGTCACACAGTGCTGGTATCACGCGTTGTCACACAGTTCTTGTAACACGAGGTATCATGGTGGCAGTGCTGGTAACAGGTATTGCCACAGTAATGGTAAGAGGTGTTGTCACAGTGATGGTAACAGATGTCACAGTGATGGTAACAGATGTTGTCACAGTGCTGGTAACAGGTGTTGTCACAGTGCTGGTATCACGCGTTGTCACACAGTTCTTGTAACACGTAGTGTCACGGTGACTGCTGGTAACAGGTGTTGCCACAGTGATGGTAACAGGTGTTGTCACAGTGATGGTAACAGGTATTGTCACAGTGCTGGTAACAGGCGTCACAGTGCTGGTAACAGGTATTGTCACAGTGCTGGCAACAGGTGTTGTCACAGTACTGGTAACACGTGGTGTCACTGCGACATGTGTAATAAATCGCAACTAAACTACGATTTACACAGGAAACTTTAAACGACGGTTCGTTTCCTTGGTGAGCGACCTGATGATGGTTCAGGACAGATCGAAACGTTGTCTAAAGTTACAGCTTCAAATTGTTGGTCTGTTGTGAATTGTTCTAGCGCCGATATTGTGACTTAGTCATGTATAGCACTGCTAACAGTCTGCAATATTGTGACTTAGTCATGTATAGCACTGCTGACAGTCTGCAATATTGTGACTTAGTCATGTATAGCACTGCTGACAGTCTGCAATATTGTGACTTAGTCATGTATAGCACTGCTGACAGTCTGCAATATTGTGACTTAGTCATGTATAGCACTGCTGACAGTCTGCAATATTGTGACTTAGTCATGTATAGCACTGCTGACAATCTGCAATATTGTGACTTAGTCATGTATAGCACTGCTGACAATCTGCAATATTGTGACTTAGTCATGTATAGCACTGCTGACAATCTGCAATATTGTGACTTAGTCATGTATAGCACTACTGACAGTCTGCAATACCTCTGACAGCATCTAAAACACACATGACATCTTTTTTATTCCATGTAAATACGAGGTTCCCAACGATTATATATATATATATATATATATATATATATATATATATATATATATATATATATATATATATATATATATATATATATATATATATATATATATATATATATGTCGTGCCGAATAGGCAGAACTTTCCATCTTGGCTTAAATAGGAACGCTCATTTTGCCCTATAGCACAAGCGAAAATTTGTGTATGCAATAATTTCGCCAAAATCATTCTGAACCTAACGAAAAAAATATATTTCACTGTGTTTGTTTAGTATTAAATTATTGTAAACAAATCTAAAATATATTTAGTTGGGTTAGGCTAAAATAAATTGCGCTTGTTATAATAAGGTTAGGTAAGTTTTCTAAGATACTTTTGGTGCAAAATTAAAAGTTTTTACATTAACATTAATGAAAAAAATATATCTCTAAACGTATAAGAGAAAATTTCAGAAAGGACTTAATTTTAAATGAGTTCTTGCTAATTGACCAGTTTTACATATTCGGCACGACATATATATATATATATATATATATATATATATATATATATATATATATATATATATATATATATATATATATAATCATCATTTGCCCTACACTGATGTAAAAAAAACTGGCATTAATTTTCACAAGAGATTAGAAGTCACAAATAACCCGCAGATAGGAGAGAGGAGCTTACGACGACGTTTCCGTCCGACTTGGACCATTTACAAAGTCACGGTGTGGAGCTTTATATTACGACCGCTGAGAGCGCAGGTACATGAAGATAGGCCTCCTATAACTGGTCGTGAATCGTGTCTTAAGACAGCGAGCAATCTTCCCACAAACACAATATTTACGATATTTAAATATTAACGATTGTGCCTTTATTCTTCTCTTAGATGTGCAAGAACCGAGAGGGCTAGTGAAAAACAAAATATTTGAAAGCATCGTGGCAGACATGTTTCCACTGATGCTGGTACACAGTGTGATTGTACACACATGGTTTAAAATACCGACAAAATGATGAATTAGACACATATGTAGCATCCGGGCATCTTTGTAGACGTTTCGCCAACCAGTGGCTTTGTCAACACAAGGACATGATGTGAAGAATTATATACAATAGATGAAGTTCCTTCAAGACGACGGTGATCTTCGCCAACTCCAAGACTGAAGGTCTGATCACCTTGTAATGATAGTCACTGGTTGGCGAAACGTCTACAAATAAAGATACCCAGATGTTGCACATGTGTGTAATTCTTCATCTGGCACACTGTGTGACACAGTATGACACCAATTCTGAAATCCTGACACCAAGAGGGCAGCCATTCATTCAATTATCACACTTATTCCCACTAAATGTCTTTCCAGATATTTGGGGGGACACCAGAGATCTTTCCAATAACGATTATCATTAGTATTATCTTACAATTATTACAGTATTATTAGCAGTACTGTCATAATATAAAATATTGATTATTAATTATTATGAGTGTTATAATTGTAATTATTATTATCATTGTTATTGTTGCGTTTAGAAATCCGTTAGAAGAGCATATTTAGTCTCTTGGTATTTAACAATTTTTTATATACTCAGACTCGTTTAATCCATCATAATCTTGTTTGGTAAGAGTGTGGTGAGCTTGGCACTATGTTTGGTAAGAGTGTGGTGAGCTTGGCACTATGTTTGGTAAGAGTGTGGTGAGCTTGGCACTATGTTTGGTATGAGTGTGGTGAGCTTGGCACTATGTTTGGTAAGAGTATGGTGAGCTTGGCACTATGTTTGGTAAGAGTATGGTGAGCTTGGCACTATGTTTGGTAAGAGTGTGGTGAGCTTGGCACTATGTTTGGTATGAGTGTGGTGAGCTTGGCACTATGGTAAAAGTGTGGTGAGCTTGGCACTATGTTTGGTAAGAGTGTGGTGAGCTTGGCACTATGTTTGGTATGAGTGTGGTGAGCTTGGCACTATGGTAAGAGTGTGGTGAGCTTGGCACTATGTTTGGTAAGAGTGTGGTGAGCTTGGCACTATGTTTGGTATGAGTGTTGTGAGCTTGGCACTATGGTAAGAGTGTGGTGAGCTTGGCACTATGTTTGGTAAGAGTGTGGTGAGCTTGGCACTATGTTTGGTATGAGTGTGGTGAGCTTGGCACTATGGTAAGTGTGGTGAGCTTGGCACTATGTTTGGTAAGAGTGTGGTGAGCTTGGCACTATGTTTGGTATGAGTGTGGTGAGCTTGGCACTATGGTAAGAGTGTGGTGAGCTTGGCACTATGTTTGGTAAGAGTGTGGTGAGCTTGGCACTATGTTTGGTATGAGTGTGGTGAGCTTGGCACTATGTTTGGTAAGAGTGTGGTGAGCTTGGCACTATGTTTGGTAAAAGTGTGTTGAGCTTGGCACTATGTTTGGTAAGAGTGTGGTGAGCTTGGCACTATGTTTGGTAAGAGTGTGGTGAGCTTGGCACTATGTTTGGTAAGAGTGTGGTGAGCTTGGCACTATGTTTGGTATGAGTGTGGTGAGCTTGGCACTATGTTTGGTATGAGTGTGGTGAGCTTGGCACTATGTTTGGTAAGAGTGTGGTGAGCTTGGCACTATGTTTAGTATGAGTGTGGTGAGCTTGGCACTATGTTTGGTAAGAGTGTGGTGAGCTTGGCACTGTTTGGTATGAGTGTGGTGAGCTTGGCACTATGTTTGGTATGAGTGTGGTGAGCTTGGCACTGTGTTTGGTAAGAGTGTGGTGAGCTTGGCACTATGTTTGGTAAGAGTGTGGTGAGCTTGGCACTATGTTTGGTATGAGTGTGGTGAGCTTGGCACTATGTTTGGTATGAGTGTGGTGAGCTTGGCACTATGTTTGGTAAGAGTGTGGTGAGCTTGGCACTATGTTTGGTATGAGTGTGGTGAGCTTGGCATTATATTTGGTAAGAGCATGATGAGCTTGGCACTATAGTATGAGTGTGGTGAGCTTGGCACTATATTTGGTATGAGTGTGGTGAGCTTGGCACTATGTTTGGTAAAAGTGTGGTGAGCTTGTCACTATGTTTGGTAAGAGCATGATGAGCTTGGCACTATAGTATGAGTGTGGTGAGCTTGGCACTATATTTGGTATGAGTGTGGTGAGCTTGGCACTATGTTTGGTAAGAGTGTGGTGAGCTTGGCACTATGTTTGGTATGAGTGTGGTGAGCTTGGCACTGTTTGGTAAGAGTGTGGTGAGCTTGGCACTATGTTTGGTATGAGTGTGGTGAGCTTGGTACTATGTTTGGTATGAGTGTGGTGAGCTTGGCACTATGTTTGGTAAGAGTGTGGTGAGCTTGGCACTATGTTTGGTATGAGCGTGGTGAGCTTGGCACTATGTTTGGTAAGAGTGTGGTGAGCTTGGCACTATGTTTGGTATGAGTGTGGTGAGCTTGGCACTATGTTTGGTATATGTGTGGTGAGCTTGGCACTATGGTATGAGTGTGGTGAGCTTGGCACTATGTTTGGTATGAGTGTGGTGAGCTTGGCACTATGTTTGGTAAGAGTGTGGTGAGCTTGGCACTATGTTTGGTAAGAGTGTGGTGAGTTTGGCACTATGTTTGGTATGAGTGTGGTGAGCTTGGCACTATGTTTGGTAAGAGTGTGGTGAGCTTGGCACTATGTTTGGTATGAGTGGTGAGCTTGGCACTATGTTTGGTATGAGTGTGGTGAGCTTGGCACTATGTTTGGTAAGAGTGTGGTGAGCTTGGCACTATGTTTGGTATGAGTGGTGAGCTTGGCACTATGTTTGGTATGAGTGTGGTGAGCTTAGGACTATGTTTTGTAAGAATGGGGTGAGCTCAACACTATGGTACGATAGTGGTGAGCTCAGCACTATGGTAAGAGTGTGGTGAGCTCAGCACTATGGTAAGAGTGCGGTGAGCTCAGCACTTAAGTTATGCAGTACATAAAGTTAAGCACTTGGGTGCTGGTGTGCAAGAAGCTTGCACACTCAGCAACCTTGTAATGGGACAGTATTTCGCTCTGTGTAGAGCTTAACCAAGCTTAATCTGTCTAAATTAAAGCTTGTTTTGTATTCTGTCTTTGTCTGCTTGTAACTGGGTTGTCAGTGACTCCCCTGACACTGTGGCAAGCAAGGTAATTACCCCGGATGTTGTGAAAATCAAGGTAATTACCCTGACGTTGTGGCAAGCAAGGTAATTACCCCGGATGTTGTGAAAATCAAGGTAATTACCCTGACGTGGCAAGCAAGGTAATTACCCTGACGTGAAAAGCAAGGTAATTATCCTGACGTTGTAGCAAGAAAGGTAATTACCCTGACGTTGTGGCAAGCAAGGTAATTACCCTGATGTTGTGAAAAGAAGGTAATTACCCTGACGTTGTGACAAGAAAGGTAACTACCTTGACGTTGTGAGACGCAAGGTAATTACCCCGGATGTTGTGAAAAGCAAGGTAATTACCCTGACGTTGTGGCAAGCAAGGTAATTACCCCTGCCGTTGTGGCAAGAAGGTAATTTGGAGTTAATTAGGTTCAGCGTAATCTATAAAAGGTGTTAAGCATGTCTACTTAGGAGTGCATTACCGAGGTGATCTGATAAGTTGGTGTAGATCCCAAGAAAGTGTGCGAGTGGAATATTAGTGTTGGTTGTGTTATAGCTGTGTGTGTGTCAGTGCTCACCGTGTTGTGGTTGCAGGGGTCGATTCATAGCTCCTGGCCTCACTTTACAAACATGTTATCAGCGCATGGGGGATGAGGAACGGCCCTATGATGCGTGGGGCTGAAGAACAGCCATAAAAGACATGGGGGGGGATAAAGAACAACCCAAAGAGAGTGTAGTTTTGGTCACTAAAACCAAGACCCGGTCGTCAAGACCACACCAGACCTGGTCGTCAAGACCACACCACACCTGGTCGTCAAGACCACAGCAGACCCGGTCGTCAAGACCACACCAGACCCGGTCGTCAAGACCACACCAGACCTGGTCGTCAAGGCCACACCACACCTGATCGTCAAGACCACACCACACCTGGTCGTCAAGACCACACCACACCTGGTCGTCAAGACCACACCACAACTGGTCGCCAAGACAACAACACACCTGATCGTCAAGACCACACCACACCTGGTCGTCAAGACCACACCACAACTGGTCGCCAAGACAACAACACACCTGATCGTCAAGACCACACCACACCTGGTCGTCAAGACCACACCACAACTGGTCGTCAAGACCACACCTGTGGACCAGATAATGCTATTAGATTCGCTCAGGATAAATTACCGTGAAAAATAGATCGCCTATTAAACAGTTTGTTGGAAATAATTCCCTAATACCTTGTATTAATACCTAAATAATTGTTAATGCCTGGTATTAATACCTAAATAATTGTTAATGCCTGGTATTAATACCTAAATAATTGTTAATGCCTGGTATTAATACCTAAATAATTGTTAATACCTGGTATTAATACCTAAATAATTGTTAATACCTGGTATTAATACCTAAATAATTGTTAATACCTGGTATTAATACCTAAATAATTTTAATGCCTGGTATTAATACCTAAATAATTGTTAATGCCTGGTATTAATACCAAAATAATTGTTAATACCTGGTATAAATACCTGAATAATTGTAAATATCTGGTAGTAATACCTAAATAATTGTTAATACCCAAATAATTGCTAATACCTGGTAATAATACCTAAAGAATTACTATTACCTGGTATTAATTCGTAAACAATTGTTAATACCTGGTATTAATTCGTAAACAATTGTTAATACCTGGTATTAATTCGTAAACAATTGTTAATACCTGGTATTAATTCGTAAACAATTGTTAATACCTGGTATTAATACGTAAACAATTGTTAATACCTGGTATTAATACGTAAACAATTGTTAATACCTGGTATTAATACGTAAACAATTGTTAATACCTGGTATTAATACGTAAACAATTGTTAATACCTGGTATTAATACATAAAGAGTTTGCTAATACATAAAATTAAATGTGTTAATTTGTATACACATGCTTATGTCTCGGTTCATAAAAATTACTCTTAACCATCTCACAACTACTTGATAGTATGCTAAGTTATGTCAGATAGTATGATCAGATATGCCAGATATTATGCTAACATATGCCAGATAGTATGCTCAGATATGCCAGATAGTATGCTAAGATATGCCAGATAGTATGCTCAGATATGCCAGATAGTATGCTAAGATATGCCAGATAGTATGCTCAGATATGCCAGATAGTATGGTAAGATATGCCAGATAGTATGCTAAGTTATGCCAGATAGTATGATCAGATATGCCAGATATTATGCTAACATATGCCATATAGTATGCTAAGATATGCCAGATAGTATGCTAGGATATGCCAGATAGTATGCTCACATATGACAGATATTATGCTAAGATATGCCAGATAGTATGCTCAGATATGCCAGATAGTATGATCAAATATGCCGGATATTATGCTCAGATATGCCAGATAGTATGCTAAGATATGCCAGAGAGTATGCTAGGATATGCCAGATAGTATGCTCAGATATGCCAGATAGTATGATCAAATATGCCAGATATTATGCTAACATATGCCAGATAGTATGCTAAGATATGCCAGATAGTATGCTAGGATGTGCCAGATAGTATGCTCACATATGACAGATAGTATGCTAAGATATGCCAGATAGTATGATCAAATATGCCAGATAGTATGCTAATATATGCCAGATAGTATGCTCAGATATGCCATATAATATGCTAAGATATGCCAGATAGTATGCAAGGATATGCCAGATAGTATACTAAGATATGCCAGATAGTATGATAAGATGTGCCAGATATTATGATAAGATATGCCAAGATAGTATGCTAAGTATGCCATATAGTATAAGATATGCCAGATAGTATGCAAAGATATGCCATCAATGCATGAAATAAGCGCGTTAAACCATAAAACTAATGCCATAAAACCGTGCTATCAATGTAAATTGAGTCCTGACGTCAGCGAAGTACATCGTGTCGTCTGTGTAAATCAAGACGTCAGTGGTGTGAACGTTGTCGTCAGTACAGTGAACCAGGTCGTTATTTACAGTATACCTTACCGCGGAATCAGTGCAATAAGCCACATCAGTGCCGTAAACTACGGAATCAGTGCCATAAACCACGTCATCAATGGCATAACCCACATCAGTGCCATAAACCACGTCATTAGTGCCATAACCCACGTCATCGGTGCCATAAACCACGTCATCAGTGCTATAACCCACGTCACCAGTGTCATAAACCACGTCATCGGTGCCATACCCCACGTCATCAGTCTCATAACCCACATCATCAGTGCCATAAACCACGTCATCAGTGCCATAACCCACGTCATCAGTGCCATAAACCACGTCATCAATGTAATACAACATATTAATGCGTTGACGGAGGGACGCTCCGTTTTCCCCGCTGTAGACTGTTTATGGGGAAGCGTAAAACACGTAGGGATCCTGCGGTCAGTAAGGAGAGGGGTAGGTGGGAGGATTTATCAAGTTTGATCGGCTGGAAGGACACAGTAGCTTCCGTACCTTGGATGAAGAGCCCTTGAGGAGCATCAGGGAGCTAGACGGAGTTCACACTACACAGTGTAGGAGACAATACACTAATGTATTCGTATACTGTACAGTGTAAGTCATGTAATCAACAACAGCATACACGGTGTATGTTTGTGTAATGTGTCTGGTGTTAGTGAAGTATGCTAGGTGTTAGTGTCTGGTGTTAGTGGAGTATGCTAGGTGTTAGTGTCTGGTGTTAGTGAAGTATGCTAGGTGTTAGTGTCTGGTGTTAGTGAAGTATGCTAGGTGTTAGTGTCTGGTGTTAGTGAAGTATGCTAGGTGTTAGTGTCTGGTGTTAGTGAAGTACGCTAGGTGTTAGTGTCTGGTGTTACTGAAGTATGCTAGGTGTTAGTGTCTGGTGTTACTGAAGTATGCTAGGTGTTAGTGTCTGGTGTTACTGAAGTATGCTAGGTGTTAGTGTCTGGTGTTAGTGGAGTATGCTAGGTGTTAGTGTCTGGTGTTACTGAAGTATGCTAGGTGTTAGTGTCTGGTGTTACTGAAGTATGCTAGGTGTTAGTGTCTGGTGTTACTGAAGTATGCTAGGTGTTAGTGTCTGGTGTTACTGAAGTATGCTAGGTGTTAGTGTCTGGTGTTAGTGAAGTATGCTAGGTGTTAGTGTCTAGTGTTAGTTAGTGACTGGTGTTACTGAAGTATGCTAGGTGTTAGTGTCTGGTGTTACTGAAGTATGCTAGGTGTTAGTGTATGCTGGTGTTAGTGGAGTATGCTAGGTGTTAAGTATGCTAGGTGTTAGTGTCTGGTGTTAGTGAAGTATGCTAGGTGTTAGTGTCTGGTGTTACTGGAGTATGCTAGGTGTTAGTGTCTGGTGTTAGTGAAGTATACTAGGTGTTAGTGAAGTATGCTAGGTGTTAGTGTCTGGTGTTACTGGAGTATGCTAGGTGTTAGTGTCTGGTGTTAGTGAAGTATACTAGGTGTTAGTGTCTGGTGTTAGAGGAGTATGCTAGGTGTTAGTGTATCTAGGTGTTAGTGTCTGAAGTATGCTAGGTGTATGTCTGGTGTTACTGAAGTATGTTGTTAGTGTCTGGTGTTAGTGGAGTATGCTAGGTGTTAGTGTCTGGTGTTAGTGAAGTATGCTAGGTGTTAGTGTCTGGTGTTAGTGAAGTATGCTAGGTGTTAGTGTCTGGTGTTACTGAAGTATGCTAGGTGTTAGTGTCTGGTGTTAGTGGAGTATGCTAGGTGTTAGTGTCTGGTGTTAGTGAAGTATGCTAGGTGTTAGTGTCTGGTGTTACTGAAGTATGCTAGGTGTTAGTGTCTGGTGTTAGTGGAGTATGCTAGGTGTTAGTGTCTGGTGTTACTGAAGTATGCTAGGTGTTAGTGTCTGGTGTTAGTGGAGTATGCTAGGTGTTAGTGTCTGGTGTTACTGAAGTATGCTAGGTGTTAGTGTCTGGTGTTAGTGGAGTATGCTAGGTGTTAGTGTCTGGTGTTAGTGGAGTATGCTAGGTGTTAGTGTCTGGTGTTACTGAAGTATGCTAGGTGTTAGTGTCTAGTGTTACTGGAGTATGCTAGGTGTTAGTGGAGTATGCTAGGTGTTAGTGGAGTATGCTAGGTGTTAGTGGAGTATGCTAGGTGTTAGTGTCTGGTGTTAGTGAAGTATGCTAGGTGTTAGTGTCTGGTGTTAGTGAAGTATGCTAGGTGTTAGTGTCTGGTGTTACTGGAGTATGCTAGGTGTTAGTGTCTGGTGTTAGTGAAGTATGCTAGGTGTTAGTGTCTGGTGTTACTGAAGTATGCTAGGTGTTAGTGTCTGGTGTTAGTGGAGTATGCTAGGTGTTAGTGTCTGGTGTTAGTAATGGCGTCCTCAAGTCAAATATTTTATTCTCTGGTACCCCTTGTCAATAATAATAATAATAATAATAATAATAATAATATTATTATTATTATTATTATTATTAAAAAGAAGCACATAAAACACACATACAAAAATATAAAATATACAAGCCTATTAGTGTAAGTAATAAACAAATATTATAGATAACAATACAAAAAACATAACAGAAACTAACTTGTCTTCTGTAAGTTTTTTGGTGAAATATTTTGAATTGGTGTGATTGGCAGACCCTTTTTGTTATTAGGTGGAATATTGGGCAACTCTTCTGTATAAGCTAATTATACGGCAAATGCTGGTCAAAAAAATTGTGGTGTTTTTAATTAAGACGATAAAGGTGGGTCAGAATTACTAACAATCTTGCGGCACCCGTGGGCACTATGGGTGGCACACCAGGGTGCTGCGGCGTCCTGGTTGAATGGGTGGCACACCAGGGTGCTGCGGCGTCCTGGTTGAATGGGTGGCACACCAGGGTGCTGCGGTGTCCTGGTTGAATGGGTGGCACACCAGGGTGCTGCGGTGTCCTGGTTGAATGGGTGGCACACCAGGGTGCTGCGGCGTCCTGGTTGAATGGGTGGCACACCAGGGTGCTGCGGTGTCCTGGTTGAATGGGTGGCACACCAGGGTGCTGCGGCGTCCTGGTTGAATGGGTGGCACACCAGGGTGCTGCGGCGTCCTGGTTGAATGGGTGGCACACCAGGGTGCTGCGGCGTCCTGGTTGAATGGGTGGCACACCAGGGTGCTGCGGCGTCCTAGTTGAATGGGTGGCACACCAGGGTGCTGCGGCGTCCTAGTTGAATGGGTGGCACACCAGGGTGCTGCGGCGTCCTGGTTGAATGGGTGGCACACAAGGGTGCTGCGGCGTCCTGGTTGAATGGGTGGCACAACAGGGTGCTGCGGCGTCCTGGTTGAATGGGTGGCACACCAGGGTGCTGCGGCGTCCTAGTTGAATGGGTGGCACACCAGGGTGCTGCGGCGTCCTGGTTGAAACGCGCTAGTCTAGGGTTATGGAAGTATGCTTGGTGCTAGCGTCTAGGTCATTGTTGCTTTAAAGCTAACTCTATATTGTACAGTTTTGCTTATAATCGTTAGCTGGGACATTAAATTCCAAGGTTAGTAATCCGGAAGACTTTCTTAACTAAGCTATTCTGTCAGTAGGAGTTAAACATTAACACCTGACATGCGGTTAATATGTAGGGAAATTAATAGTTTTTTTTTTTAGCATTTCGCGTTGAGAGTGATGAGGCAGAAGTGTACTCAGCGATCTGGTATTATTTTAGGAACAGTACTAGAGGAAGAGAGCACAACTTCGTAGTACCTACAGTCAGTGGTCAGACTTCAAACTTATTTTATTGTACAACAGTAAAGGAGTGGAATAGACTACCTGTATATGTCACATATCAAAGCCTGTCATAGCATGAGCCAGTTCAAGAAGAGAACCAAAAATAACAAAAAAGGCACAATACCGTGACTGGAACGATACACAAATAACCCGCACATAAAAGAGAGAAGCTTACGACGACGTTTCGGTCCGACTTGGACCATTGACAAAGTGTGATTGTTAATGGTCCAAGTCGGACCGAAATGTCGTCGTAAGCTTCTCTCTTTTATGTGCGGGTTATTTGTGTAAGAGAACCAAAATGTACCTAATGAATATGGCTACAGAAAGGAAGGAGAGTGATTCCTTGTTTATCTATCATACATGTACAATGACCTGATATTATGTTTATTATTGATGTAAATAACTGTTTTTACCTTACCCCGTAGTATATTTTCTTGTATTATAACTTCTTTCACATTGTTAAGATACTTTAAATATAAATAATACTTATCACAAGGACCCCAATAGACATAAGTCACTTTGACTTTATTTTTGGAGTTATCCTAAGTAATCTACGTATATGCTGCTATGTATGATAATCTGTGTAACTGTATTTATGTGTATCTGTATCTGAATAGAAACTAACTTAAATAGCCTTAGACCTGTGGGCCACCAGTACCTAGAAGGTCGGCCCCTCACTGTTTGTTGAGGTCGAGTCTTGGCTCCTAGCACTGACTCCTCAATAACCAGTAGGCTTCGCTGGTGGGGCCTAACTTGCTCGCCCCTGTCATACGTACTCTTTAAACTGTGTGTAGCCTAACCTAACCTCTCTTAAGTTAAGAAAATTTAATCTAAGTTATAACTCAACCTGTCCGAGGTTACTTTTAATTTATTATTGTTTAGCAGTTATTATTATTGATATTATTATTATTAATTGTTGTTTTATTACACTACTACTAATATTATTATTGTTGCTATCATTATTATTAATTATTTTTATATTATTATTATTATTATTATTATTATTATTATTATTATTATTACTGAAAGCAGATTCAACATTAATGAAATCCATTCTGGGACTTACTACAGTTATAAATGTACACCCACCTTACTGGGCGAAACGATCCTTCTTGCTTCACGAGCCAAGACGTCAAAACTGGGCCTTAAAAAAAACGAAGGCAGCACATTCTAACACCATCTAGCTTACTAGACCGAGGTCTTTCTCGGCTGTAATTTCAAGAGTCTGGATGTCAGGAAGAACGTGATCAAAATGCGGCCAGTGAACGAGGGAGTCGTTCATAATTCATGATAATGCAGCACTCGTTTACCATATAATGTAATTATTGCGTTTAATTGCGTTAATGATGAGCAGTGCGCCAGATTTGTGTTAATATTGCAGTAAGCGTTACAAATCTTCTCTAAAATCGTATATAGGATTTTTTCAAATATATCTCAGTAATAGTAATTATTATATTAGTACTAATAATAATAATAAATATTATTAATAGTAATAATATTATTACTATTATTATTAATACAATTATTATTTTCTTACTAACAGTCGCAACATTAAACTATTATCATTAACTGTCATTATTAGTAATTATATGCACTTAACTGATTTATTAACATTGTATATTAACACTGGTGATTTATTAACACTAGTGATACATTAACATTGTTTTTAAGAAACTATCTTTGAAGTTTAATTTGTTGTTGTGGTAGCCTCTGGTGTTGTTGTGGTAGCCTCTGGTGTTGTTGTGGTAGCCTCTGGTGTTGTTGTGGTAGCCTCTGGTGCTGTTGTGGTAGCCTCTGGTGTTGTTGTGGTAGCCTCTGGTGTTGTGGTAGCCTCTGGTGTTGTGGTAGCCTCTGGTGTTGTTGTGGTAGCCTCTGGTGTTGTTGTGGTAGCCTCTGGTGTTGTTGTGGTAGCCTCTGGTGTTGTTGTGGTAGCCTCTGGTGTTGTTGTGGTAGCCTCTGGTGTTGTTGTGGTAGCCTCTGGTGTTGTTGTGGTAGCCTCTGGTGCTGTTGTGGTAGCCTCTGGTGTTGTTGTGGTAGCCTCTGGTGTTGTGGTAGCCTCTGGTGTTGTGGTAGCCTCTGGTGTTGTTGTGGTAGCCTCTGGTGTTGGTGTGGTAGCCTCTGGTGTTGTTGTGGTAGCCTCTGGTGTTGTGGTAGCCTCTGGTGTTGTTGTGGTAGCCTCTGGTGTTGTTGTGGTAGCCTCTGGTGTTGTTGTGGTAGCCTCTGGTGTTGTTGTGGTAGCCTCTGGTGTTGTTGTGGTAGCCTCTGGTGTTGTGGTAGCCTCTGGTGTTGTTGTGGTAGCCTCTGGTGTTGCTGTGGTAGCCTCTGGTGTTGTGGTAGCCTCTGGTGTTGTGGTGGTAGCCTCTGGTGTTGTGGTAGCCTGTGGTGTTGCTGTGGTAGCCTCTGGTGTTGTTGTGGTAGCCTCTGGTGTTGTCGTGGTAGCCTCTGGTGTCCTTACGAACTAGCATCATCACCACCACTACTACTATTACTACTACTACTATTACTACTACTACTACCACTACCATCACCACCACTACTACTGCTACTACCACTACGATCACCACCACTACTACTGCTACTACCACTACCATCACCATCACCACGACTACTACCACTACCATCACCATCACCACCGCAACTACTGCTACTACCATTACCATCACCATCACTACTACTGCTACTACCACTACCATCACCACTACTACTACCACCACTACCATCACTACCACTACGGTCACCACCATCACCACCGCTACTACTGATACTACCATCACCATCACCACTACTACCATCACCACCACTACTACTGCTACTACCACTACCATCACCACCACTACTACTACTACCACCACTACGGTCACCACCATCACTACTACTGCTACTACCATCACCATCACCACTACTACTGCTACTACCACTACCATCACCATCATCACTACTACTACTGCTACTACCACTACCATCACCACCACCACTGCTACTACTACCACCACCATCACCACCACTACTGCTACTACCACTACCATCACCACCACTACCATCACCACCACTACTATTGCTACTGCTACTACCATCACCACTACTACTACTGCTACTACCACTACCATCACCACCACTACTATTGCTACTACCATCACCACTACCACCATCACCATCACCACCACTACCATCACCACCACCACCATCACCACCACTTCTACTACCACTACCATCACCACCACTACTACTGATACTGCCACTACCATCATCATCACCACCACCACTACTACTACTACCACTACTACTACTACTACTACTACTACTACTAATAATAATAATAATAATAATAATAATAATAATAATACCACTACTACCACTACCATCACCATCACCACCACTACTGCTACTACCACTACCATCACCACCACTACTACTACCACTACCATCACCATCACTACCACTACTACTACTGCTACTACCACTACCATCAAGACCTTCACCGCTACTACTACTACTACTACTACTACTACTGCTGCTACCACTACCCTCACCACCACTACTACTGCTACTAAAACTACCATCACCATCACCACCACTACTACTGCTACTACCACTACCATCACCACCACTACTACTGCTACTACCAATACCATCACCACCACTACTACCGCTACCATCACCATCACCACTACTACTGCTATTACCACTACCATCACCACCATTACTACTGCTACTACCACTACCATCACCATTGCTACTGCTGCTGCTAATGCTACTACTACTAATACTACTACTACTACTACAACTACCATCACCACCACTACTACCACCACTACCATCACCACCACTTCTACTGCTACTACTACTACCATCACCATCACGACCACTACTACTACCATCACAATCACCACTACTACCCTCACAATCACCACTACTACCATCACCACCACTACCATCACCACCACTACCATCACCACCACTACTACTGCTACTACGACTACCATCACCACCACTACTACTGCTACTACCATCACCATCACCACCATCACCAACACTACCATCACCACCACTAACATCACCACCATTACTACTGCTACTGCTACCATCACCATCACCACTACTACCATCACCACCATTGCCATCACCACCACTACCATCACCACCATTACTACTGCTACTACCACTATCATCAAGACCATAACCGCTACTACTACTGCTATTACCACTACCATCACCACCACTACTACTGCTACTAAAACTACCATCACCATCTCCACCACTACTACTGCTACTACCACTACTATCACCACCACTACTACTGCTACTACCACTACCATCACCACCACTACTACTGCTACTACCACTACCATTACCATCACCACCACTACTACTGCTACTACCACTACCAACACCACCACTACTACTGCTACTACCACTACCATCACAACTACTACTACTACAACCACTCCCACTACCATCACCACCACTACTACTACTACTACCACCACCACCACTACCATCACCACCATTGCTGCTGCTACTACCACTACCATCACTATCACCATCAACACTCCTACTACTACCACTACCATCACCACTACTACTACTGCTACTACCACTACCATCACCACCACTACTACTACTACCATCACTACTACTATTACTAGCATCACCATTACCCCCACTACTACTACTACCACCACTTCGATCACCGCTACCATCACCACCACCACTACTACTACCACTACCATCACCACCACTATGATCACCACTACTACTACCACTACCATCATCACCACCACTATTACTACTACCACTACCATCATCACCACCACCACTACTACTACTACCACAACCATCACCACCACTACTACTATTACCACAACTATCATCACCACCACTACTACTACTGCTACTACCACCACCACCACCACCACTATTACTAGTACCACCACTGCTACTACTACCTTCACCACTACCATCATCACCACACCCACCACTTCCATTACCACTACCATCAGTACTACTACCACCACTACCGTCACCACCACCACCACCACTACTACTACCACCACTACAATCACCATCACTACTACTACCACCACCATCACTACCATCACCACCACCACCATTACCACTACTACCACTACCATCACCTCAACCATTACCACGACTACTATCACCACCACCATTACCACTACTAATACCATCATTACCAGCAACACCACCATCACCACCATCACTACCACCACCACCACCACCACCATTACCACTACTACTACCATCACTAACACCATGAAACTAAAGCCTAGATAAAGTGTTAGTGAGGCCTGTGTACTCTAAGGCTCATTAAGGTCTGATAAGTTCACCTCGATGTTTATAACGTTGTTAAGTTCACCTCGATGTTTATAACGTTAAGTTCACCTCGATGTTTATAACGTTGTTAAGTTCACCTCGATGTTTATAACGTTGTTAAGTTCACCTCGATGTTTATAACGTTGTTAAGTTCACCTCGATGTTTATAACGTTGCTAAGTTCACCTCGATGTTTATAACGTTGTTAAGTTCACCTCGATGTTTATAACGTTGTTAAGTTCACCTCGATGTTTATAACGTTAAGTTCACCTCGATGTTTATAACGTTGTTAAGTTCACCTCGATGTTTATAACGTTGTTAAGTTCACCTCGATGTTTATAACGTTGTTAAGTTCACCTCGATGTTTATAACGTTGCTAAGTTCACCTCGATGTTTATAACGTTAAGTTCACCTCGATGTTTATAACGTTAAGCTCACCTCGATGTTTATAACGTTAAGCTCACCTCGATGTGTATAACGTTAAGTTCACCTCGATGTTTATAACGCTGTTAAGTTCACCTCGATGTTTATAACGTTAAGCTCTCCTCGATGATTATAACGTTAAGTTCACCTCGATGTTTATAACGTTAAGTTCACCTCGATGTTTATAACGTTAAGCTCACCTCGATGTTTATAACGTTAAGTTCACCTCGATGTTTATAACGTTAAGCTCACCTCGATGTTTATAACGTTAAGTTCACCTCGATGTTTATAAGTGATAAATCACCTCGATGTTTATAACGTTAAGTTCACCTCGATGTTTATAACGTTAAGTTCACCTCGATGTTTATAACGTTAAGTTCACCTCGATGTTTATAACGTTGTTAAGCTCACCTCGATGTTTATAACGTTAAGCTGACCTCGATGTTTATAACGTTAAGTTCACCTCGATGTTTATAACGTTAAGTTCACCTCCATGTTGATAACGTTAAGCTCACCTCGATGTTTATAACGTTAAGTTCACCTTGGTGTTTATAACGTTAAGTTCACCTCGATGTTTATAACGTTAAGCTCACCTCGATGTTTATAACGTTAAGCTCACCTCGATGTTTATAACGTTAAGTTCACCTCGATGTTTATAACGTTAAGCTCTCCTCGATGTTTATAACTTTAAACTCACCTCGATGTTTATAACGTTGTTAAGTTCACCTCGATGTTTATACCGTTAAGTTCACCTCGATGTTTATAACGTTAAGATCACCTCGATGTTTATAACGCTGTTAAGTTCACCTCGATGTTTATAACGTTAAGCTCACCTCGATGTTTATAACGTTAAGCTCACCTCGATGTTTATAGCGCTGTTAAGTTCACCTCGATGTTTATAACGTTAAGCTCACCTCGATGTTGATAACGTTAAGCTCACCTCGATGTTTATAACGTTAAGCTCACCTCGATGTTTATAACGTTGTTAAGTTCACCTCGATGTTTATAACGCTGTTAAGTTCACCTCGATGTTTATAACGTTAAGCTCTCCTCGATGTTTATAACGTTGTTAAGTTCACCTCGATGTTTATAACGTTAAGTTCACCTCGATGTTTATAACGTTAAGCTCACCTCGATGTTTATAACGTTAAGTTCACCTCGATGTTTATAACGTTAAGTTCACCTCGATGTTTATAACGTTAAGCTCACCTCGATGTTTATAACGTTAAGTTCACCTCGATGTTTATAACGTTGTTAAGCTCACCTCGATGTTTATAACGTTAAGCTCACCTCGATGTTTATAACGTTAAGTTCACCTCGATGTTTATAACGTTAAGTTCACCTCGATGTTTATAACGTTAAGCTCACCTCGATGTATATAACGTTAAGTTCACCTTGATGTTTATAACGTTAAGTTCACCTCGATGTTTATAACGTTAAGCTCACCTCGATGTTTATAACGTTAAGCTCACCTCGATGTTTATAACGTTAAGTTCACCTCGATGTTTATAACGTTAAGTTCACCTCGATGTTTATAACGTTAAGCTCTCCTCGATGTTTATAACGTTAAGTTCACCTCGATGTTTATAACGTTGTTAAGTTCACCTCGATGTTTATACCGTTAAGTTCACCTCCATGTGTATAACGTTAAGCTCACCTCGATGTTTATAACGCTGTTAAGTTCACCTCGATGTTTATAACGTTAAGCTCACCTCGATGTTTATAACGTTAAGCTCACCTCGATGTTTATAGCGCTGTTAAGTTCACCTCGATGTTTATAACGTTAAGCTCACCTCGATGTTTATAACGCTAAGCTCACCTCGATGTTTATAACGTTAAGCTCACCTCGATGTGTATAACGTTGTTAAGTTCACCTCGATGTTTATAACGCTGTTAAGTTCACCTCGATGTTTATAACGTTAAGCTCTCCTCGATGATTATAACGTTGTTAAGTTCACCTCGATGTTTATAACGTTAAGTTCACCTCGATGTTTATAACGTTAAGCTCACCTCGATGTTTATAACGTTAAGTTCACCTTGATGTTTATAACGTTAAGTTCACCTCGATGTTTATAACGTTAAGCTCACCTCGATGTTTATAACGTTAAGTTCACCTCGATGTTTATAAGTGATAAATCACCTCGATGTTTATAACGTTAAGTTCACCTCGATGTTTATAAGTGATAAATCACCTCGATGTTTATAACGTTAAGCTCACCTCGATGTTTATAACGCTGTTAAGTTCACCTCGATGTTTAAAACGTTAAGTTCACCTCGATGTTTATAACGTTAAGTTCACCTCGATGTTTATAACGTTAAGTTCACCTCGATGTTTATAACGTTGTTAAGTTCACCTCGATGTTTATAACGTTGTTAAGCTCACCTCGATGTTTATAACGCTGTTAAGTTCACCTCGATGTTTATAACGTTGTTAAGTTCACCTCGATGTTTATAACGTTAAGCTCACCTCGATGTTTATAACGCTGTTAAGTTCACCTCGATGTTTATAACGTTGTTAAGTTCACCTCGATGTTTATAACGTTAAGCTCACCTCGATGTTTATAACGCTGTTAAGTTCACCTTGATGTTTATAAGTGATAAATCACCTCGATGTTTATAACGTTAAGCTCACCTCGATGTTTATAACGTTGTTAAGTTCACCTCGATGTTTATAAGTGATAAATCACCTCGATGTTTATAACGTTAAGCTCACCTCGATGTTTATAACGCTGTTAAGTTCACCTCGATGTTTATAAGTGATAAATCACCTCGATGTTTATAACGTTAAGCTCACCTCGATGTTTATAACGCTGTTAAGTTCACCTCGATGTTTATAAGTGATAAATCACCTCGATGTTTATAACGTTGTTAAGTTCACCTCGATGTTTATAACGTTAAGCTCACCTCGATGTTTATAACGTTGTTAAGTTCACCTCGATGTTTATAACGTTAAGCTCACCTCGATGTTTATAACGTTGTTAAGTTCACCTCGATGTTTATAACGTTAAGTTCACCTCGATGTTTATAACGCTGTTAAGTTCACCTCGATGTTTATAAGTGATAAATCACCTCGATGTTTATTACTGTGGATTAACGTATAACTGAAGGTTAATTGCAGCTTCATCATAAATATAATAACAATGATAAAAATAAAAACTTATATTTATATAGAAAAAATCACATTTAACTTGGATATAACGTAATGTATATTGTACTGAGGTGCTGTCAAGTGTCATTACTGTCAAGTGTTAGTACTGTCAAGTGTTAGTACTGTCAAGTGTTAGTACTGTCAAGTTTTAGCACTGTCAAGTGTCATTACTGTCAAGTGTTAGTACTGTCAAGTGTCAGTACTGTCAAGTGTCAGTACTGTCAAGTGTTAGTACTGTCAAGTGTTAGTACTGTCAAGTGTTAGTACTGTCAAGTGTTAGCACTGTCAAGTTTTAGCACTGTCAAGTGTCAGTACTGTCAAGTGTCAGTACTGTCAAGTGTCAGTACTGTCAAGTGTTAGTACTGTCAAGTGTTAGTACTGTCAAGTGTTAGCACTGTCAAGTTTTAGCACTGTCAAGTGTCAGTACTGTCAAGTGTCAGTACTGTCAAGTGTCAGTACTGTCAAGTGTTAGCACTGTCAAGTGTTAGTACTGTCAAGTGTTAGTACTGTCAAGTGTTAGTACTGTCAAGTGTCAGTACTGTCAAGTGTCAGTACTGTCAAGTGTTAGCACTGTCAAGTGTCAGTACTGTCAAGTGTTAGTACTGTCAAGTGTCAGTACTGTCAAGTGTTAGTACTGTCAAGTGTCAGTACTGTCAAGTGTTAGCACTGTCAAGTGTTAGTACTGTCAAGTGTCATTACTGTCAAGTGTTAGTACTGTCAAGTGTTAGTACTGTCAAGTGTTTGTACTGTCAAGTTTTAGCACTGTCAAGTGTTTGTACTGTCAAGTGTTAGTACTGTCAAGTGTTAGTACTGTCAAGTGTTAGCACTGTCAAGTTTTAGCACTGTCAAGTGTCAGTACTGTCAAGTGTCATTACTGTCAAGTGTTAGTACTGTCAAGTGTTAGTACTGTCAAGTGTTTGTACTGTCAAGTTTTAGCACTGTCAAGTGTCATTACTGTCAAGTGTTAGTACTGTCAAGTGTTAGTACTGTCAAGTGTTAGCACTGTCAAGTTTTAGCACTGTCAAGTGTCAGTACTGTCAAGTGTCATTACTGTCAAGTGTTAGTACTGTCAAGTGTTAGTACTGTCAAGTGTTTGTACTGTCAAGTGTCAGTACTGTCAAGTATTAGTATTGTCAAGTGTTAGTACTGTCAAGTGTCAGTACTGTCAAGTGTTAGTACTATCAAGCGTTAGTACTGTCAAATGTCAGTACTGTCAAATGTTAGTACTGTCAAGTGTTAGTACCTTCAAATGTTAGTACTGTCAAGTGTTAGTACTGTCAAGTGTCAGTACTGTCAAGTGTCATTACTGTCAAGTGTCAGTACTGTCAAGTGTCAGTACTGGCAAATGTCATTACTGGCAATTGTCAGTACTGTCAAGTGTTAGTACTGTCAAGAGTTAGTACTGGCAAGTGTTGTCAAATGTCAGTACTGTCAAGTGTCTACTGTCAAGTGTCAGTACTGTCAAGTGTTAGTACTGTTAATTGTCATTACTGTCAAGGGTCAGTACTGTCAAGTGTCAGTACTGTCAAGTGTCATTACTGGCAAGTGTTGTCAAATGTCAGTACTGTTAAGTGTCAATGATGACTCTAGGAGTTAATGTATATGATTCTGGCAGTGTATAATGTGTATGAGTGATTCTGGCACTGTATAATGTGTATGAGTGATTCTAACAATTTATGTGTATGATTCTAGCATTTAATAATGTGTATGAGTGACTCGGGCAGTTCAAGATATATCTAACCTTATCACCTAACCTACTTATATAATGCTACGTAAATATAAATGTTAGATTTTTTTGCATAGCAAGAGGAAATTACGAGCGTTGAGAAGGGATTATTACAGCGAGTTTTTGACGCTTATCCGTGCCTCGAAATTTTATTAAATTGAGAAACATTTAGCTGGAGGGTTAGTGGTGATCTGTTGGGTGAGGCTACACGGGGTCTGGCTTAGCTGGAGGGTTGGTGGTGATTTGTTGGGTGAGGCTACACGGGGTCTGGCTTAGCTGGAGGGTTGGTGGTGATTTGTTGGGTGAGGCTACCGGGGTCTGGCTTAGCTGGAGGGTTGGTGGTGATCTGTTGGGTGAGGCTACACGGGGTCTGGCTTAGCTGGAGGGTTAGTGGTGATCTGTTGGGTGAGGCTACACGGGGTCTGGCTTAGCTGGAGGATTAGTGGTGATCTGTTGGGTAAGGCTACACGGGGTCTGGCTTAGCTGGAGGGTTAGTGGTGATCTGTTGGGTGAGGCTACCGGGGTCTGGCTTAGCTGGAGGGTTGGTGGTGATTTGTTGGGTGAGGCTACACGGGGTCTGGCTTAGCTGGAGGGTTGGTGGTGATCTGTTGGGTGAGGCTACACGGGGTCTGGCTTAGCTGGAGGGTTGGTGATCTGTTGGGTGAGGCTACACGGGGTCTGGCTTAGCTGGAGGGTTAGTGGTGATCTGTTGGGTGAGGCTACACGGGGTCTGGCTTAGCTGGAGGGTTGGTGGTGATTTGTTGGGTGAGGCTACACGGGGTCTGGCTTAGCTGGAGGGTTGGTGGTGATTTGTTGGGTGAGGCTACACGGGGTCTGGCTTAGCTGGAGGGTTGGTGGTGATCTGTTGGGTGAGGCTACACGGGGTCTGGCTTAGCTGGAGGATTAGTGGTGATCTGTTGGGTGAGGCTACACGGGGTCTGGCTTAGCTGGAGGGTTAGTGGTGATCTGTTGAGTGAGGCTACACGGGGTCTGGCTTAGCTGGAGGGTTGGTGATCTGTTGGGTGAGGCTACACGGGGTCTGGCTTAGCTGGAGGGTTGGTGGTGATCTGTTGAGTGAGGCTACACGGGGTCTGGCTTAGCTGGAGGGTTAGTGGTGACCTGTTGGGTGAGGCTACAGGGGTCTGGCTTAGCTGGAGGGTTAGTGGTGATCTGTTGGGTGAGGCTACACGGGGTCTGGCTTAGCTGGAGGGTTAGTGGTGACCTGTTGGGTGTGGCTACACGGGGTCTGGCTTAGCTGGAGGGTTGGTGGTGATCTGTTGGGTGAGGCTACACGGGGTCTGGCTTAGCTGGAGGGTTAGTGGTGACCTGTTGGGTGAGGCTACACGGGGTCTGGCTTAGCTGGAGGGTTGGTGGTGATCTGTTGGGTGAGGCTACACGGGGTCTGGCTTAGCTGGAGGGTTGGTGATGTGTTGGGTGAGGCTACACGAGATCTGGCTTAGCTGGAGGGTTGGTGATCTGTTGGGTGAGGCTACACGGGGTCTGGCTTAGCTGGAGGGTTGGTGGTGATCTGTTGGGTGAGGCTACACGGGGTCTGGCTTAGCTGGAGGGTTAGTGGTGATCTGTTGGGTGAGGCTACACGGGGTCTGGCTTAGCTGGAGGGTTAGTGGTGATCTGTTGGGTGAGGCTACACGGGGTCTGGCTTAGCGGGAGGGTTAGTGGTGATCTGTTGGATGACGCTATATGGATCTGGCTTATTAATGTTGTGAGGCTCATACAGTGCTTGGGATTTCATACTCTGCCTGAGGGTAGTACACTGTCCTGGGGGGTCTTACACTGCCTGGGGGTCATACACTGCCTGGGGGTCATACACTACCTGGGAGTCATACAGTACCAGGGTAAGACAGAAGACAGTGAGGTTTGATGGAAGGAAGGGAAGGAGAGGATAAGTTACTTGGGACCATACTGGCCCCTGGGAGGCTAGTTCACCACCTCTCAGTCAATTATTCTCTCTCGTGGAACTTTATTCTCACTCATGGAGTTCTCTAAGCTTGTTTAAATATCTCCTGAAATGTTACCTCGAATGAGGCTACTGGAATGTTGGTTTTCCTCAGCTTCTTACTCCATCACCACGCCAGTTTTTATCCTGTGTCATTAATCTGAATACGTCTAAGATGACTGAATTGTAGCGATCACTGCCTTAATTTAACCTAACAACCCACAGTACGGGTGGGAATGGAACTCGCGGCAAGTGAATCGTAAAACTTCAGGCCAGCGCCTGGAGTTGTGTCGCCCTAATTACCCTCAGTACATTCCTGTGCACTCGAGCTAGCTCCGAAATTCTAGCGCTGTGTTTGTCATTCTTGAGTTAGATTAGGTTGACGTATGTTTACGTCCCGACTGTAACAAAATTAGACATCAATTACGACTCACGAAACCAAAATAACACGATTGCAGACAAATTACGAAAGGGGTGAGGGATTGAACCCATGACAAGCGAGGCTTGTGAGTTTCACGACCCACATACCATGGTTCAAGTCTCACCCCTTCCGTGATTTGAAATATTAATTGCTGCTGGCTTACGTCTGGCGGAGCGGGTGTGTATCGTGATGTTTCCACCAATTGTTTTTCTCCAACGGGGAAAAAAATGGTGGCTGGGCTGATTATCAGGAAAGGTACATTGTGCTGATAAGTGTGTCAGTCATCTTTTGAGATGGAGCAATGCTAAGAAGGTCATTAAAGGATTTTCAGAAACAGCGGTGCTTGGCATCTACGGTCATTACTAAGATATAGGTGTACAACATCTGTCACATCAGTACAGTACAGGGAAGTTAACCGTAGACAGTAGAAGAGAGGTAATCAGTCCCTCAGTCTTGGAGAATTATGTAGATAAGGCAGTATAAAATGAGGCCTAGGAGGTGCTCAACACCGTAGTCTTGACGTCTACAGAATAAAGATATCCAGATGTCGCACGTGTCTAATTCATGAGTCTTCCGGTAATGTGTACCATTGGTATATTATGTATCATATCGTTAATGGTACACGATACCAAAGTGACGAATAAGACATTTGTGTAACATCTGCGTTGTCGTATATTTACGAATGAAGAGACTCGGGTGTTACACACGTGTCTCATAGATTAACATCTGCAACATACTGGCAAGATTATTCTTGTTAGGTGAGTGGACACAGATGCAACTAATGTGACATTTTTACTGTGGCAACGTTTCGCTCTCCAGAAGTTTTGCCAAGCCGTTACTACGGCTTGACAAAGCCGTTGTAACGTTGTAATGCATCATTATTACCACGATTATTCTTGAATCGTCAGGACACAACCAACAGTCGACATCAGCACTGCCAGATTGTCCCCCTCCCCGACTGTCTTGACGACGCCCGGGCGTCAAGATGCAACGCTTAGCAAACCCAGGCACTGCATTGCCTGGGTTTGCTAAGCGTTGCGCTCGTGTACACGGAAGGATGGCTTGGTTGCTGGATTGCACCGTTTAAATTAAGGTTTAACTTTTGCTTTAGGGGTTTAAAGAGTCTCTAAACGAACAGCTAATTTGCACTGACATCGAGGATGTTATTTCCTAAGGGTTGAAATATACTCAGTGCATATACACTTGAGATTATTATTATTATTGTTATTATTATTATTATTATTATATTTTCTAACGTAAAATAATCTCAGTTCATATGCACTGAGATTATTATTATTATTATTATTAATATTGTTGTTATAATTATTATTATTTTTAAGGTAAAATAAACTCAGTGTATATGCATTGAGATTATTATTATTATTATTATTACTTATTACTATTATTATTATTATCACTACTGTAATTATTATTATTATTATTACTACTATTATCATTATATTCGTGGGGCGGTCATCCAGCGCCTGGGAAAGGAGAGGTAATCGGGTATGATCTGAGGAAGGTGATAGAGCCAGCACTGCGGCACCTCCCCGGAGGGGGGGATATACTCACTGACAGGTATATACCTCTTGGTATATTTTCAGCGTTTTATCTATATCTCTTAACAGATGGCTCTCTCTTCCTTCCTATATCCACTCTAATTAGCTCCGTTATTTTATTATCTCTCTTATGTATATTAATATCTCCCTTATTTTGCGTATTCTAATCATATCTCCCTTATTTTACGCATTTTAGTGTTTCCCTTATTCTCCGCATTTCATTCATATCTCCTTTATTCACCACATTTTTTAATATCCTCCTTATTCTCCTCATTTTAATATATCTCTTATTCTCCGCATTTTAATATATCTCTTATTTTACTTATTTTAATATCTCCCTTATTCTATATATTTTAATCCTCTATCCCATATTCTACGTATTTTAACCTCTCCCACATTCTCCGCATTTTACCTCCCTTGTTGTACGTATTTTAATCTCTCTCATATTCTTCGTATTTTAATTATATATCCCATATTATCCACATTTTTATATCTCCCTTATTTTACGTATTTTAATATCTCCCATATTCTACATACTTTAATCTCTCCTAACATGACTTACGAAATCGTAATGACACGATTGCAAACAAACCTGGAGTTTTGAGACTCTGATCGCGGGTTCAAATCCTGCCCGTGGTATGGTTTAATCTCTCCTATTTTGCGTACTATAATATCTCTTATTCTACATATTTTAATCTCTCTTATTTTACGTACTTTAATATCTCCCTTATTGTACGTATTTTAATCTCTGGCTTATTCTTGGTATTTCAAGAGAAGAGATTCAAGTGGTCTTAATCTGTCTTGGTAGGAAAGAGTCGTGACAGGAGATTAACTCAGTCATTATTCTGTGTATGTTTTGCGGCGCATTTGTGTGTATTGTGTAGCGTGGAGATGACAACTGCTCCGCTTAATCTAAATGAAGTCGGACCGAAGATATGTAGAGTTTATTCTGTGCTTTTTTTTTTATATGGGGTAGTAAGATTTATTTATTTATTTTTTTATTTTAAACCGGTGACTGTACAGGCTGATTGTATTATCCTGCGTCAGTTTGTTTACAGGTTAAGAATGTTATCCTGCGTCAGTTTGTTTACAGGTTAAGAATGTTATCCTGCGTCAGTTTGTTTACAGGTTAAGAATGTTATCCTGCGTCAGTTTATTTACAAGTTAAGAGCTGTTATCCTGTCTGAGGTCATTTCAAAGCCCAGTTCCATCTAAGATATACAAACACCCCTCCCCAGGATGCCACCCACAGCAGTCGGCAGTATACCGATCACAAAAGGTGATATATTCTGGGTTAGACGTGGAGACATCTAGTAATCGGTGTTACATAGTATGTATTTATAGTCACTACTGTTAGTCAGCATGTGAGATGGACTGACCAGCGTGTGTCTGTGTGCTCTACGGTCCACGGTTTGCGTATGCTGTCACACATGCGTTCTCTAGCGACGTTCACGCAACGTACCTTACTTGCTGGCCCACAAAATCACAATAACACGATTGTAAATCCACGGTGCGGGTAGGGATCGAACTCGCGGCAAGAGTTCAAGCCTCACCCGCACCGTGGGTTGCTTACCTACTTTTCTGCTAGGTGAACCGGTTCAGCGGGTGTAAGGAAACGTACCCCAGTGTTCTCATCCATGTGACGAGGGTTCGTACTGTTGTTCACTGTTTACTGTAGAATTCACAGACCTATTAAGATGCACTATCGCTTCTTAGGTGTACCAGCGCCTCTTAGGTGTACTACACCTAAGAGGCAGTTATACACATAAGAAGCAGCAATGCACCTAGGGGGCCGTAGTACACCTACTGCCTCTTAGGTAGTATAATGTATATAATGTAATATAGCTTTGAGAATCGTAGAGGAAGACTTTATAAAGCAAGACGTTGTCCCAGCAATAGCTTCTTCTGCAGTCTTTGCTTTTATTTGTGTGGGTACTGCACCATTTTGATCCAGCTTTGTTACTGTTCTTACTAATACTTGAGTGGCAAGTGTTTAAAACACACACACACACACACACACCAGGAGCAAGGAGTGAGCCTAGTGACGACTAGTGAAGTGGCGGGGCCAGGAGCTATGAATCGACCCCTGCAACCACAATTAGGTATACACACACAAAATAAACCAAGTGTCTATTGACGGGTGACTTTGACAGCTGGTAACTACTATTATACTCTGTCTCTTTGTCTGTCTGTCTGTCTCTCTCTCTCTCTCTCTCTCTCTCTCTCTCTCTCTCTCTCTCTCTCTCTCTCTCTCTCTCTCTCTCTCTCTCTCTCTCTCTCTCTCTCTCTCCCTCTCTCTCTCTCCCTCCAATACACTCTACTCTTTCCCTGTACATACTTTCTGGAACAAGAGGCTCGTAATCGTGCTGAACCATCGATAGCAAAGTGGCGACACCAGCAAGGCGCCGGGAGTGGACGAGGTAAATATTTGGTGGAAGCGTCGTCTCATATTCCTGAGTACATCTGCTAGTATCCGTATGCATCCCTGTCTCCGTCACGAACGTAAACAGATTGTGGGGGGGGGGGATATTGGGTAATATCATCGCGTCTCGTTCGTGAGTAGATGTAGTCGGATTTCCGTACATGCGCGCGCCTATCACGATCGAAAATGCAATAGTTAGTAGAGGATAAATTGGGGGATTGGATAAGCGTACCATTCATGAATTCATCTGGTCATATCCGCGTACCTGTCACAAACATCTACATAGCGGAGGCAAATATTGGGTGATTGGCTCTGGGCTCATGCATGAAAGACCTAAGAACTAGGCTCCAGAACAAGGGTTACCAGGAGCACATTGCAGTATACTGCATATATGCAACTGATGTCTTACATGTTGTAAGCAAATTTAGGGTATTTGCTTAGCATGTCTGGTATCTTGTTTTCATTAATAAAGTACATTATACTGTCTATCTCAGTATTCCTCAGTCAGTGGACAGTCAGGCATTATAGTGTTTAGGAAAGTGCCCAAACGGCTGACCTCTTATTATGTATTTGGTTTGATAATTTATTCATGTGTGTGTGTATGTGTGTGTGTGTGTGTGTGTGTGTGTGTGTGTGTGTGTGTGTGTGTGTGTGTGTGTGTGTGTGTGTGTGTGTGTGTGTGTGTGTGCATGTGTGTGTGTGTGTGACATACTGCCTACAGTACTTAAGGAACCCAATGAAAATAAGTCACTTCGTGACTTATAATTCACGACAGTATAATAATCTAAGTGATATGTTATTACGTAGGATAACTTGTTTAACTATTTACGTGTACCTGTACCTAAGTAAACTTACTTGTAGCCAAGCCTAAGCCTCCTGGCTACTAAAACATCAATCAGTCTGTTTACATTGCAATTTGCTCCATAAATATGCTTATCTATGGTCATGTTATCATAGTAATTTATAGATCTACTGAGGCTTTTAATCGGCATTCCTATAACAGACTTATTATTCACTTCTCTCCTAACATTATTCATAATGCTAGACAGACATACCAAGTTGTATTTTACATTTCCTTCAGGGTACTTTCTTAGGCAGACTTATCAACATTATCATGGAGTAAATCACTGTGTGATGTAATTTATAAGAATTGTACATTAATTCCTTTAGAGTGAAGCTGATGCCAGACTAATTTGGTGATGTAATATTAATTATATATTGTTAGAGTAAGTGCTTACTTGGAAAGCTAATGAAGCCCTCAAGCTGTAACTTAAAGCCAAAAGGAAAGCATTATTTTAAGTTCAGGCTAGAGATGGGAAGTAACAGATGCTGTGTCCATGACAACAATGTGTGTGTGTGTGTGTGTGTGTGTTAGGTAAGACACACACACATACACGCACGGTGTATAGAGCGAGTAACTCCATCGCTAGTGGTGTAATATGTTGATGTTCCCACAGTAGCAGTGTAGGACGTTGATACTCCCATTGTAGCACTGTAACATGTTGATGCTCCCACAGTAGCACTGTAACATTTAACGCTCCTACAGTAGCATTTGATGTGTTAACGCTCCTAGAGTAACACTGTGACAAGTTATAGCTCCTATATGAGCACTAGACGCAGACATCACTGCTAGGCTTCAAGATGTCACAGTTAGGCTTTAAGATGTCACTGCTTGGCGGTGATTACTACACTCAAGCTTAGACTAAAGGCAGTTTTCACCGCTACAATAAGACAAGGCTAAAATATGTTTTGGAGACCAAGACTAATCTACAAAATGTCTCAGCTAGGCTAAGACACAGTCACAGTCTAGACTAAAACAACTGAAGATGTAGTGGAAAAGACATGTACCAGTTCAGTTCCGGACATTTATTTGAGGAAATGTTTCGCCACTAGTGGCTTATGGACTGAGAGAGCCGTTAGTGGCGACACGTTTCTTCTGGTATATGTCTTGAACTGATATGTTGAAAGTGGTATTAAATACCGACAAGTTGATGATTAAGACACATGTGCAGCAGTTGGGTTCCTTCATTGATGAAACGTTTCGCCTACACAGTAGGGTTCGTCAGTCAAATACAGAGACAGCAGGTGTAGTTGTGAAATGATGTAATCAGAAATAGTATCTGAGGTGGTCAGTCCCTCAGCCTGGAGAAGAGTTCAGCTCCATGGTCTGGAACAATTTGAAACCAAAGCATTCTTCTTTGTAGAATCGCCGGTATAATCGCCCGGCCCGGGCCTTTTCCAAGTAGTGGCCCGGCCTTGGCTCCCTTTCGGGGGAGTGTCTCAGACCAATGTCTGCCATGTGAGGCGGTACAAGTACCTCCTCGTCTGCTGGGACTAGCTGTCTCCAGGCCTAGCCCCATTCCCCGCCCCCACGGGGCTCGGAGAGAGAAGCTAGGCACCTTGGAGTGCCACAAATCTCGCCCACATTGGGCTCGAAGGATGTGGCAGCTGCATAGCAGAAGACGATGTCAGGAGGTGCAAAGGCAGCAAGTACTACAGGATCTTTTTGGAGTCACCCCCAAATTTAGACATTACGTCCTTTTGCTGGGGAAGCTCAAGAATGCCTCTTGCTGTGAGTGTTGCTGCTGCTAGTTCACTTGTCCGTTGCACTCTCATCTGGAGCATGAGAATGAAGTCCGAACCATGGAGCTGAACTCTTTTCCAGGCTGTGGGACTGACCCACCTCAAGTACTACTTTCCAAGGTTGAGGGACTGATAACATCATCTTTATTTCACTACTACACCTGCTGCCTTTGTATTTGACTGAATATGCCTACTGTGCAGGCGAAACGTTTCCACAAAATAGATACCTAACTGTTGCAACATGTGTTCTGGACTGAGCTTACATAAGTGCCCTTTTCTACATCACCGTACCATTTTTTCTGAAACATGTAGTGTTGTAGTCGCCACACGCTACAGCACTACATGTCAGAAAGTGCCCCTGATCTACAACACGTCGGAGACAGGTCCTGACAGAGCACAACAAGAACTGGCTAATCACTCTTTTTTTTTTTTTTTTAATGATAAGATACTGTGGAATCTTGAGATTGTTGTTGCATTTTGCACCCTCTGGATAAATGAACAGCTAAGCAAGGAGACGCTTATCAGTGACTCAATGCTGTAATAACAGCAATAAGGACGGCTCCAGATTCAAGGAATTGAAGCGACCCTCTCCTTTACACGGATGAAGTCTAATCAAATCTATTTCCAAAAGTCTCGCATGACCTTTACAAAAGAATTAAATTTAATAATAATAATAATAGTGATTAAATAATAGCAGTTTCAAGAATATAATAATAATAATAATAATAATAATAATAGTAATGTTAAAGTTTTTTTTTTGTTATTAGGTATTTACATATACAGCACGAGACTCGGTTAACTTTTTAGCTGCGAGGGAGCTAAGCTAAGCTCATCCACGTGCTGAGCCAGGTGTGGTCATTTTTCACAAGAGACCAGCTGAAAAACGCGTGGGTTGAGGGAGGGTTGAGATGGAAGGTCAACTCTGAGGGATGCACTCTGAGTTTTATCCTTCCTTGTATTTATGGTTTCATGTGGCAGTGCAGGCTGAAGGATAGGACTTTGTTCCCACATTATTATTATTAATATTATTATTATTTATTAGTGTTATTATTTATTATTATTTTTTATTATTATTATTTGTTATTGTTATTATTATTTATTATTGTTATTACTTTATTATATTATTACTATTACTTTATAATTATTATTATTATTATTACTGAATTACAATATTTAACAACATATACAAACAATAATCATCGTATAGAGTTAAGAAAATGAGAGAAATCGCACATATTTACGTGATTTGTGTACGTGGTTGTGAATGCAGTTTCACGTGCAGTACGAAGGACCAGCTTCACGTGCGATATGGTCGAGTCCGTATCCAGCAAAGTCACGTGATGAACCTCAACCAGGCGCTCAAATAGTCTTCAAAAATCAGACTCAGAGTGTTCAGGCTGATCCAAGATAAACTCTGGTGATAGATCACCGGGGAGGGGGGGGGGGAATAATACGAGCAGTAGCGTTGTACGTGCAATTTAAAACCGTGTTGAATAAATACTTCAAATCCGCGACTTAACATCGTTTGTCCCTCTTTGAGCTTAGCATAAACAACCTTGTTTGACTCGACCTGGTTTGTTGTTGTTAGACTTCGTACACATTTTTGTAGTTCACCAACCACTATTCACCAATCGCTAGTTTAACCAACCAAACAGTGCGCGGGTAGCACGCGCGCTGGTTGGTTGGTTAATGGAGGGGGGGTAAATTATTATTATTATTATTATTATTATTATTATTATTATTATTATTATTATTATTATTATTATTATTATTACTATGGAGAGCTAATCCCGTAGGATTATACAGCGCATAAGGGGGGGGATGGAAGGTATTCAGGCTCAGTTCAGGGAACTGGAGCACAGATCCAATTCCCTAGATCAAGAGCCCCTCACCAAAGTCGAGGAACTCCCATTGAGGGTCTGGGGAGGGGATTCAAGCCTGTCGACTAGACGATGGTCATTGAGACTGCGTGTCACCTGTTCGCTTACCAGGCAGGAGTGATTTAATCTTTAAAATAGAGTCTAAAGCAGACTGTCGTGGTGTTTACAGAGAGAGACACCTGTCAGTGTATGTATCCTGTTGAACACATACGCACATAAGAGACACCTGTCAGTGTATGTATCCTGTTGAACACATACGCACATACACAAACACTCAAACAAATTTATATGTATTTTCTACAATGTTAATAACGAATATATTATTATTATTATTATTATTCAGTAAAATTTAACTTTTGGTTTTATAAGCAATTTCTCTCTCTCTCTCTCTCTCTCTCTCTCTCTCTCTCTCTCTCTCTCTCTCTCTCTCTCTCTCTCTCTCTCTCTCTCTCTCTCTCTCTCTCTCTCTCTCTTTCTCTCTCTCTCTAATAGATAAAAAGAGGGGAACTTGACATTATCCTGCGGTTGTTTACATTTCAGCGAGAAGGGAGCGCCGAGCGGACCAACGGGCGATCAGAAGACGTGGCGCCCAGGGAACAGTCTGCCCACCTGACCAATGGGGACTCTCCTAACAGACAGTCCCCCGTCCTATTGGCCAGGGATCCAGAGGGCAGCCCCAAGCCCCTCTCTGTGGGTGAGTACAACCATAAGTGTGATAAATGGTCTAGAAAATCGGAAAATCGACAAACATATATGTAAATATCTTACAGTGATGTGAACAAGGATATATATATATATATATATATATATATATATATATATATATATATATATATATATATATATATAATAAAATTAGCTCAGAGGCATCCACACCAACGTATGTCCTCGGACCAAGGGTAACACACCTAGCTTGGCTGTTTGCTTGGTTCTTGTAGGAGTTGGTGGTCCTGGGGGTTAGAGCTTCATGTGTTATTATTAATCAGTACCACTCGTTCGTGGTTACAAATATATATATATATATATATATATATATATATATATATATATATATATATATATATATATATATATATATATATATATCGTTAGGCATCCGCTTCTTACAAAATCTATTAAAAAGAAAAAAAGATTGAAAATATGTAATACTCTGTTGGTCATTATTACCCCATTCACCACTCAGTACCACGGGAGGGAGGTGGGAGAGAGAGAGATGTGGGAGAGAGAGTGGTGGGAGGGAGGGATGTGGGAGTGAGGGAGGAAGGGGAAGGTAAAAATCCATGTGATTAACCTCTTAATTTCTTTTAATGCCGTTGAATACACACACACATACTCACACGTGTATACAAACCTAAACAAGCAGTCATACATATACATGCTCACATTATATACATACACTCACAGTTATATACATACGCTCACAGTTGTATACATACGCTCACATTTACATACACTCATACATTTTTATATATACACAGGCACACATGTGTACTTAAATACACGTGAAAGCTTCCAGGATACACTCCACGAACATTCTCGGATATACATGGGTATACGCATGTCCAGGTACGTACATAAAAACAGGAACATGCATGTATGTAGACACGCCCACGTGCATGAACGCACTAACGCACTCATCAGCAATTTTCATATACTTTTTCCGAGTAAATCATAATACCGGTGTATGAGGTGTATTACCGGGTCTGTATAGATGACTTCTGAAAGGTCAGGAATACAGGAAGTTAGTGAGTGGGTCTGTGAGAGGGGGGAGGAATATAAACAAAAATGCAGGATAATGGGAGCCCTTGTTCACCACGTTTCGCCCACACAGTGGGTTTTATCAAGTCACATTGAGTATATGTGGTGTGGAGTCTGGTGGAGAATGTTGGGTAGGTTGTATGTGAGACGGAGGTGCCCGGGAGGACGGGCGCCTGTCCCGTGTGGCCTACCCGACATTCTCCACCTGACTCTCCACACACTATATACTCAATGTAGGCTTTACCCAGGTAGATCTGTTTGTGACTTGATAGACCCCAGTGTGTGGGCGAAACGTAGTCAATAAAGGATCCCATTATACTGCATTTGTGTTTATTTTTCCATCTTGTTGGCGTTTAACACCCATCTCACTGAGTCTGTGAGCCAGTTCCTGCATTCACCTCATTTTTTGTATCCTAAAGGTTGGTGAATTATCAGTTCGTGTTTGCCACTGTGGTATTATAAAGCAATTATATTTAAATCCCCGTCTTCCCTCCGTATATCAGCAGTCAACTGACTTTTGTCATCCGCTAGGCAGAAGCAGATTCCCGTAGGCCTACGGCTGCACTATTATCCTTATTAGGCATTAGTATTAGGCTTGTGTGTGTGTGTGTGTGTGTGTTTCTGGGGAGGGAGGGAAGAGGAGGAGGACAACGAAAGGAAACGAAGATGAGGGGGAAGAGGAAGAGACGAATAGAAGAGAAGGGTTAGGAGAAGAAAAAGAGGAAAGGGGAAAATGAACAAGAGTAGGAGATGGTAGAGGCGGAGGAAAAGGAGGAAGAGAAGGAAGGCAAGAAGAATGAAACGAAGAAAGAAGAGGAAAAGCAGAAATACGAGTGATAGAGGTGAAACGATGGATTATATATATATATATATATATATATATATATATATATATATATATATATATATATATATATATATATATATATATATATATATATATATATATATAATTCTGGAATCATCATTAGTATTATCATTGTAGTTGATGCCTCAAATCCTAGGTTAATAACATTTTTTGTGATACTTATTAGTTTTAATCCTCGTTCGTATTGAAGGAAAACCCACGCGTTAATACACATGTATGCGTACATACCCACGCGTTAATACACATGTATGCGTACATACCCACGCGTTAATACACATGTATGCGTACATACCCACGCGTTAATACACATGTATGCGTACATACCCACGCGTTAATACACATGTATGCGTACATACCCACGCGTTAATACACATGTATGCGTACATACCCACGCGTTAATACACATGTATGCGTACATACCCACGCGTTAATACACATGTATGCGTACATACCCACGCGTTAATACACATGTATGCGTACATACCCACGCGTTAATACACATGTATGCGTACATACCCACGCGTTAATACACATGTATGCGTACATACCCACGCGTTAATACACATGTATGCGTACATACCCACGCGTTAATACACATGTATGCGTACATACCCACGCGTTAATACACATGTATGCGTACATACCCACGCGTTAATACACATGTATCATACCCACGCGTTAATACACATGTATGCGTACATACCCACGCGTTAATACACATGTATGCGTACATACCCACGCGTTAATACACATGTATGCGTACATACCCACGCGTTAATACACATGTATGCGTACATACCCACGCGTTAATACACATGTATGCGTACATACCCACGCGTTAATACACATGTATGCGTACATACCCACGCGTTAATACACATGTATGCGTACATACCCACGCGTTAATACACATGTATGCGTACATACCCACGCGTTAATACACATGTATGCGTACATACCCACGCGTTAATACACATGTATGCGTACATACCCACGCGTTAATACACATGTATGCGTACATACCCACGCGTTAATACACATGTATGCGTACATACCCACGCGTTAATACACATGTATGCGTACATACCCACGCGTTAATACACATGTATGCGTACATACCCACGCGTTAATACACATGTATGCGTACATACCCACGCGTTAATACACATGTATGCGTACATACCCACGCGTTAATACACATGTATGCGTACATACCCACGCGTTAATACACATGTATGCGTACATACCCACGCGTTAATACACATGTATGCGTACATACCCACGCGTTAATACACATGTATGCGTACATACCCACGCGTTAATACACATGTATATATATATACCTGGAGTATACCTGGAGAGGGTTTCGGTGGTCAATGGCCCCGCGGTTCGGTCTGAGACCAGGCCTCGTGGTGGATCAGAGCCTGATCAACCAGGTTGTTACTGCTGACCGCACGCAAACTGACGTACGAACCACAGCCTGACTGGTCAGGTACTGACTTTAGGTGCTTGTCCAGTGGCTTCTTGAAGACAGCCAGGGGTCTATTGGTAATCCCTCTTATGTATGCTGGGAGGCAGTTGAACAGTCTTGGGTCCCTGACACTTATTATGTTGTCTCTCAGTGGACTCGTGGCACCCCTGCTTTTCATCGGGGGAATGTTGCATCTGCCGAGTCTTTCGCTTTCATAGGGAGTGATTTTCGTGTGCAAGTACTAATCCCTCTAGGATTTTCCAAGTGTATATTATCATGTATCTCTCTCGCCTGCGTTCCAGGGACTACAAATCAAGGGACTTTAACCGTTCCCAGTAATTTAGGTGCCTTATCGTACTTATGTGTGCCCTGAAAGCCCTTTGTACACTCTCCAGGTCAGCAATTTCGTCTGCCTTGAAGGAGGCAGTTAGTGTACAGCAGTATTCTAGCCTAGAGAGAACAAGCAATTTGAAGAGAATCATCATGGGCTTGGCGTCCCTAGTTTTGAAGGTTCTCATTATCCATCCTATCATTTTCCTGGCAGATGCGGTTGATAAATTGTTGTTGCCTTTGAAGGTGAGATCCTCTGACATTATCACTCCCAGGTCTTTCACATTGTTTTTTCACTCAATTGTATGGTTAGAATTTGTCGTATACCCTGATATAGTTTTAATTTCCTCAAGTTTTCCATATCTGAGTAGTTGAAATTTCTCCCCATTAAACTTCATATTGTTTTGAGTGGCCCATTTGAAGATTTGGTTGATGTCCGCTTGGAGTCTCGCAGTGTCTTCGACGGAGGTCACTGTGTCGGTGTCATCCGCAAAGGAAGACACGGAGCTATGGCTTACATCTCTATGTCAGATATGAGGTTGAGGAATAGGATGGGAGCGAGTACTGTGCCTCGTGGCGAGTACTGTGCCTTGTGGCGAGTACTGTACCTTGTGGAGAGTACTGTGCCTTGTGGAGAGTACTGTGCCTTGTGGCGAGTACTGTGCCTTTTCACCGTAGCTGCCTCGTACTTTACTCTGTTTACTATTACTCTTTGTGTTCTATTTGTTAGGAAGTTATAGATCCATCTGCCAACTTTTCCTGTTATTCCTTTGTCACGCATTTTATGCGCTGTTACACCATGGTCACACTTGTCGAAGGCTTTTGCAAAGTCTGTGTATACTACATCTGCATTTTCTTTATCCTCTATAGCATCCAGGACCTTGTCATAGTAGTCCAGTAGCTGGGACAGGCAGGAGCAACCTGCTCTAAATCCTTGTTGCCCTGGGTTGTGTAATTGATGGGTATCTAGGTGATTGGTGATCTTGCTTCTTAGAACCCTTTCAAAGATTTTTATATGGGATATTAGTGCTATCGGTGTGTAGTTCTTTACAATTGCTTTACTGCCATCTTTGTAGAGTGGGGCTATGTCTGTTGTTTTTTAGTATGTGTGGGATGACCCCTGTGTCCTTGCTCCCTCTCCATAGAATGCTGAAGGCACGTGACAGGGGCTTCTTGCAATTCTTGATGAACACGGAGTTCCATGAGTCTGGGCCTGGGGCAGAGTGCATGGGCATGTCATTTATTGCATTTTCAAAGTCTTGTGGTGTTAGGATAATATCAGAGATTTATGAGATGACGAAATTTTGGGTCTCGTTCATAAATTCATTTAGATTGTCGACCCTAAGTCTGGGTAACGGCTTGCTGAACACTGAGTCGTATTGGGACTTTAGTATCTCACTCATTTCTTTGCTGTCATCTGTGTATGTCCCATCCCGCCTAAGCAGGGGCCCCATACTGGATGTTGTTTTCCCCTTAGATCTGGCATACGAGAAGAAGTATTTTGGGTTTTTATTAATTTCCTTTATGACTTTTAGTTCTTCCTGAGATTCTTGTCTCCTGTAAGATTCCTTCAGCTTAAGTTCGATATTTGTTATTTCGCTGACCAGTGCCTCCCTTTGTATTTCAGATATATTGGCCCCTTTCAGCAGCTCTGTGATTCTTCGCCTTCGTCTGTATAGGGAGCATCTCCTTCTAGTTCACATCTTCTTTCTTTTTCTTAATGAAATGTGCCTTGAGCAGACCTCAAGAACCACAGAGTTAATTTTTTTTCTAGGCAAAGGTTCGGATCCGTGTTGTTTAGGACATCTTCCCAGGTTGTGCCATTTAGGACATGGTTGACTTGATCCCATTGTATGTTTTTTGTTATTGAAGTTGAATTTTTTGAAGACACCCTCATGACTGATCACATTTTTCTGGTCAGGAGCCCTGTGCATACATGTCTGTACCTCTATTATGCTGTGATCTGAGTGTATTGTCTTATATACGGTTATATTACGTATCAGATCATCGTTGTTAGTGAAGATGAGGTCCAGCGTATTTTCTAGTCTTGTAGGCTCTACTATTTGCTGGTTTAAGGTGAATTTGGTGTGTTTGTGAATTTTCATCTGAGCTGCCTCCCAGGGTGATCTCTGCTAAAATATTATTTGCTTCACTCCTCCATTTTACACACATACATACCGTTAATACACACACACACATACATGTGCATAGATACAACAGTATACAGGCATTAAATATTATATATATATATATATATATATATATATATATATATATATATATATATATATATATATATATATATGTGTGTATGTGTGTGTGTATGTGTGTGTGTGTGTGTGTGTGTGTGTGTGTGTGTGTGTGTGTGTGTGTGTGTCGTGCCGAATATGTAAAACTGGTCAATTAGCAAGAACTCATTTAAAATTAAGTCTTTCTAAAATTTTCTCTTATACGTTTAAAGATATATTTTTTCATTAATGTTAATGTAAAAAAAATTAATTTTGCACCAAAAGAATCTTAGAAAACTTACCTAACCTTATTATAACAAGAGCAATTTATTTTAGCCTGACCCAACTAAATATATTTTAGATTTGTTTACAGTAATTTAATACTAAACAAACACAGTGAAATATATTTTTTTCGTTAGGTTCAGAATGATTTTGGCGAAATTATTGCATACACAAATTTTCACTTGTTCTATATGGCAAGATGAGCGTTGCTATTTAAGCCAAGATCGCAAGTTCTGCCTATTCGGCACGACATATATACATATATATATATATATATATATGTATATGTGTATATATGTATATATATATATATATATGTATATGTATATATATGTGTATATATATGTATATGTATATGCGTATATATGTATATATATGTGTATATATATGTATATGTATATGCATATATATGTATATATATATATATATATATATATATATATATATATGTATATATATATATATATATATATATATATATATATATAGTGAAGTATCTCGTACATATTGTGTTTTGTCGCGTAACCTATGTGTCTATCGCGTAATCTATGTAACTATCGCATAATCTGTGTCTATCGCGTAACCTATGTGTCTATCGCGTAATCTATTTGTCTATCGCGTAACCTATGTGTCTATCGCTTAATATATGTCTATAGCGTAATTTATGTAACTCGCGTAATTTGTGTATCAGTCGTGTAGTCTATGTATCTGCCATGTAGTCTATGTATCTATCGTGTAACCTATGTGTCTATCGTAATCCGTGTGTGTATAGCTATGCATATGTTAATATACACGGTGTATATTATGAATACAATAATATACCCGGTATGTATCATGTATGCATTAATTTACACGGTGCATGTCAGAAATGCTCTAATATACGCTGCGTATGTAATGTATATGTTTGTATGTGTTGTATATTAAGTGTACAGTAAGTTACACTGTATGTTGTGAATACAAAATTATAATCAGTATATGTAATGTATATGGCAATATACATAGCGTTATGTGTACGGGAATATACATAGTGAATGCCATGTATACGGTAATACACATGCGTTGGATTGTGTGCGGCCAGCAGTAACAGCCTGGTTGATGAGGTCGCGGGAGCGTTGACCCCCGTAACACCCACCAGGTGGATCAGGTATGTGTTGTATTTCACATATACAGCAATATACTTGTATGCCATGGGTACGAGAATATACACTGTGACTGCCAGGAATACGGTGATATACACCGTGTATATCATGTATACGGTAAAATGAACAGTATATGTCAGGAATACGGTGATATACACGGTGTATGTCATAAATGCGATTATATTAATGTATCGGTAGCTATACACTACAAGAGCGTCTGTTTGTGTATGACTTGACCTATGATTGTGTATACTATACATGCATTGAATACCGTGTATATGTATATATATATATATATATATATATATATATATATATATATATATATATATATATATATATATATATATATATATATATATATATATATATATATATATATAATGAAGTTTTTTACCTTGAAAACTTTCATATTTCTCACAATTTTTACATTTCATGGAGTTTTTCGAGGAATTTTAAGACATTTGAAATTAACCACTAAAATTATTTTTTACTTAATAGGGACCGATTGAATGTGGTGATTAGCTGGGAGTTGTATTATGACCTTTATCCTCCATGTGTATAAGGTAGTGAACCTCAGCTACGTCTGTGTCTATTGAGCCTCGATCGAGCACACAAACACTGAGTCTAGTTCAGTTTGGATTGACAGGATTATTATGACGGGTGTATTATGTGTATGTGGTAATGTACGGTCTGTTGAGGTTGAATACACCAATATATACACGGCGTGCTTTATGCATACGGTAATGTATACAGTGTATATTGTGAATACAGTAGTCAGAGGAGGGTACAATTAGTGTCACACACTGCTGCAACACTGAAATATTACAATAATACTGAGACTACACTGTAATATTACAATAATACCGAGGCTACACTGAAATATTACAATAATACCGAGGCTACACTGAAATATTACAATAATACCGAGGCTACACTGTAATATTACAATAACACCGAGGCTACACTGAAATATTACAATAATACTGAGGCTACACTGAAATATTACAATAATACTGAGGCTACACTGAAATATTACAATAATACTGAGGCTACACTGAAATATTACAATAATACCGAGGCTACACTGAAATATTACAATAATACTGAGGCTACACTGAAATATTACAATAATACTGAGGCTACACTGAAATATTCGAGGGGGGTGGCCTTTAAGAACAATGTTTAGCGTCACATTTACCTTAATAGTCAATGTTTAGCGTCACATTTACCTTAATAGTCAATGTTTAGCGTCACATTTACCTTAATGTTTAGCGTCACATTTACCTTAACAATAAATGTTTAGCGTCACATTTACCTTAACAATCAATGTTTAGCGTCACATTTACCTTAATAGTCAATGTTTAGCGTCACATTTACCTTAATGTTTAGCGTCACATTTACCTTAACAATCAATTTTTAGCATCACATTTACCTTAATAATAAATTTTTAGCGTCACATTTACCTTAGCAATAAATCTTTAGCGTCACATTTATCTTAATAAATGTTTAGCGTCACATTTACCTTAATAATAAATCTTTAGCGTCACATTTACCTTAACAATCAATGTTTAGCGTCACATTTACCTTAACAATCACTCTTTAGCGTCACATTTACCTTAACAATCAATCTTTAGCGTTACATTCATCTTAATAATCAATATTTAGCGTCACATTCATCCTAATAATTATTTTTTAGCATAAAATTTACCTTAATGAATGTTTAGCGTCACATTTACTTAAATAAACATGTTTAGCGTCACATTTACTTTAATAAACATGTTTAGCGTCACATTTACTTTAATAAACATGTTTAGCGTCACATTTACCTTAATAATCATGTTTAGCGTCACATTTACTTTAATAATCATGTTTAGCGTCACATTTACCTTAATAATAATGTTTAGCGTCACATTTACCTTAATAATCATGTTTAGCGTCACATTTACCTTAATAATCATGTTTAGCGTCACATTTATCTTAATAATCATGTTTAGCGTCACATTTATCTTAATAATCATGTTTAGCGTCACATTTACCTTAATAATCATGTTTAGCGTCACATTTACTTTAATAAACATGTTTAGCGTCACATTTACCTTAATAATCATGTTTAGCGTCACATTTACTTTAATAAACATGTTTAGCGTCACATTTACTTTAATAAACATGTTTAGCGTCACATTTACCTTAATAATCATGTTTAGCGTCACATTTACCTTAATAATCAAGGTTTAACTTCAAATTCACCTTAATAAAAATATTTAGCTTTTCATTTACCTTAATCAATGTTTAACATCACATTTACCTTAATAATCAATGTTTAGCGTCACATTTACCTTAATATTCTATGTTTAGCGTCACATTTACCTTAATATTCTATGTTTAGCGTCACATTTACCTTAATATTCTATGTTTAGCGTCACATTTACCTTAATATTATATGTCTAGCGTCACATTTATAATAATCAATGTTTAGCGTCACATTTACCTTAATATTATATGTTTAGCGTCACATTTACCTTAATATTCTATGTTTAGCGTCACATTTACCTTAATAGCAATGTTTAGCTTCACATCCATCTTCATAATTAATGTGTAGCGTCAAATTCTCCTTAATAGCAATGTTTAATGTGATATTTACCTTAATAATCAATGTTTAGTGTCACATCCACCTTAATAATCAGTGTTTAGCGTCATATTCAAATTAATAACAATGTTTAACGTTACATTCACCTTAATAATGTTTAACGTTACATTCACCTTAATAATAATGTTAAACGTTACATTTAGTATAATAATCAATGTTTAGCGTCACATTCACAGTCATAACTGATGTTTAGCGGCAGTTATACCTAAGCGTCACATCCGCTACACGCACCAGTGTTTAGCGTCACATGTATCCAAGACTAACTGGGGACATATTTCTAATCAGAAGAGAATACATCTTGCGCAAAATTTGTGCTTAATGGCGCAACAGGATGGATAAACATTAGATTTAGATTTTGCCGCCGAAGCGGCTAGTTTACTGTGCACTCCTTATCTATCCTGTGGACGGTAGTGGCGAGTTTACTGTGCACCACATATCAGTCCCGTGGATGGTAGCGGCTAGTTTACTGTGCACCCTGTGTCAGTCCCGTGGATGGTAGCGGCTAGTTTGCTGTGCACCCTGTGTCAGTCCCGTGGATGGTAGCGGCTAGTTTACTGTGCACCCTGTGTCAGTCCCGTGGATGGTAGCGGCTAGTTTACTGTGTACCCTGTGCCAGTCCCGTGGATGGTAGCGGCTAGTTTAATGTGCACCCTGTGTCAGTCCCGTGGATGGTAGCGGCTAGTTTACTGTGCACCCTGTGTCAGTCCTGTGGATGGTAGCGGCTAGTTTACTGTGCACCCTGTGCCAGTCCCGTGGATGGTAGCGGCTAGTTTACTGTGCACCCTGTGTCAGTCCCGTGGATGGTAGCGGCTAGTTTACTGTGCACCCTGTGTCAGTCCCGTGGATGGTAGCGGCTAGTTTACTGTGCACCCTGTGTCAGTCCCGTGGATGGTAGCGGCTAGTTTACTGTGCACCCTGTGTCAGTCCCGTGGATGGTAGCGGCTAGTTTACTGTGCACCCTGTGTCAGTCCCGTGGATAGTAGCCGCTAGTTTACTGTGCACGCCACATAGTCATCTTGTGGACGGTGGTGGCTGGTTTACTTGGTACTCCTACAACTTACGTCTGGTATCTTATTTTTATTAATAGGATAATCTGACACATATAACATAGGCTCTTGGGTACTCCAACGTACCATGTGTTTTCCTGTTACAGGTGATATGATCTGATATGGCATTATTGTAAACTGTGTGCAGTGTTTGTGTATATTTATCGCGAATTCCTTGCACATATATATATATATATATATATATATATATATATATATATATATATATATATATATATATTATATATATTATATTATTGTACCCACGAACAAGTGGTATTGATCAACAACAACACTGCGACTAGCCAAGGTCCCGTGGATTAAGGCGTCATGGGTTTTCGCCCACCATGAGGCAGGCCAAATCAGCATGTGTTTGACTCCTTGGATAGTCGCAGTGTTGTTATTAATCAATACCACTTGTTCGTGGGTACAATAATATAAAATACTGCTCGTTGTACTAGTACACCAAACAGGGAGTGGAATGAAATTAACCTAGAGTCATCCACACCACCATATGTCCTTGGGTAGCGAGTACAACATCCAGTTCCGCTGGATGCGCTGCTCTTAAGGACTGTGTGGTCTCGTGATTTTTCCACACTTGCAAACAATTTGAATTGAAAACATCTGGTATTAGAAGACACTTAGGAAGCAATAAATGGTTTACAGTCACTGAACATATTTGAGACTTACGGTAGCTATTCCGTCGCTTTTAAGTTGAGATACTAGGAATGTATTCAATTTGTATGTTGGAATGTTCCTATATACACCACCATGTACACACCTACACACACGCACACACACACACACACACACACACACACACACACACACACACACACACACACACACACACACACACACACACACACACACACACACACACACACACCTCTGCCTAAGCTCTACAGTTCAGTGGATACGGGAAAGTTACTAGAGTTCTAAGAGACAGCGAGTGTATCCCTATATTTAAGAAAGGAGACTGACAGGAAGCGTTGAACTACAGAGTGGTATCACTGACATGCATATCATGCAGAGTGAGAATGAGGGTAGTAGAGTACTTTCAGAGTGATTTAGTGAACAACAAGGGTTCAACGATGGCATATCTTCTCTGTTGGAAATCTATGACAAAGTGACGGGAGACACGAGAGAGAGGTATGTGCGGATTGCATTTGATTTTTAAAAGGCTTTTGATGCTGTACCCTGGAAAAGGGTGGGAACAAAAACCTGAGATGTAAGCAGGAATAACAGGGAAGGTACTCAGGTGAATCCAACAGTACCATAGGGTTTGTTAGAAAAGAGACGTCACAGTGGAAATGAGTAACTAGCGGGGTTCCGCAAGGATCGGTATTGGGACCAGTGTTTTTTTCTGTTTTATGTGAAGGACAAAGCAAAATGGGAGAGTCAGATGTATCACAGTTTGTCGATGCTGTGTGACTAATGAGGGGAAGACTCCAAGTGTCGCTGGACAAACTGCAAGTGTGGTCGGATAAGTGGTTGCTTGAATTTAACCCCAACAAATGCAAGATTGGAAGGGAGCAGGAAGATGTAACCCGGGGAGGGAGAGAGAGAGAGAGAGAGAGAGAGAGAGGTAACAGCTCTTACTTTGTAAACAAAGATAGGAACTCTTAACCTAACCATGTAAAAATCCTTTTATAAAAGAGTGAGAGGGGAGAGAGAGAGAGAGAGAGAGAGAGAGAGAGAGAGAGAGAGAGTGACGTGGACGTGCACAAGGGATGAAAGAGAGAGAGATAAAGCAAAGTAAAATAAAAAATCCTGACATTAATCCCCGCCATGAATGGTAAATCCGCCCTCCGCAGCAGAAACCAAAGTTAATTAATCAAAGGAAATCCACATGAGTAATCCGGCCCGGGTAATCCACCCTAATACCCGAGCCGCCATCTCTATCCGCGTGCTCTGGGATTAGGCCGATCCCGAAAAAAAATAAAAAAGATCCATAAGTTTTAGCTGGGCTGGGGAGGACAGAGGGGACGAAGAGAGGAGAGGGAGGACAACAAGAGAGAGAGAGAGAGGGCGTAGGTAAAGAAGGGAGGGAGAGAAAAGGAGGGAGAAGAGGATAATATAATTCTTTTAAAAATGAATGATTGTTTAATAATAATAATAATAATAGTAATAATTTAATAATAATAATAATAATAATAATAATAATAATAATAATAATAATAATAATAATAATAACGGTAATAATAATAATGGTAATGATAATGGAGTTAATTAATAATAAGAACAATAACAATAATATATTTTTAAGATAATAATTGCTTAATTATAAGTGTTTAATATGAATGTAACACTATAATAATTATTAAATCCAGCAATAATTGTTTAATATAATTTTTAATCAGTGATTAATGATAATTGTTCATTAATAATTATTTAATATTATATACAATGGATGGAAGATAGAGGTCGGGATGTGGAGTACCGCTGCGTCTGGTTCACGGCGGCGACCCAGACCGTCAGGGCCTTGACGTTACCCATCGGAGAGGGATGGGAGGGGGGGGGGATTTTTGGTAGTGGGGGTGGGAGTGAGTGGAGGGGTGGGAGGTAGGGGGATTGAAGGGAGGGGAGGGAGGTAGGGGAGTGGAGGAAGGGAGGTTGGAAGCAGTGATCCCTTTTAACCCTGGCGGAATATCTTCACATGAGACCTGGCTGATGTGCGGCTAAACTATCACAAGAAACTAAGACCAATGTCGTAATTTATTTGGATTTATTCACGTTGTGTTCTCGTGAATAGTGATGTATGTAGTTTGAGAGAGAGAGAGAAATAGTCTACTCCTTTCTTAGACTTCTTATTAGAGAGAGGACGGTGCAGGGCGATTCATCTCAGGCTAGTCTTGTCATTTCAGCAGTCTTTAACACCCCTGAGGAATGTCGGTAGCCTTGCTGTTGTGTATAAAATCAACTTTCTTGGAAGACGGCTATTTGGCCCCAAGACGGGCAGTTCTTGGTAGTTTAACTCTTGCTGTGCCTTTCTTAAGGATACCACACCATCGGGGGGCATCCATGCCATGACTAACTGGCATCTGTAATAAGAAAATAAACAAATGCATATGGGAAATAAAATAGTCTGTCCAAATGAAATCAGTGTTTCAGTAGTGAGAATATATATGCTGAGCATATATGCTGAGCATGTATGCTCAGCATATGCTGCATTTTTCTCAAGACTGATGGAATGAGCACATCGACTCCAGGCTGAGGGACTGATTACCTCATTCACCTCATCTTTCACCGTTCTTCTCTGTATTGAACTGAAGAAGCCACTGGCTGGCGAAACGTTTCCTCAGTAACGTTTCCCAAGGTATTTCACAAGTGTGGTCATTCTTCATAAGTAAGAATAACGTAGAGGAAACACGACAAGCATTACTCTGCTCCTGTAACCAGAAACAGGTAATCACAACACCAGAGATAGCCTGATAAAGTCGATAACATAGCGAGATAGCTGCTCAGAGGGGAGGGAGGGAACGGGGTTAGATACTGTCACGGGATGGGTATATAAGATAATCTCTAAACACTTCACCGTTCGAACACAATGTTATCATCCGAACATGACTTCACTGACTTCAGTCCCTTTACTCCTACCACCTTTCACACACAAAAGAATCTGGACATCTTTTTTGTGTCGACTTTCAGCGGCTCGTGACGTCACGTTTAAGCAAGATGGCAGGAAGCGATTCTCTTTTTTTTGTGGGGGGAGGGGGCAAAAAATATAAATGTTTGGTTCCTGCCGAGATTGTGATGGTGAGCTCAGGGTTGCAGAAGGTGAGCTCAGGGTTGCAGAAGGTGAGCTCAGGGTTGCAGAAGGTGAGCTCAGGGTTGCAGAAGGTGAGCTCAGGGTTACAGGTGAGCTCAGGGTTGCAGAAGGTGAGCTCAGGGTTACAGAAGGTGAGCTCAGGGTTGCAGAAGGTGAGCTCAGGGTTGCAGAAGGTGAGCTCAGGGTTGCAGAAGGTGAGCTCAGGGTTACAGAAGGTGAGCTCAGGGTTGCAGAAGGTGAGCTCAGGGTTGCAGAAGGTGAGCTCAGGGTTACAGAAGGTGAGCTCAGGGTTGCAGAAGGTGAGCTCAGGGTTGCAGAAGGTGAGCTCAGGGTTACAGAAGGTGAGCTCAGGGTTGCAGAAGGTGAGCTCAGGGTTACAGAAGGTGAGCTTAGGGTTACAGAAGGTGAGCTTAGGGTTACAGAAGGTGAGCTCAGGGTTACAGAAGGTGAGCTTAGGGTCACAGAAGGTGAGCTTAGGGTTACAGAAGGTGAGCTTAGGGTTACAGGAGCAGAAGGATGATAACGGGAAGAGAAGTAAGAATTATGGATATATTCGTCATGAACGAAGTATCTTTTTCTTCCACTTGGTGGCCCGTCACGGGGTGAGAAGTATTATTGTCGGTGTTTGTACAAGCGAGGTGCCATTAACTGCCCTATGTAGGGGGTCCCCGGCTAGCCTGCTTCAGTGGTGTAGCGGTTAGCTACTGTACGGTAGTGACATGTAGTGTGGCTGGGCACAGCACCTCTTTATTGGTTCGGGTGTTGTCTTCAGTCTGGTGTGTAAGGTACAATGTTGGTGTAGGAGTCAGTGTTATATCACTGGCGTATAAGGTACAGTGTTGGTTTAGCAGGAGTCAGTGTTGTAACACTGGTGTGTAAGGTACAGTGCTGGTGTAGCAGGAGTCAGTGTTGTAACACTGGTGTGTAAGGTACAGTGCTGGTGTAGCAGGAGTCAGTGTTGTAACAGTGGTGTGTAAGGTACAGTGCTGGTGTAGCAGGAGTCAGTGTTGTAACACTGGTGTGTAAGGTACAGTGCTCGTGTAGCAGGAGTCAGTGTTGTAACACTGGTGTGTAGGGTTCAGTGTTCACTCTGGTATAAGGTTGTCGACTCCCCAAAACATGGCCGTTTCAGAGCCTGGGTGACTCACGAGGTTGTGTAGAGGTCTGTGTTTAAGAATAAGAAAAAGAAGCACAACATGGATGAGAAGGAAAACGATGGATAACGTAAAGAGAAGAATGGAAAAACAACGACTATAAAAGGAAAAAAATACATTTTTACTTCGCCCTGAAGATCGCATTTATAGGGCGTCGCCTCTCCTCATGTGAATGAACCACAACACGGAAGGTGAACACGCGAGTAAATGAGTATTAGTAATAAATTAATAAATTTATTTTGACATGATACATGGTTGTACAAAGCAATATAATAGTTGAGTATACATGCTAAAAGCCCCTTGTATGCAGAACATTTCTGGCAGGAAGGAAGAAGCGAGAGCGTATTGGGCACTCTCTGAAGCACTAAAGACAACAAAGCACAATACCGTGACTGAAACTACACAAATAACCCGCACATAGGAGAGAGAAGCTTATATATACTGCTCCGCCACCTCCGTATGTTAGTGTGATTTGTAAATGGTCGGACCGAAACTTTGTCATAAGCTTCTGTCTCCTATGTGCGGGTTATTTGTGTATAGTTTAACATTCTTCCCATAAAACATAACATATTCTTCTGAAAGTTTAACATCCTCTTCAGAAAATATCCCCAGAAAAGTATAATATATATTGTGAGTTTTAGGCCTTCCCTGCATTAGGTTCGAGTCCCATCCACTCAGTGATTTCTTATCTGAAAGTAACTGTGTATGCTTGTTGAATAATGTCTTAAGTATATTGAGTCACAGGTGTTGAGTATATTAAGTATTATTTATTAAGTATTAAACAATAAGTTGTAAGTGTTAAATATAACAACCATTCATACATATTCTCAAGAATATAATGTTAAGTATTATCTGTAGTGTTGTCAGACATTAACTGTTTAATATTCTGTACAGTGTTGTCAGACATTAACTGTTCAATATTGTGTACAGTGTTGTCAGACATTAACTGTTTAATATTGTGTACAGTGTTGTCAGACATTAACTGTTTAATATTCTGTACAGTGTTGTCAGACATTAACTGTTCAATATTGTGTACAGTGTTGTCAGACATTAACTGTTTAATATTGTGTACAGTGTTGTCAGACATTAACTGTTTAATATTGTGTACAGTGTTGTCAGACATTAACTGTTCAATATTGTGTACAGTGTTGTCAGACATTAACTGTTCAATATTGTGTACAGTGTTGTCAGACATTAACTGTTTAATATTGTGTACAGTGTTGTCAGACATTAACTGTTTAATATTGTGTACAGTGTTGTCAGACATTAACTGTTCAATATTGTGTACAGTGTTGTCAGACATTAACTGTTTAATATTGTGTACAGTGTTGTCAGACATTAACTGTTTAATATTATGTACAGTGTTGTCAGACATTAACTGTTTAATATTGTGTACAGTGTTGTCAGACATTAACTGTTCAATATTGTGTACAGTGTTGTCAGACATTAACTGTTTAATATTGTGTACAGTGTTGTCAGACATTAACTGTTTAATATTATGTACAGTGTTGTCAGACATTAACTGTTCAATATTGTGCACAGTGTTGTCAGACATTAACTGTTCAATATTGTGTACAGTGTTGTCAGACATTAACTGTTCAATATTGTGTACAGTGTTGTCAGAAATTAACTGTTCAATATTGTGTACAGTGTTGTCAGACATTAACTGTTCAATATTGTGTACAGTGTTGTCAGACATTAACTTCAATATTGTGTACAGTGTTGTCAGACATTAACTTCAATATTGTGTACAGTGTTGTCAGACATTAACTGTTCAATATTGTGTACAGTGTTGTCAGACATTAACTTCAATATTGTGTACAGTGTTGTCAGACATTAACTGTTCAGTACTGTGTAGTGTTGTCAGACATTAACTGTTCAGTACTGTGTAGTGTTGTCAGACATTAACTGTTCAGTACTGTGTAGTGTTGTCAGACATTCCATGTGAAGCATCAATTATCATCTTCCCTCATCTTCCAGTTATCACAATAAAATACAAATTTTAGCGTGAGTGGAACGTGACTAGAGGGAAGGGGTGGAGCAGGGTTATGGGGGAGGGAGTGGAACATGGCTAATTGGGAGGGAGTGGAACATGGCTAATTGGGAGGGAGTGGAACATGGCTAATTGGGAGGGAGTGGAACGTTTTTAGGGAGGGGAGAGTTGGTGGAACATGGTTAAGGAGGGGAGGGAGTGGAACGAGGTAAGGAGAAAGAGAGGGAGGGGGGAAGAGGAGGAGATAAGTGGACCACAGACATTACTCACCCACTCAGAGTACCTTAGCTAATCTGCTCTCTTCTCCCCAGCAGATTTAACCCCCTCCCCCCTGCCCCTACCCCAACACAACTGACACAAATCTCCTCCCCAGCATTCATTACCTTCCCCTACGGAAAGTCATGAAAGGATGCAAGGAAATTAAGCAAGAACACTTCTTATCACCTTCAAGACGCAGGACAAGAAGCTTCAGTGGCAGACCAAGATTAAGTGGTACCAAGATGAGGATTGAGCTTAATATTCTTAAAGTGGTAGATTACCGGAGTGGTAGACTGCTGGAGTGGTAGACTGCTGGAGTGGTAGACTGCTGTAGTGGTAGACTGCTGTAGTGGTAGACTGCTGGAGTGGTAGATTACTGGAGTGGTAGACTGTTGGAGTGGTAGACTGCTGGAGTGGTAGACTGCTGGAGTGGTAGACTGCTGGAGTGGTAGACTGCTGGAGTGGTAGACTGCTGGAGTGGTAGATTACTGGAGTGGTAGACTGCTGGAGTGGTAGATTACTGGAGTGGTAGACTGCTGGAGTGGTAGACTGCTGGAGTGGTAGATTACTGGAGTGGTAGACTGCTGGAGTGGTAGACTGCTGGAGTGGTAGATTACTGGAGTGGTAGACTGCTGGAGTGGTAGACTGCTGGAGTGGTAGACTGCTGGAGTGGAAGATAACTGGAGTGGTAGATTACCGGAGTAGTAGACTGCTGGAGTGGTAGATTACTGGAGTGGTAGATTACTGGGATGGTAGATTATTGGAGTGGTAGACTGTTGGAGTGCTAGACTGTTGGAGTGGTAGATTACCGGAGTGGTAGATTACCGGAGTGGTAGACTGCTGGAGTGGTAGATTACTGGAGTGGTAGACTGTTGGAGTGGTAGATTACCGGAGTGGTAGACTGCTGGAGTGGTAGATTACTGGAGTGGTAGACTGCTGGAGTGGTAGACTGTTGGAGTGGTAGATTACCGGAGTGGTAGACTGTTGGAGTGGTAGATTACTGGAGTGGTAGACTGTTGGAGTGGTAGATTACCGGAGTGGTAGACTGTTGGAGTGGTAGATTACTGGAGTGGTAGATTGTTGGAGTGGTAGACTGTTGAAGTGGTAGACTGTTGGAGTGGTAGATTACCGGAGCGGTACTGTTGGAGTGGTAGACTGCTGTAGTGGTAGATTACTGGAGTGGTAGATTACTGGAGTGGTAGACTGTTGGAGTGGTAGACTGTTGGAGTGGTAGACTGTTGGAGTGGTAGACTGTTGGAGTGGTAGACTGTTGGAGTGGTAGATTACTGGAGTGGTAGATTACTGGAGTGGTAGATTACTGGAGTGGTAGACTGTTGGAGTGGTAGACTGCTGGAGTGGTAGACTGCTGAAGTGGTAGAATGCTGGAGTGGTAGACTGCTGGAGTGGTAGACTGCTGGAGTGGTAGACTGTTGGAGTGGTAGACTGCTGAAGTGGTAGAATGCTGGAGTGGTAGACTGCTGGAGTGGTAGACTGTTGGAGTGGTAGACTGTAGGAGTGGTAGATTACTGGAGTGGTAGACTGCTGAAGTGGTAAACTATTGGAATAGTAGACTGCTGGAGTATTAGACTACTGGAGTGGTAGACTGCTGGGGTGGTAGACTACTGGAGTGGTAGACTACTGGAGTCTTAGACTGCTGGAGCGGTAGACTACTTGAGTGGTAGACTACTGGAGTGGTAGACTACTGGAGTGGTAGACTACTGGAGTGGTAGACTACTGGAGTGGTAGACTGCTGGAGCGGTAGACTACTGGAGTGGTAGACTGCTGGAGTGGTAGACTACTGGAGTGGTAGACTACTGGAGTGGTAGACTACTGGAGCGGTAGACTACTGGAGCGGTAGACTACTGGAATGGTAGACTGCTGGAGTGGTTGACTACTGGAGTAGTAGACTACTGGAGTGGTAGACTACTGGAGTAGTAGACTACTGGAGTGGTAGACTACTGGAGTAGTAGACTACTGGAGTGGTAGACTGCTGGAGTGGTAGACTACTGGAGTAGTAGACTACTGGAGTGGTAGACTACTGGGGTAGTAGACTACTGGAGTGGTAGACTGCTGGAGTAGTAGACTACTGGAGTGGTAGACTACTGGAGCGGTAGACTACTGGAGCAGTAGACTACTGGAGTGATAGACTACTGGAGTAGTAGACTACTGGAGTAGTAGACTACTGGAGTAGTAGACTACTGGAGTGGTAGACTACTGGAGTAGTAGACTACTGGAGTGGTAGACTGCTGGAGTAGTAGACTACTGGAGTGGTAGACTGCTGGAGTAGTAGACTACTGGAGTGGTAGACTACTGGAGTGGTAGACTGCTGGAGTAGTAGACTACTGGAGTGGTAGACTACTGGAGTGGTAGACTGCTGGAGTGGTAGACTACTGGAGTGGTAGACTGCTGGAGTGGTAGACTGCTGGAGTGGTAGACTACTGGAGTGGTAGACTACTGGAGTGGTAGACTACTGTAGTAGTAGACTACTGGAGTGGTAGACTGTTGGAGTGGTAGACTGCTGGAGTGGTAGACTACTGGAGTGGTAGACTGCTGGAGTGGTAGACTGCTGGAGTGGTAGACTGCTGGAGTGGTAGACTACTGGAGTTGTAGACTGCTGGAGTGGTAGACTACTGGAGTGGTAGACTACTGGAGTGGTAGACTGCTGGAGTGGTAGACTGCTGGAGTGGTAGACTGCTGGAGTGGTAGACTACTGGAGTTGTAGACTGCTGGAGTGGTAGACTACTGGAGTGGTAGACTGCTGGAGTGGTAGACTGCTGGAGTGGTAGACTGCTGGAGTGGTAGACTGCTGGAGTGGGATGTAAGAAGAGGAAACAAATACTGAGAAACAACAACAAAACTCCGGGACAAATAAAACACTTAAGACAGAACGCCAAATTCTTAGACAAATTAATCACCTCCTCTTCCTCGGTATACACGTCAGTCCGTCCGTCCGTCCGTCCGTCCGTCCGTTCATCCGTCCGTCCAGTCAGTCAGTCAGTATACTTTATTGCAGAATATGCGGTACACTGTGGAAAAGCTATAAATACCCGCGTATGAAAGATACCGTTAAATCAACATAATAGTATACCGGCGCATACTGCAGCTCAGATGCTCAGAACTACATCAACATGTCTCTCGCGGCTCATGGGTCCTCATCCAGCTTATTTTGGCTTTAATTAATTTAAAATCAATGTGAGAAAAGTCTCGCACTGAAGCAATCACAGCAGGATTAGCAGTAGCGGGAATGGTAGCAGCAACGAGTAGTAGAAGCAGCAGAGGTGGTAGTAGTAGTAGTAGTAGTAGTAGTAACAGCAGCAAGGGTAGTAGTAGTAGTAGTAGCAGCAGCAGGAGTGGTAATAGTAGTAGTAGTAGCAGCAGCAGCAGGGGTAGTAGTAGTAGCAGCAGCAGCAGGGGTAGTAGTAGTAGCAGTAGCAGGAGTGGTAATAGTAGCAGTACTAGCAGCAGGAACAGGGGTAGTAGTAGTAGTAGTAGCAGCAGCAGGGGTGGTAATAGTAGTAGCAGCAGGAACAGGGGTAGTAGTAGTAGTAGCAGCTGCAGCAGGGGTGATAATAGCAGCAGGGGTAGTAGTAGTAGTAGCAGCAGGGGTAGTAGTGGCAGTAGCAGAAGTAGTAGTAGTAGCAGCAGGGGTAGTAGTGGCAGTAGCAGCAGGAGTAATAGCAGAAGTAGTAGTAGTAGTAGCAGCAGTAGTAGTAGTAGCAGAGGTAGTAGTGGCAGTAGCAGCAGGGGTGGTAGTAGTAGTAGTAATAGAAGCAACAGCAGGGGTAGTAGTGACAGTATCAGCAGCGGTAGTGGTAGTAGCAGCAGCAGGGGTAGTAGTGGCAGTATCAGCAGCGGTAGTGGTAGTAGCAGCAGCAGGGGTAGTAGTGGCAGTATCAGCAGCGGTAGTAGTAGTAGTAGTAGCAGCAGCAGTAGTAACAGCAGTAGCACTATTTAGTCACCCGAGGACTTAGTTTTTTTTTTTTTTTTTTTTTAGTTTAAAGTAAATGCTAGAAGTTACTCACGGAATCATATTAACGCGATTGCAGACAGACCAGGGAACGGGTGGGGTTTGAACCATGACTCACTCGCCATGGGTTCAAACCCCACCCGTTCCATGGTTTAAATACTAGAAAATCACTGTCATAGCACCCAGGGATTACATTGCTCGTTTTCTGTTTTCTGCAGATTACAACATTACTTTCAGGTTACATAATTACTGCGATACCTTTTTTTCAAGACCAGAGAATACAGCATTAATAATTAAATCATTGTTATTGTAAAATTATCTAGAGGTTACCTAATTACATCAGAAGCCCTTAGTGATTACCTAATTATTTTTTAAAGTCACTGGGGTTTCATAAATCTAGAGCTCAGCTCCTTTAAGAAAAGCTTTGAATGTTCTTAAAGAATTTACATACCATGTTAGGAGCTCGTTGAGTGGCCTCACTTACCTGTGCTCATCTAATTGTGGTTGCAGGGGTCGATGCATAGCTCCTGACCCCGCCTCTTCACTGGTCGCTACTAGGTCCCCCCCTCCCCCTGCTCCATGAGCTTTATCGTACCTCCCATGCTGTAGTTTACCTGGATTCTCATTGTAATAAGGGTATACATTAATACTTATTAATTCGTGTTTGGTACTAAGCTCACGTGAGTCATTTAATGCAAGACATGGTGGGTGAAGGCTTGACCCTCCGTCTGCTGAGCGCCAGACAGACGCGCTTCATATTTGTACTCACCTGCTTGTCTAATGGCCTCCACGTAGGTAAGTAAGAGACATTTGGCTGATGCTTTGGAGCTGAACACACACTTCATAGCTGAAGGACTCACCACCTCAGACTACTTCTTCAAGGCTGAGGGATTGATTACCTCGCAGTTACATCTCCACGACCTCTGTTGTCTCCTCTGTATTTCGACTGATGATGCCTGCCGAGCAGGCAGACAGTTAACATACCCACATTAAATAAAGATAGCTTTCTTGAGAAGGTGCCAGACCATAAGTATGAAACAGTCCATTCACATTCAGTCCTGGAAAATGCTTGCTAAAAGAATTTAGCATTGACAACAGGCATAACCTCATATCAGGTCATGGAATATGTTGGCTCAGCGCCTATACCGTAATCACATCTGGTTTCAAATGACCTATTGAAGTGTCGAAGCTTGATTATCGGTCAGTCAAACCTACCTCTATAGTTTTCCTTTTGTAGAAGTTATAGATCTGGTAAGTGACGGTGGCTCCTTCCCAGTTAATAGTGTGATACAAGGTTTTAACATTTTGACTTTTGTTTACAATTATCATAGCAGCTAAATTGCGGCTTCTCTCCTCTCTCTTATATATAACAAATCACAGCTCATGTCTTTACAAGTGGTTTGGTATATACCTGATGTCTCGGTGGGGAAAAGTGTTTTTCGTAATTTTGTTTGTTGTAGGTTTTCTAGTTAACAATTTTATAATTGCAGGAAAAGTAAACTTAATCATGTTTTCGTTGTTGTCTGCGATGCTCTGGTGAGGTAGTATTAATAATGTGGTAGTTACTGAGGTTTTTAAATGTTGATCATCTCTCTTGCCTGGCTTGGTCATGGACCGGGCCGCGGGGGCGTTGACCCCCAAAACACCTTCCAGGCATACTCCACGTAAATTCCAGCAATGAATATATATATATATATATATATATATATATATATATATATATATATATATATATATATATATATATATATATATGTGTGTGTGTGTGTATAATTAGAAAGGAAAAGAGAAGAGGGGGGTGGCACGTGAAACGCAGCTGGGATTCATCTGTACCTTTGATAAATTATAGTGAAATCTGTGAGATTACGCGGGGTGTGTCCAGCCCTGAGTGTAGATGTTAGTGTTCTTCATGCCACACACAATGTTCTTCATTCTTCTCACAGTGTTCATTCCACACAAAGTGCTCTTCATTCCACACCCATTGTTCTTCATTCCACACCCATTGTTCATTATACACCCAGTGTTCTTCATTCCATACACAGTTTTATTTATTCCACACACACTGTTCTTCATACCACCCCAGTGTTCTTCATTCCACACACAGTGTTCTTCATACCACCCCAGTGTATATACACATATTCCTCATGGTGCATATATACACCTCATGAGCACATTTCTGCAACATTGCAAAACTCCTGATCATGTGTTGATTGCAACACGAAAGGCCTACAGCAATCTTTCAACACTCCCCTCTCCCTCCCCCGTGTTTTGCATCTTGTATCGCTTGTTCACGATTTTTGCATTATATACACCTGAGGTATACACCTCATGTTCTATATACACCTGAGATATACACCTCATGTTCTATATACACCTGAGATATACACTTCATGTTCTGTATACACCTGAGATATACACTTCATGTTCTGTATACACCTGAGATATACACTTCATGTTCTATATACGCCACAGTTTGTTTTTAAATAATATAAAGAAAATCTTCGTAGGTTTTTAGGTTTAATCAACTCTAAACAAATTGTTTCTAAAGATTTTAATGTAGAATAATTTACATTTTTTTTTTTTGGGGGGGGGGGGGTAAGTATCCAGCATTAACACACCTAGTGCTGTTTTTAATAGCAATATTTATACGTATTGATAATGGGGGTCGTATAGCCCCTTGGGAATGGGGAAGGCACAGGATATATACACTGAGATGTGTGTTTTTCTCAGCGTGTACACGCCTGAGTTTACCTTAATCCACATGTTTCGGGATTAAAGTATTTTTGTCTGGTGGTGAAGAGGTTAGGTGCAGCCTTATTGACCCTCGTGTAGTCGATGGGCTTTAAACCCCGTTAACCAGCCAGTTGGAGGTTGTTGAGATTCGATCCGAGGGGAAAGGGAGGATGGCTCTGTTCCCTGAATCAAGAGCCCTTCACCTCCCCGAGGACACCTTGAAGGTGGGCAGGAAGACGGTTAGTAATGAGGGACGGGAGGGTACCCTGACAGATCTGCTGACTAGAATGTACTTGGCCGACACTTGACAGGTTACGTGTCAAATACTTTACCCTTCATCACACCTAGACAAGGGTATATACACCAAGAAGTGTGTATCTCTCTATACACCGAGAAGTGTGAATCTGTCAGTGTGTATGCACTGAAAAGCGTGTATCTCTCTGTATATGCACCGAGAGGTTTGTGTATCCCTGTGTATATACGCCGAGAAGTGTGTAGCTTTCAGGGTATGCATACCAAGGGGCGTGTATATCTAGGTATACACTGAGAGGTGTGTATCTCTTAGGCTATGTATAAATTGAGAGGTGTGTATCTCTTAGGGTATGTATCCCAAGAGATGTGTATCTCTTAGGGTATGTATCCCAAGAGGTGTGTATCTCTTAGGGTATGTATCCCAAGAGGTGTGTATCTCAGGTTATATACACAGAGAGAGGGTGTGTATTCCAGATTGTACACATGTCTAACAGATTCGAACATCTTTGAATGATGGTGTACAGGTTACATGCAGCCTCGATGACGTGTAGTCGACAGGCTTTAAACCCAGCCTACCTTGCTGGGACACGCCTCCTGCACCAGAACGTTATTGAAGGAGATATTAATTTAACCACAATGAACCATTGTAGAGATACGAGGACTACAAGCACTGCTTGTAGATAGATAAAGGGAGGAGAGAAAAGTGTGAATATTATTAGAAAAAAGAGAGAAAGAGAGGAACAAAGCAACCTCTTGGTAATTACATTAAGGGAATGGATAAACACTTAAGAAAATGATAGTGAAAGAACTGAAGAAAGCGACTAGAAGTGGTACATGGCAGGAAAAATGTGGCTAGAAGTGATACATGGCAGGAAGAAGGTGGCTAGAAGTGATACATGGCAGAAAGGTGACTAGAAGTGATACCTGGCAGGAAGGTGACTAGAAGTGATACCTGGCAGGAAGGTGACTAGAAGTGATACCTGGCAGAAAGGTGACTAGAAGTGATACCTGGCAGGAAGGTGACTAGAAGTGATACATGGCAGGAAGGTGGCTAGAAGTGATACCTGGCAGGAAGGTGACTAGAAGTGATACCTGGCAGGAAGGTGACTAGAAGTGATACATGGCAGGAAGGTGACTAGAAGTGATACATGGCAGAAAGGTGACTAGAAGTGATACCTGGCAGGAAGAAGGAGACTAGACGTGATACATGGCAGACTAAAGTGTGACTAGAAGTGATACATGGCAGTGATAATGGCAGAAAGGTGACTAGAAGTGATACATGGCAGAAAGGTGACTAGAAGTGTGTGACTAGAAGTGATACATGGCAGAAAGGTGACTAGAAGTGATACCTGGCAGGAAGGTGACTAGAAGTGATACATGGCAGAAAGGTGACTAGAAGTGATACATGGCAGAAAGAAGGTGACTAGAAGTGATACATGGCAGAAAGGTGACTAGAAGTGATACATGGCAGAAAGGTGACTAGAAGTGATACCTGGCAGAAAGGTGACTAGAAGTGATACCTGGCAGGAAGGTGACTAGAAGTGATACATGGCAGAAAGGTGACTAGAAGTGATACCTGGCAGAAAGGTGACTAGAAGTGATACATGGCAGAAAGGTGACTAGAAGTGATACATGGCAGAAAGAAGGTGACTAGAAGTGATACATGGCAGAAAGGTGACTAGAAGTGATACATGGCAGAAAGGTGACTAGAAGTGATACCTGGCAGGAAGGTGACTAGAAGTGATACATGGCAGAAAGGTGACTAGAAGTGATACATGGCAGAAAGAAGGTGACTAGAAGTGATACATGGCAGAAAGAAGGTGACTAGAAGTGATACATGGCAGAAAGGTGACTAGAAGTGATACATGGCAGAAAGGTGACTAGAAGTGATACCTGGCAGAAAGGTGACTAGAAGTGATACCTGGCAGGAAGGTGACTAGAAGTGATACCTGGCAGGAAGGTGACTAGAAGTGATACCTGGCAGGAAGGTGACTAGAAGTGATACATGGCAGAAAGAAGGTGACTAGAAGTAATACCTAGCAGGAAGGTGAGTAGAAGTGATACATGACAG
>NC_091309.1:7952886-7985386 GCF_038502225.1 Cherax quadricarinatus
CTCTGGAACATCCTGTCTTTGTCCACCTTGTCAATTCCTCTCGGTATTTTGTATATCGTTATTATGTCCCCGCTATCTCTTCTGTTCTCCAGTGTCGTCAGGTTCATTTCCCTTAACCTCTCCTCGTAGGATATACCCCTTAGCTCTGGAACTAGTCTTGTTGCAAACCTTGGCACTTTCTCTAGTTTCTTTACGTGCTTGGCTAGGTGTGGGTTCCAAACTGGTGCCGCATACTCCAATATGGGCCTAACGTACACGGTGTACAGGGTCCTGAACGATTCCTTATTAAGATGTCGGAATGCTGTTCTGAGGTTTGCTAGGCGCCCATATGCTGCAGCAGTTATTTGGTTGATGTGCGCCTCAGGAGATGTGCCTGGTGTTATACTAACCCCAAGATCTTTTTCCTTGAGTGAGGTTTGTAGTCTCTGGCCCCCTAGACTGTACTCCGTCTGCGGTCTTCTTTGCCCTTCCTCAATCTTCACGGCTTTGCATTTGGTGGGGTTGAACTCCAGGAGCCAATTGCTGGACCAGGTCTGCAGCCTGTCCAGATCCCTTTGTAGTTCTGCCTGGTCTTCGATCGAGTGAATTCTTCTCATCAACTTCACGTCATCTGCAAACAGGGACACCTCAGAGTCTATTCCTTCCGTCATGTCGTTCACAAATACCAGAAACAGCACTGGTACTAGGACTGACCCCTGTGGGACCCCGCTGGTCACAGGTGCCCACTCTGACACCTCGCCACGTACCATTACTCGCTGCTGTCTTCCTGATAAGTATTCCCTGATCCATTGTAGTGCCTTCCCTGTTATCCCTGCTTGGTCCTCCAGTTTTTGCACTAATCTCTTGTGTGAAACTGTGTCAAACGCCTTCTTACAGTCCAACAAAATGCAATCCACCCACCCCTCTCTCTCTTGTCTTACTGCTGTCACCATGTCATAGAACTCCATTTCTGTGTGTGTGTGTGTGTGTGTGTGTGTGTGTGTGTGTGTGTGTGTGTGTGTGTGTGTGTGTGTATGGGTGCTTTTATATGCATGAATTTGCGTATTAGTGTGTTTGGGTGCATTTATACGCTTGTATGTGCTCTTACCTGTGTATGTGTATGTTCTTGTATGTGCATATGAGTATATAATTATACATGCGTGTGCATGTTGGCTTGCTTGTTCGTGCGCGTGTGGACGTATGCGCTTGCGTGCTGGCGTGCTTATTCGTGCTTGTGCATGCTGGCGTGCTTGTGCGTGTTGGCGTGCTTGTGCGTGTTGGCGTGCTTGTGTACGTGGAACAGTAGACAGGCGGAGGTGAGTTTGACAAACAATCTGGTATGATACACATTTTTCCACACCGCTTGCGTGTATTTGGGATTAGCGGCGACGGAGCCGCGTTGCACGACCCGACCCGACCGTAAGTCGCGCCGGCGTCGCCCATGTCTCCCAGGGTCGACGCTCTCCCAGAGTCGCTGTTGTGTTGTCGACCTTGTAAACTGGCGTGGACATACATCCCTTTGAACCTGAGTTTCTTCCCCTTGTGTCGATGTAGATCTGGGGAGGGAGGTAGGAGGAGGGGAAGCAGAGGTAGGAGGAGGGGAGACAGAGGTAGGAGGAGGGGAAGCAGAGGTAGGAGGAGGGGAGACAGAGGTAGGAGGAGGGGAAGCAGAGGTAGGAGGAGGGGAAGCAGAGGTAGGAGGAGGGGAGACAGAGGTAGGAGGAGGGGAAGCAGAGGTAGGAGGAGGGGAGGAAGAGGTAGGAGGAGGGGAGACAGAGGTAGGAGGAGGGGAGGAAGAGGTAGGAAGAGGGGAGGAAGAGGTAGGAAGAGGGGAGGAAGAGGTTGAATTGTTTTAGTTAGCAAAATTGGATACATCCGCAGTGCGCTGCTACTATTCTTTATGATAGTGGGAACATTCACGGTTATATTCCATCACACAGGATGGTGTTCATACAGAGGGGGGGGGAGGAGGGGGTAGTAGGAGGGGAGGAACACGTAGGTGTTGTTGTTGTTGTTGTTGAGAAAATTGTAGTTTTTTTTATCCGATCGTTCGGTGGTTCTGTGAGTCGGTGGTTCAGGAAGTTGGTTGGGTGTGAAGGTGGGTGAGTCAGAGTGTAGAGGTCGGTGAGTCAGTGTGGAGGTGGGTGGGTGAGTCGAAGTGTAGGGGTGTGGAGGTGGTGAAGCAGGGAATGTGGAGGTGGGTGGGTGAGTCAGGGAGTGTGGAGGTAGGTGGGTGTAGAGGTGGGTGAGTCAGCGAGTGTGGAGGTGGGTGAGTCAGTGTGGAGGTGGATTGGTGTGGAGGTGGGTGAGTTAGGGAATGTGGAGGTGGGTGAGTCAGGGAATGTGGAGGTGGGTGAGTCAGTACGGAGGTGAGTGGGTGTGGAGGTGGGTGAGTCAGTGTAGAGGTGGGTGAGTGGAGGGGTGGAGGTGGGTGAGTGGAGGGGTGGAGGTGGGTGAGTCAGGGGTGTGTGGAAGTGGGTGAGTATGAAGGTGGGTGAGTCAGGGGTGTGGAGGTAAATGAGTCAGGGGTGTGGAGGTGGGTGAGTCAGGGGTGTGTGGAAATGGGTGACTATGGAGGTGGGTGTGAATGTGGGTGAGTCAGGGGTGTGGAGGTGGTTGGGTGGGTGTGGAGGTGAATGAGTCTGGGGGTGTGGAGGTGGGTGAGTCTGGGGGGTGTGGAGGTGAGTGAGTCTGGGGGGTGTGGAGGTGAGTGAGTCTGGGGGGTGTAGAGGTGGTTGAGTCGGGGGTGTGGAGGTGGTTGAGTCAGGGGGTGTGGAGGTGGGTGAGTTGGGTGTGGAGGTGGGGGAGTTGGGGGTGTGGAGGTGGGTGAGTCAGGGGGTGTGTAGGTGGGTGAGTCTGGGGGGTGTGGAGGTGGGTGAATCTGGGGGTGTGGAGGTGGGTGAGTCTGGGGGGTGTGTAGGTGGGTGAATCGGGGGTGTGGAGGTGGTTGAGTCAGGGGGTGTGGAGGTGGGTGAGTTGGGTGTGGAGGTGGGTGAGTTGGGGGTGTGGAGGTGGGTGAGTCAGGGGGTGTGTAGGTGGGTGAGTCTGGGGGGTGTGGAGGTGGGTGAGTCTGGAGGTGTGGAGGTGGGTGAGTCTGGGGGGGGTGTAGGTGGGTGAGTCGGGGGTGTGGAGGTGGGTGACTCTGGGGGGTGTGTAGGTGGGTGTGGAGGTGAGAGAGTCTGGGGGGTGTGGAGGTGGGTGAGTCTGGGGGTGTGGAGGTGGGTGAGTCTGGTTGGGTGTAGGTGGGTGAGTCGGGGTTGTGGAGGTGGGTGAGTCGGGGGTGTGGAGGTGGGTGAGTCGGGGGTGTGGAGGTGGGTGAGTCGGGGGTGTGGAGGTGGGTGAGTCGGGGGTGTGTAGGTGGGTGAGTCTGGGGTGTGGAGGTGGGTGAGTCGGGGGTGTGGAGGTGGTTGAGTCAGGGGGTGTGGAGGTGGGTGAGTTGGGTGTGGAGGTGGGGGAGTTGGGGGTGTGGAGGTGGGTGAGTCAGGGGGTGTGTAGGTGGGTGAGTGGGGGGTGTGGAGGTGGGTGAATCTGGGGGTGTGGAGGTGGGTGAGTCTGGGGGGGGTGTAGGTTGGTGAGTCGGGGGTGTGGAGGTGGGTGAGTCTGGGGGGTGTGTAGGTGGGTGTGGAGGTGAGAGAGTCTGGGGGGTGTGGAGGTGGGTGAGTCTGGAGGTGTGTAGGTGGGTGAGTCTGGGGGGGTGTAGGTGGGTGAGTCGGGGGTGTGGAGGTGGGTGAGTCGGGGGTGTGGAGGTGGGTGAGTCTGGGGTGTGGAGGTGGGTGAGTCGGGGGTGTGGAGGTGGGTGAGTCGGGGGTGTGGAGGTGGGTGAGTCGGGGGTGTGTAGGTGGGTGAGTCTGGGGTGTGTAGGTGGGTGAGTCTGGGGTGTGGAGGTGGGTGAGTCGGGGGTGTGTAGGTGGGTGAGTCTGGGGTGTGGAGGTGGGTGAGTCGGGGGTGTGGAGGTGGGTGAGTCGGGGGTGTGTAGGTGGGTTAAGAATAATGGTCACTACAGAGGTATCTAGTAAGGTCCACACAGTAAGGTCGAGGATTTACATATACGCCCTTCTCTAGGCCTTTACTTTTTTTTTTCATTTGTAACTAGGAGGCCTGAGAAGCTACTCTGACCCTTAGATACAGGTGGCAGTAGGATCTATTTACCCCCTTCCCTTACCCTTACCTGTAGAGTCGTGGGAGAACGATCGAAAAAATGCCCACTATAGCAGGTGGTGAGAGAGGTCAAATTAGATCAGGCAGGGCGTGTACACATAGGCCCTTGTGTAATCCGGTGGTGGAATCCGGCAGATCCTTCCAATCCCTCATTAGAGAGGGATTAGAGGGATGAGGACCCTCGGTAATCCCACCGACGCACGATACCGAAGGGTCCACTGTTCACCACTACCACCACTACCATCACCACTACCACCTCTGCCACCACGACTACCACCACCATCTCCACTACCACAAATACCACCACCATCTCCACTACCACAAATACCACCACCATCTCCACTACCACAAATACCACCACCATCTCCACTAACACAAACATCACCACTGCTACTATCACTACCACCGCTATCACAAGTACCACCTCCACTACACCTCTTCCACAACCACTACTACCATCACTACCACTACCACCACTGTCAAAGCTACCACCACCGCAACAACCACCAACATTATCACCACCACAACAACCACCACTACTACTATCTCTACCATTACCACCACCACTACACCTGTACCACAGCCACTACTACCATCACTACCACAAGTACCACCACCACCACTACACCTCTACCACAACCACTACCATTACTACCGCCACAACTACTACGACGACCACCACTACTATCACCAGTACCACCAGTCACCACTGCTACCTCCGCTACTACCACCATCACCACAACTAATACTACTACACCCGATACTACCAGTCACCACAACCACCACTACTACCTAGACTACAACACCCGATACCATCACAATCACCACCACAATCACCACCACCACTGTTCAGTTCACGTTCACTGCGGTTCACAGATATGTGATAAATGGTTTTAAAAACAGACAAGTTGAAGATTGAGACACTTAAGCAACATATGGGAATCTTTATTGAGGAAACGTTTCGCCACACACTGGCTTCATCACAGTGTGTAATAATGTTGGTAGAATTACCGACATTATGTAAAGTAAAAGGACACAAGTGCAACTAATGTGGCACTTTATTGTGGCAACGTTTCGCTCTCCAGGAGCTTTGTCAAGCCGACTTGACAAAGCTCCTGGAGAGCGAAACGTTGCCACAATAAAATGTCACATTAGTTGCACTTGTGTCCTTTTACTTTACATTCATCACAGTGGATTATTAGACTGTGATCCTGCCTCCCAGTGCTTCCACTCACCTGACTACAGTATATAAGCCACTTCTCCGGCCATATGATGTACTTTCTACAAGAGTGATGGACAGAACACATCGATTCCAGGCTGAGGGACTGATTACCTCAAGCTCCTCCTCTCCTCTCTACTTTGTATTGGACTGATGATGCCACTGTGTGGCGAAATGTTTCCTTAGTAAAGATTCCCATATGTTGCGTAAGTGTCGGTTCACAAATAGCTACAGTACGTTCAGCTTGTTTGCTATTAGACAGCTGGGCGAGACGGAGCAGTGACAGTCTAAAACCTGGAGACAGATCACAGTGAACCGTAGACGGTAGTCAACACAGATTAGTCACAGGAATGTTGAAGGATGTTAGGAAGGAATGTTAGAGAATACTCCATCAGTCTGAAGGATGTTAGGAAGGATTGTTAGAGAATACTCCATCAGTCTGAAGGTTGTTAGGAAGGATTGTTAGAGAATACTCCATCAGTCTGAAGGTTGTTAGGAAGGATTGTTAGAATCTTAGAGAAGGTTGTTACGAAGTGGAACGATCAGGAATATAGAAACGGTGGAAACAGAGGCTATACAGGGTTTTAAGAATAGGCACGATAGGGCTCAGGAAGACACGATTATTCGTTGTGACCATTCGTAACAATGTGGGGAGCGAGGGGGGAAGGAGCCCCAGAACCGACTCGCCCTCAACTAGGTGAGTACACATGTAGTAATTGGGGCAGAGTCTGGCTCCCTGTAGAGCTTTATCTAATAAAGCTTTATCTCTAGTCAGGGCGAAACGTTGTCCCCCATGAAAGCTTGTGTGAGTACAGTATGCGTCCTTCTGGTTGGTTGGTTGCTTGCTTACTGTGGGGTTTCAAGCCTATCGTCTATACGAGGGTTATTAAAAAAATGGAATTTTCCCAATTTTTTTTACAGATTAATAAATTATACATTTTTAATTGTCAGTGATATTACAGTTATTAATTTTTAACCGAACCCAACTTAGAAAAGTCTCACCTAACCAAACTTAACGTAAAGATCCTTTTCTTAGGTAAATTCTACTAAATGTATCATAGATCAGCTTAAATTTTTTTAATGACTTAAAATCAACGATATATATATATATATATATATATATATATATATATATATATATATATATATATATATATATATATATATATATATATATATATATATATATATAATGTGTGTGTGTGTGTGTAGGTAAAACTGGTCAGTTAGCAAGAACTCATTTAAAATTAAGTCCTTACTAAAAATTTTCTCTTTAACGTTTACAAATATATATATTTTTTTCATTTATGTTAATGTAAAAATCAATAATAATTTATGTTAATGTAAAAATTAATAATTTTGTACCAAAAGAACCTTAGAAAACTCACCTAACCTTGGTATAAGAAGCGCAATTTTATTTAGCTTAATCCTACTAAATATATTTACAATAATTTAATAATACACAGACACAATGAAATATAATTTTTGTTAGATTCAGAATGATTTTTACGAAATTTCTGCATACACAAATATTCGCTTGCCTTATTCGGCAAGAAGAGCGCTGCTTTTTTAAGCCAAAATAACACATTTTACCTATTCAGCACGACATATACATACATTCATTCATTCATACATACATACACCTGTCAGATAGGTAAGTTGCCCAGTGATAGGCAGTTTTGATAGGCAGGGAAGGTGACTATAATTAGTCTCTTGTTAATTATAGAGTGGAAAAAACACGGAAAATCTTTAGCTGGCTCAGTCTCATTCGTTCATTTATTATTACTATTAGTGTTATTATTATTATTATTGCTATTAATATTACTATTATTATTATTATTATTATTATTATTAGTAGTAGTAGTAGTAGTAGTAGTAGTAGTGGTAGTAGTATTACTATTATTTTTGTTATTACTATTTTAATTATTATTATTATTATTATTATTATTATTATTATTATTATTATTATTATTATTATTACTTTGAAAGAAAACGAAATATTTGCGAAACTAAAAGATTTTTTTTGTTGTTTAAATTTGTCATCGATTTTTTTGCAGCTCGTTAAGTTCCTTTAGTCTAATTCGAGCGGCTCGTTAATCCTGCTCATTAAAACTCACTGGGGAGGGGGGCGGAGAGGGGAGAGAGGAACTGGAAGCCACGTTAGTAAACAAACGTTTAGGATCGTTTTCCTGGAGGTTGCTAGGTTCTGTCTGCTTCCTGGAGAGAGAGAGAGAGAGGGGGGGGGGCGTTAGGGAGAGAGAGAGGGAGAAGTCTGGAACATGTTCGTACAGCATAATGATATCAGCGAAATAATGTTGATCAAGTGGAATTGCTGGCCCACAGATGTTCCAACTTCATCCTGTTGTATTTTTCATAACAATAACAAGGCCTTCAGATGAGCTGATGTAGGTAACAGCTCTTAGCTTGTAAATATAATTAAGAACCTTAACCTGCCTTTGTCGAACCCTGTGTAAAAACAGTGGAGTACCGTTCTTTATTCACTTATACAGAATGTATACTGGCACAGATGTTCATGTGTATAAATATGCATTCTTGAATACACACTAGTGACACATCAACTTGACTCTCACTGTGTCCGAGAGTAACGAAATAGAGGGTGAATTACGTCTGGCAGCGCGGACATGTTGTAATATCTTAGTGCGTGCGTTTCCTGCCGAAAAAAAAATCCTGGAAGTTTTAGGATGGGTTGACGGGATACTGGCAGCCTCAGAGAAGCTGCTGCAGGACTCACCTAGGAGAGTCTGGAACACTTGTAAGACATCCTCATTGCCAGCCTTATCCTGTGTGATGGAATATGACAAGGGAGCCGCATCCTGTGTGATGGAATATGACAAGCGAGCCGCATCCTGTGTGATGGAATATGACAAGGGAGCCGCATCCTGTGTGATGGAATATGACAAGGGAGCCGCATCCTGTGTGATGGAATATGACAAGGGAGCCGCATCCTGTGTGATGGAATATGACAAGGGAGCCGCATCCTGTGTGATGGAATATGACAAGGGAGCCGCATCCTGTGTGATGGAATATGACAAGCGAGCCGCATCCTGTGTGATGGAATATGACAAGGGAGCCGCATCCTGTGTGATGGAATATGACAAGGGAGCCGCATCCTGTGTGATGGAATATGACAAGGGAGCCGCATCCTGTGTGATGGAATATGACAAGGGAGCCGCATCCTGTGTGATGGAATATGACAAGGGAGCCGCATCCTGTGTGATGGAATATGACAAGCGAGCCGCATCCTGTGTGATGGAATATGACAAGGGAGCCGCATCCTGTGTGATGGAATATGACAAGCGAGCCGCATCCTGTGTGATGGAATATGACAAGGGAGCCGCATCCTGTGTGATGGAATATGACAAGCGAGCCGCATCCTGTGTGATGGAATATGACAAGGGAGCCGCATCCTGTGTGATGGAATATGACAAGCGAGCCGCATCCTGTGTGATGGAATATGACAAGGGAGCCGCATCCTGTGTGATGGAATATGACAAGGGAGCCGCATCCTGTGTGATGGAATATGACAAGGGAGCCGCATCCTGTGTGATGGAATATGACAAGGGAGCCGCATCCTGTGTGATGGAATATGACAAGGGAGCCGCATCCTGTGTGATGGAATATGACAAGGGAGCCGCATCCTGTGTGATGGAATATGACAAGGGAGCCGCATCCTGTGTGATGGAATATGACAAGGGAGCCGCATCCTGTGTGATGGAATATGACAAGGGAGCCGCATCCTGTGTGATGGAATATGACAAGGGAGCCGCATCCTGTGTGATGGAATATGACAAGGGAGCCGCATCCTGTGTGATGGAATATGACAAGCGAGCCGCATCCTGTGTGATGGAATATGACAAGGGAGCCGCATCCTGTGTGATGGAATATGACAAGCGAGCCGCATCCTGTGTGATGGAATATGACAAGCGAGCCGCATCCTGTGTGATGGAATATGACAAGGGAGCCGCATACTGTGTGATGGAATATGTCAAGGGAACCCATCCTGTGTGATGGAATGTGACAAGGGAACTCAAGCCTGTGTGATGGAATGTGACAAGGAACCCATCCTGTGTGATGGAATATGACAAGGAACCCATCCTGTGTGATGGAATATGACAAGGGAACCCATCCTATGTGATGGAATGTGACAATGAAATCCATCCTGTGTGATGGAATGTGACAAGGGAACTCAAGCCTGTGTGATGGAATATGACAAGGAACCCATCCTGTGTGATGGAATATGACAAGCGAGCCGCATCCTGTGTGATGGAATATGTCAAGGGAGCCGCATACTGTGTGATGGAATATGTCAAGGGAACCCATCCTGTGTGATGGAATGTGACAAGGGAACTCAAGCCTGTGTGATGGAATATGACAAGGAACCCATCCTGTGTGATGGAATATGACAAGGAACCCATCCTGTGTGATGGAATATGACAAGGGAACCCATCCTATGTGATGGAATGTGACAATGGAATCCATCCTGTGTGATGGAATGTGACAAGGGAACTCAAGCCTGTGTGATGGAATATGACAAGGAACCCATCCTGTGTGATGGAATATGACAAGGAACCCATCCTGTGTGATGGAATATGACAAGGGAACCCATCGTATGTGATGGAATATGACAAGGGAATCCATCCTGTGTGATGGAATATGACAAGGGAACCCATCCTACGTGATGGAATATGACAAGGAACCCATCTTATGTGATGGAATATGACAAGGAACCCATCTTATGGGATGGAATATGACAAGGGAGTCTCATCCTATGTGATGGAATATGACAAGGAACCTATCCTATATGATGGAATATGATAAGAGAATCCAAGCCTGTGTGATGGAATATGACAAGGAACCCATCCTATGTGATGGAATATGACAAAGGAACCCATCCTGTGTGATGGAATATGATAAGGGAATCCAAGCCTGTGTGATGGAATATGACAAGGAACCCATCCTATGTGATGGAATGTGACAAGGGAACTCAAGCCTGTGTGATGGAATATGACAAGGAACCCATCCTGTGTGATGGAATATGACAAGGAACCCATCCTATGTGATGGAATGTGACAAGGGAACTCAAGCCTGTGTGATGGAATATGACAAGGAACCCCTCCTGTGTGATGGAATATGACAAGGGAACCCATCCTATGTGATGGAATATGACAAGGAACCCATCCTATGTGATGGAATATGACAAGGAACCCATCCTATGTGATGGAATATGACAAGGGAACCCATCCTATGTGATGGAATATGACAAGTGAACCCAAGCCTGTGTGATGGAATATGATAAGGGAATCCAAGCCTGTGATGGAATATGACAAGGGAACCCATCCTGTGTGATGGAATATGACAAGGGAACCCATCCTGTGTGATGGAATATGACAAGGGAACCCATCCTGTGTGATGGAATATGACAAGGGAACCCATCCTGTGTGATGGAATATGACAAGGGAACCCATCCTGTGTGATGGAATATGACAAGGAACCCATCCTGTGTGATGGAATATGACAAGGGAACCCATCCTGTGTGATGGAATATGACAAGGGAACCCATCCTGTGTGATGGAATATGACAAGGGAACCCATCCTGTGTGATGGAATATGACAAGGAACCCATCCTGTGTGATGGAATATGACAAGGGAACCCATCCTGTGTGATGGAATATGACAGGGAAACAGCTATATCTTGTGTTCCTACTGTGTAACTATCATAAAGAACAGAGTAGTAACACACCACTGGTGTATAAAATTTCCCGAAATGAATAGAAAATACAGTAGTAACTGTATATGGTAGTAATACTAGTGTCGTTTATACTGATGCTAAAGTTGTGGCTAGTATGGGTTAGGTTAATTGGAAGGCTTCCATGAATATCTCTTGTCAGTTTCAATTCCCAGCTCGACAGAAATTCGATGTCATTGATCTGTGGCTTATGATATAAACAAAGCTTGACGGAGGACATAAAGTTGATCAGAAAGTTATCAGGTAGACTGACAGTGTCGTAATTCTCTTACTGATAATGTGAAATTGTGAAAATGTTAAAAATTACACTTGTTTCATGTCACTGTGCGATGCAAGACATGTATCCCAGTATACTGTAAGCCCAGCCTCCTCTACCTCAGTAATCCAAGAAAGGTATCCTCGTATACCATAAGTCCAGCCTCTTCTACCTCAGTAATCCAAGAAAGGTATCCCCGTATACCATAAGCCCAGCCTCCTCTACCACAGTAATCCAGGAAAGGTATCCCCGTATACCATAAGCCCAACCTCCTCTACCTCAGTAATCCAAGAAATGTATCCCCGTATACCATAAGCCCATCCTCCTCTACTACAGTAATCCAGGAAAGGTATCCCCGTATACCATAAGCCCAGCCTCCTCTACCTCAGTAATCCAAGAAAGGTATCCCAGTATACCGTAAGCCCAGCCTCCTCTATCACATTGCAGGCAAAGGGAATTTCACAGAGTCCGGTGTAAGTTGCCAATGTGGTTAAATGTCAGCACTGAAGATTTGAAGCCGATCGGAAGACGCATTCGCAAACTAATTCACGAAAATCTGCATTTAAAATTTCCCAATTTCTTAAATAAAATTGGCAGCTTGAGGCCTATATAGCTCAGAGTCATTACAATTTTTTTTATTAAGATACATGAGGGTTGAAGTCGATCAGGAGAGTCATTTTTCAGACAGTACTTTACGGAAACCAATTTCTTCAATAAATTTGGCAAATTAAAACCTACAAAAAGCAAAACTACCAATTTGCTAAGAAAAGAAATTTGACCAATTTGCTCCTACACAGCTTCTTCTTATAACCAGAGTCTTGGGTAAGATGGGTAAGGAAGAAGGATGGGTAAGGAAGAAGGATGGGTAAGGAAGAAGGATGAATAAGGAAGAAGGATGGGTAAGGAGGAAGTATGAGTGAGGAAGAAGGATGGGTAAGGAAGAAGGATGGGTAAGGAAGAAGGATGGGTAAGGAAGAAGGATGGGTAAGGAAGAAGGATGGGTAAGGAAGAAGGATGGATAAGGAAGAAGGATGAGTAAGGAAGAAGGATAGGTAAGGAAGAAGGATAGGTAAGGATAGAAATATTGGAAAAGGGTGGGAGGGGGGAGAGAGGTAGGATATAAAAGGTAAGTGGCACAACCACTTTGGTGTAATTTAAAAAGTGTATATGAAATAATAGAAAATTCTTGAAGGGGTGTAATACTAACCCATCAGAGTCACATAGATATAACACACATATATAGGTACATGACTCTGAATTATTGCTAGTAGATATACAAGTTGAAATTGCTTTTTTTTTTAATTGCATGACGAATATTTAAACGACAAGACAAGGCGGTAATTGTCTGGACAGTTCGTAAAGAATTACTTGACACGTTAGTTTCTTTTAAGGTGGTGTCCCGCCATATTAAAGGTAGCACATTTATAACAGAAACGTTGTACAACTCCTACACAGCCTAAACCTAGAAGAAATTACTCGTTTTTTTTTTTTTTAAGAAGAAAGTCACAATACCGTGATTGGAACAACATACAAATAACCCGCACATAGGAGACAGACGAGCTTACCACGACGTTTATGTCCATCTTGGACAGAAACATGCGAAACGTTTGCTCTAATAAATGTCTTCGTCTTTACATGAGTAACGTTTCTCACAGTGAAAGTAAAAAGACTGCATTCTGTTTATGTTTCAGCCATTAATAACTGAAGTTGTCGTAGAAAACTAAACTGAAGTTACGTCACAAACACTGAAGTTACGTCACATAAAAGCTGAAGTTACGTCACATAAAAGCTGAAGTTACGTCACATAAACACTGAAGTTACAAAACATAAACGCTGAAGTTACGTCACATAAACACTGAAGTTACGTCACATAAACACTGAAGTTACGTCACATAAACACTGAAGTTACGTCACATAAAAGCTAAAGTTACGTCACATAAACACTGAAGTTACGTCACATAAACGCTGAAGTTACGTCACATAAACACTGAAGTTACGTCACATAAACACTGATGTTACGTCACATAAACACTGAAGTTACGTCACATAAACACTGAAGTTACGTCACATAAACACAAGTTACGTCACATAAACGCTGAAGTTATGTCACATAAACACAAGTTACGTCACATAAACACAAGTTACGTCACATAAACACTGAAGTTACGTCACATAAACACAAGTTACGTCACATAAACACAAGTTACGTCACATAAACACTGATGTTACGTCACATAAACACTGAAGTTACGTCACATAAACACTGAAGTTACGTCACATAAACACAAGTTACGTCACATAAACGCTGAAGTTATGTCACATAAACACAAGTTACGTCACATAAACACAAGTTACGTCACATAAACACAAGTTACGTCACATAAACACTGAAGTTACGTCACATAAACACAAGTTCCGTCATATAAACACTGAAGTTACGTCACATAAACACTTAAGTAACATCAGGAAAAACATTGCCATATCTCTCTAAAAATAAAATTAGAAAATAATAGCATGCCAATAATAATTATAACTTTTTTCTCAGTAAGATACACCGGTATTGCAAATTTGAAGCCGATCGGACGAGGTGTTCTCAAGCAATATTCAAAAAACATTGAAGGAAAGACACCAAAGTTCGGCAATATTATATTATCCTCTAAAGTACCAGACATAACTAAGAAAATATCTTACATATGCTTAGACAGTTGTAGATACAAATCAAGAAATACTCCTGTAAACTCCTATGGGGCCTAGTTCCTAGGCCTATTGTGTATCCATATGCCCTTGTGCTGCCCTCCACACGATGGATATCCGGTGCACAATAATCTAGCCGCTTCCCTGGCAAAATCTGGAAAAAAAATGTCTTCGGGGTAAAATAATAATACGTAATAATAATAATAATAATAATAATTGATTCTCTCATAAAGAGTTGTATATTATTAAAAAAATACATCAGGTTATTCTGCAAAATGACATGTGTATTATATATTATTGGAGGGATTAACATAGCTCTTGTTCACCTCGAGCTGCAGAGGGAGAAGAATCGAAAAATAGGGAGGAGTGGGGAGGGGGCAGGGGGCAGGGGAAGGGTAGAAAGATGGAGAGGGGGGCGTTGCAGTGAGGGGGATGTGGGGGGATGGGGTGAGGAAAATAGGGTTGGTAAGGACCAGGTGACGGGGGGGGAGAGGTTGAGGAGGGGAAGGATATTCATTGCATATTTGTTTAGAGAGGTACAAGAACTGGAGGAGGAAAGATGTATGTGAACGAGCCAGACAAATATAATAATGATAGTAATAATAATAATGATGGTAATGTAATTATAATAAACGATAATAATAATAGTAATAATAATAATAATAATAATAATAATAAACTAATAACAACAGCCTGGTTGACCGGGCAAGCACCAAATGAGCCTGCCCCCTGGCCGGCTCCGAGAGTAGTAAAACTCGCGAAACTCATCAAAGGTATATCAAAGGATGTATACACCAAGAGGTGTATATCTCGTACAGTATATATACACAGTTTCTTTTACTGATTTAAGTATTACTAACTAGTGATAAAGTGCTGAAATACAATCAAGCAGCCGATAGAGTTTAAACCCCTTAATTAAACAAAAACAGGAATAACGCCTGATGAAAGTCGTAGGAGAATTACCTAATGTTTCAGTGTATTAGTCAAGTTAGGTAAGATTTGTTAGAAAACAGGACATTTTCCGGACGCGGGTCTTAGCCATATGATGACCCACCGCTTGAGTTTCGGTCATCTGACCGAGGCCTTCCACTGGCTTACCGGTCCACCCCTTTGAAAATTATGGTTATGATTATAAGCATTTTTTGATATATTCAGTTCAACTTGACAACATCTGTGTGATGGAGCCCCTACTTGGGAGGAGCACCGTAATCCACTGACTGCTGACTGAGTCTTCAAGATCGTCGTCTCTCTGCCAGAAACCAAAGAAATTTTTTCTTGGTTTTTCTTATCTCCCCCTCAAGGAAGGTTCCTTGATGTTGGTGAGGGGCTCTTGATTTAGGGAATTGGATCTGTGCTCCAGTTCCCAGAATTAAGCCTGAATGCCTTCCACATCCCCCCCCCCCAGGCGCTGTATAATCCTCCGGGTTTAGCGCTTCCCCCTTGATTATAATAATAATAATTTTCTTATCTCCAACAATTCCTTATCTCCTTTTGCAGGAAAAATGGAAGCCTTGTTAAATTTTTAGTTTACAGCACCTAAAAAGGATCCTGAGAAGCAAGATTCTTAGGATCTGTTAACTTCCATAGGAAGTTCGCTGCTAATCTTGCAGAATTTACGGGAATCCTGTGGGATTATCTTAAGAAATCTGTGAAAGAGACCTCACAAGCCTCTGACGAAGCTCAGAAAAAATTTTGGAAACATGAAGGAAATATTTTCAAGGGTCCCAATACTTAAGTTACCTTAGGGAGTAAAAAAGGCAGAATACCGTGAGTGGAACAATACACAACCCGCACATAAGAGAAGGAAACTTAAGACGATGTTTCGGTCCGACTTGGACCATTAAATTACCTTGGAAAAGATATTTTGTTTATGGACTGATGCTCTAAATACCGGTCTGGGAGTTGCAGTCTTACTGCAGTACCACGATGACACTCTCTCCTGTGTGTTGTACTACCAAGAAACTACTGACCGCAGTACCACGATGACACTCTCTCCTGTGTGCTGTACTACCAAGAAACTACTGACCGCAGTACCACAATGACACTCTCTCCTGTGTGTTGTACTACCAAGAAACTACTGACCGCAGTACCACGATGACACTCTCTCCTGTGTGCTGTACTACCAAGAAACTACTGACCGCAGTACCACGATGACACTCTCTCCTGTGTGCTGTACTACCAAGAAACTACTGACCGCAGTACCACGATGACTCTTCTGTGTGCTGTACTACCAAGAAACTACTGACCGCAGTACCACGATGACTCTTCTGTGTGCTGTACTACCAAGAAACTACTGACCGCAGTACCACGATGACACTCTCTCCTGTGTGCTGTACTACCAAGAAACTACTGACCGCAGTACCACAATGACACTCTCTCCTGTGTGCTGTACTACCAAGAAACTACTGACCGCAGTACCACAATGACACTCTCTCCTGTGTGCTGTACTACCAAGAAACTACAGACCGCAGTACCACGTACCACAATGACACTCTCTCCTGTGTGCTGTACTACCAAGAAACTACTGACCGCAGTACCACAATGACACTCTCTCCTGTGTGCTGTACTACCAAGTAACTATGTACCACTCTGACACTCTGTGTGCTGTACTACCAAGAAACTACTGACCGCAGTACCACGATGACACTCTCTCCTGTGTGCTGTACTACCAAGAAACTACTGACCGCAGTACCACAATGACACTCTCTCCTGTGTGCTGTACTACCAAGAAACTACTGACCGCAGTACCACAATGACACTCTCTCCTGTGTGCTGTACTACCAAGAAACTACTGACCGCAGTACCACAATGACACTCTCTCCTGTGTGTTGTACTACCAAGAAACTACTGACCGCAGTACCACAATGACACTCTCTCCTGTGTGTTGTACTACCAAGAAACTACAGACCGCAGTACCACAATGACACTCTCCTGTGTGTTGTACTACCAAGAAACTACTGACCGCAGTACCACAATGACACTCTCTCCTGTGTGTTGTACTACCAAGAAACTACTGACCGCAGTACCACAATGACACTCTCTCCTGTGTGTTGTACTACCAAGAAACTACTGACCGCAGTACCACAATGACACTCTCTCCTGTGTGTTGTACTACCAAGAAACTACTGACCGCAGTACCACGATGACACTCTCTCCTGTGTGCTGTACTACCAAGTAACTACTGACCGCAGTACCACAATGACACTCTCTCCTGTGTGTTGTACTACCAAGAAACTACTGACCGCAGTACCACAATGACACTCTCTCCTGTGTGTTGTACTTCCAAGAAACTACTGACCGCAGTACCACAATGACACTCTCTCCTGTGTGTTGTACTACCAAGAAACTACTGACCGCAGTACCACAATGACACTCTCTCCTGTGTGTTGTACTACCAAGAAACTACTGACCGCAGTACCACAATGACACTCTCTCCTGTGTGTTGTACTACCAAGAAACTACTGACCGCAGTACCACGATGACACTCTCTCCTGTGTGTTGTACTTCCAAGAAACTACTGACCGCAGTACCACGATGACACTCTCTCCTGTGTGTTGTACTGCCAAGAAACTACTGACCGCAGTACCACGATGACACACTCTCCTGTGTGTTGTACTACCAAGAAACTACTGACCGCAGTACCACGATGACACTCTCTCCTGTGTTGTACTACCAAGAAACTACTGACCGCAGTACCACAATGACACTCTCTCCTGTGTGTTGTACTACCAAGAAACTACTGACAGCAGTACCACGATGACACTCTCTCCTGTGTGTTGTACTTCCAAGAAACTACTGACCGCAGTACCACGATGACACTCTCTCCTGTGTTGTACTACCAAGAAACTACTGACCGCAGTACCACGATGACTCTCCTGTGTGTTGTACTACCAAGAAACTACAGACCGCAGTACCACAATGACACTCTCCTGTGTGTTGTACTACCAAGAAACTACTGACCGCAGTACCACAATGACACTCTCCTGTGTGCTGTACTACCAAGAAACTACAGACCGCAGTACCACAATGACACTCTCCTGTGTGTTGTACTACCAAGAAACTACTGACCGCAGTACCACGATGACTCTCCTGTGTGTTGTACTACCAAGAAACTACTGACCGCAGTACCACGATGACTCTCCTGTGTGCTGTACTACCAAGAAACTACAGACCGCAGTACCACAATGACACTCTCCTGTGTGCTGTACTACCAAGAAACTACTGACCGCAGTACCACAATGACACTCTCCTGTGTGCTGTACTACCAAGAAACTACAGACCGCAGTACCACAATGACACTCTCCTGTGTGCTGTACTACCAAGAAACTACTGACCGCAGTACCACGATGACTCTTCTGTGTGCTGTACTACCAAGAAACTACTGACCGCAGTACCACGATGACTCTTCTGTGTGCTGTACTACCAAGAAACTACTGACCGCTGAATAAAACTATACCACTATCTAGAAAGAATGCCTGGCTCTTCTGTTGGGAACGACTAAATTTAAATATCTTTTCGGTAGAGAATTTTTCCTTTAGATAGACCACAAACCCTCAAATCTGGAAATTTTCAAAGGCTTTGATAGTCGCCTTCTTAGATAGTCTTTGGCTATACAAGATACAAGCTTCATCTTGTATATATTAAAGGGTCTGTAAACCATTTCTGGGACTGGCTTAGTCGGGGTTGTCCGGGATGAATGGGTTTCTTTACGACTTTCTTTTACCTTATTCTTTATTTTTTATAGTCCTTCACTATAAGTTTTGCTAAGGGATAATGTGCGGAATAAGTGTGTATTGTATGTTAATTTGATGAAGTTAAAGGAGTAGTCTCCCTACCTAACCACTCAGGGGTTGTTTTGACCATCAGCTCCCTGTAGCTTCCCAGTAGAGAACTACTGGTACTTACCTAGTGATCAGGGTAAGCCAGTAGTGTCACTGTACTCCTGACTCTCCTCCTGCCCCTAGAAATGGTGTTGGGGTCACTAGTTTTATGGAGTGCAAAGAACTGTCTACGTAAGAAGGCACTATGTTTCTTGACACAAGCTCCTCGTTGCCCGTAGGCTGAATGTACTAGTATATGGCTGTCCATGTCTACTCTTCAGTTAGCCTCAACAGCGCCTGGTTGCTGTACTGGGAACATTGTCAAGTGAACTACCAACCTGTGAATTTCAAGACTTCTTCCGTATTCTGTGTATCCCTACATAGCTCGACAGAGCTTTCAAGATCCCATCTAACACCTAGATCCCAGCACCCACCTAGATTCCAGCTCTCACCTAGATCCCAACTCTCACCTAGATCCCAGCTCCCACCTAAACCCCAGCTCCCACCTAGATCCCAACTCCCACCTAGATCTCAGCTTCCACCTAGATCCAAGCTTCCACCTAGATCCCAGCTCCCACCTAGATCTCAGCTCCCACCTAGATTCCAGCTCCCACCTAAATCCCAGCTCCCACCTAGATCTCAGCTCCCACCTAGATTCCAGCTCCCACCTAGATTCCAGCTCCCACCTAGATTCCAGCTCCCACCTAGATTCCAGCTCCCACCTAGATCCCAGCTCCCACCTATAGATCTCAGCTCCCACCTAGTCCCACCTAGATCTCAGCTCCCACCTAGATCTCAGCTCCCACCTAGCTCCCACCTAGATCCCAGCTCCCACCTAGATTCCAGCTCCCACCTAGATCCCACCTAGATCCCAGCTCCCACCTAGATCCCAGCTCCCACCTAGATCCCAGCTCCCACCTAGATCCCAGCTCCCACCTAGATACCAGCTCCCACCTAGATACCAGCTCCCACCTAGATCCCAGCTCCCACCTAGATCCCAGCTCCCACCTAGATCCCAGCTCCCACCTAGATCCCAGCTCCCACCTAGATCCCAGCTCCCACCTAGATCCCAGCTCCCACCTAGATCCCAGCTCCCACCTAGATCCCAGCTCCCACCTAGATCTCAGCTCCCACCTAGATCTCAGCTCCCACCTAGATTCCAGCTCCCACCTAAATCCCAGCTCCCACCTAGATCCCAGCTCCCACCTAGATCCCAGCTCCCACCTAGATCCCAGCTCCCACCTAGATCCCAGCTCCCACCTAGATCCCAGCTCCCACCTAGATCCCAGCTCCCACCTAGATCCCAGCTCCCACCTAGATCCCAGCTCCCACCTAGATCCCAGTTCCCACCTAGATCCCAGCTCCCACCTAGATCCCAGCTCTCACCTAGATCCCAGCTCCCACCTTGATCTCAGACAATTTTTCCTTATTAACTTTGGTCACCAATATATAGATATATTTCCCTTTATTCTATTTCACTTAGGTTCAGTTACAAGTATTTTTTTCTGTTTACTATCGAAATTCACTCACCTCTTTATCCTCAATATTTATGTTCTTGTTTGATTATTATTAATGGGATTTATATCATTTTCTCCACCCTTTTGTTTTTGTAAAGGAAGGAACTCACAGACGTCAACAACATCAACAATAACATCAATAAAAATAATAATAATATTGATCCCGATTCTTCTCGAAGAAGTGATTATATAATTCAATAAGTATTATACTGGCGTATAATTTCTGCTTTGTAAATGACTGTAATAAGCAAAGGGGAAATTAATGTTTATTTTGAAGGTTAGATGAGAGCTGTGATATTTTTTTTTAGATTTAATGTTCTTCAGAATGTGTTTGTTCTATATAGGATATGTTTGTTTTGTGGAGTAAGTGTGTTTGCTTAGGGAAAGTGTTTGTTCAATACAAAAAAAGCGTTTGATCTTTATGGAAAATATATTTGTTCTAGACAGAAAATGTGTTCTTTAATGTGGAGACTCGCTGATTAATATTACTGTCAGTATATTACTTTAATTGGGTTGCTTTGTGTACTTCTATCAGTGTTATTTTTGTAGTGATATTCACGGAAGATTTAATTTTGTTGTATGTTGAAGATCATTCATACCCCCCCTAGGTGTACATATATGTGTTACTGTGTGCTATAACCTGTGCAGACGTAGACCACACTTCACGATGCACTTCTCGAACAGGGTAAAGATCAAACCAGAGAGTGGGACAGTCAATGACTCGTCCAAGCTAGCACTTGCAGCTGTCGTCAGTGGCAGACTGCAAGTCAAGTTTAATGCGATTCTGTCGCTCAAAGAGGCCTTCGTTGTCGTCTGTACTGACGACACTGAGGCTGGAAAACTCATTATCACCACTGCTACAACCACTCTACGAGATCAGGGATTTATTGTCTTGACTTCCCCAGCTCTGAGGGCCAGGAGAACTGTGTTCATCAAGAGACTCGACAGGCTCATCACTGCCCAGGCTACCGAAGGAATCAAGTCGTCCATTGAAGCACAGAACCCTTGGGCCAAGGTGGAATTCATTACCAAAATACCCAATGCCTCCTCTATGCTGAAGGTCACCTTCAGTGACGTCAACATTGGAGCCAGAGCTCTCGCTGAGGGACTGGCTATTCACTACTTCCACATCAATCCAGCCTTCATCGAAGCAGAAAAATTCCATCAAATTCCACAGTGTTCCAACTGTTACTCATACCTACATACCATCAAAGACTGCCCTGCCAAGAATAAGAAGTTCTGCTCCACCTGCGGCCAAGAAGGTCATGACTTCAAGACGTGCACTACTGCCTCTCCACCTAAATGCTTGAACGCAAGAATGATGACCATACTCTTGCTGCCAAGTGCCCAACCAGATGAGATATACTTAAGAAACAACTCCAACAACAACAAAAAAAAACTGCACAAGCGACTACATATGCTACTATTACCAAGCTTCAAGCAGATACTACCAAGATTTTTCAAGCAACGCAAGCTGCAGCTACCACTTCTTCGCCAGCTCCTGCTGGCGACTCCACCAAGATTCTTTACTGCATCATGTATGCTCATGTGCAGAATGTAGCTGAACCTGGTTCCTTCATCACCACCACCAACGAACTCTACAAGCTCAACAACATGCCTTGTTTCACATTCCCTGCATCTCCACCTTCCACAGAGATCATAAAATCCACTGCAAATGTCACCAACATTACCGCTGCTCCATCACTACCACATCTTCCTCCCGACACAGAGATGGACCAATCAGAGACCACTGAGACACCGACCGATTCCACCCATGAGAGTCCACCAGCACCTACTTCCACCTCCGTCACAACGGACCAATCAGACGCCTCACCTCAATCGCCTCAGCCACCAGCCAAGAAGGTTAAAACACAAGAGCCTTTGGATGCATCCCTACGTACTACCGCCACTCCTTCACAAGAAGTCCAGTCCTTGCCTGATGTATACTTCTACACAACCAACCAGAATGAGAACGCAATGTACACTCCAGAAATTATTCAACGCCTCCACAACGGGACAGTCAAGTTCACCTGCGACTCAACTCGATCATTCACCACTGAATCCCTGATCAACCTACTCTCAAAAAGTCACCGCTTTGTGGCACTCGACTACACCACAAGGAATAAATTCAGTACTCACCAGAATGGGGCTGCCGAAGACGGTACCCTCACCTAGCAGGACTGCCAGTGATCAGTCACCGTGAAGACAAGTTTCCCCTGCATTTTGCTGCCTGCTAAAGCTGGGGTGTGACTCCAAAACGAACCCTGTAATTGCTGCCTCCGCCCTCCTGTGCTGCTGAAGATGCTAAACGAGAAGACACTTCCCACTTGGGGAGTCACCGCAAGACAGAAGAAGAAGTCACCCTCCAACCGGAGGGCCCCAAGAAAGAATACAGAAGAAAGACGATGAACGACACCCCCCGCCCGGGAGGCCACCGCCGGGTCGCCATCTGGAGAAGACCCGGGCCGGAAGTACCGGCAAACGTACAACAACAACTCTCTGTGTTAGAAGTGATCAAGGTCCCAGGACCGAAACGTCTTCTGATAAATATGTCCTCGTGTTGGCTCACGTGTCTGTTAAAACCAATTTGTTGGTATTTACTACCAACGTTTATGCCGTCAGTACGATACACCTCTCCACTGTTTATGTTGTCACTACTGTATTCGACTGAAGCTTGCTGTGTGGGTGAAACCTTTCGTTAATAAATATAACCTGCTGTTTCATATGGTCGTTACTCCTTCTTATGTTCTTAAATACTGGCTGTCATCGTGAGCACCGTCGCTGTACTGGCTGTCATCGTGAGCACCGTCGCTATACTGGCTGTCATCGTGAGCACCGTCGCTGTACTGGCTGTCATCGTGAGCACCGTCGCTATACTGGCTGTCATCGTGAGCACCGTTGCTATGGCTCTCATCGTGAACACCGTTGCTATACTGGCTGTCATCGTGAGCACCGTCGCTATACTGGCTGTCATCGTGAGCACCGTTGCTATGGCTCTCATCGTGAACACCGTTGCTATACTGGCTGTCATCGTGAACACCGTTGCTATACTGGCTGTCATCGTGAGCACCGTCGCTATACTGGCTGTCATCGTGAGCACCGTCGCTATACTGGCTGTCATTGTGAGCACCGTTGCTATGGCTGTCATCGTGAGCACTGTTGCTATACTGGCTGTCATCGTGAACACCGTTGCTATACTGGCTGTCATCGTGAACACCGTTGCTATACTGGCTGTTATCGTGAACACCGTTGCTATACTGGCTGTTATCGTGAACACCGTTGCTATACTGGCTGTCATCGTGAACACCGTTGCTATACTGGCTGTCATCGTGAACACCGTTGCTATACTGGCTGTCATCGTGAACACCGTTGCTATACTGGCTGTCATCGTGAACACCGTTGCTATACTGGCTGTCATCGTGAACACCGTTGCTATACTGGCTGTCATCGTGAACACCGTTGCTATACTGGCTGTCATCGTGAACACCGTTGCTATACTGGCTGTCATCGTGAACACCGTTGTTATACTGGCTGGTATCGTGAACACCGTTGCTATACTGGCTGTCATCGTGAACACTGAAGGTAAACACGCAACAGATGGACCGTGCTTGACTCATTCAAACTTTGTAAGACACTTTGTGTCACACTTCGTGTTCACTTGGTCTCGTCGAGGAGTGGAGACAACACTTATTTAAGTGTGGAGGGTGATAGCGTCTGCAGTGAGCACTTACTTTCGTTGTCCATTTTGGGTGTGGTTGTCTTGTTTAACTTAGTTCTAAGAAAGATGGAACCAGGTTCACTTCAACTGTCACTTGTTGTGTGTATGTCAGTCTTGCTGCTGCTGCTTGTGCTGGTGCTGCTGCTTCTGCTGCTGGTGCTGCTGCTGGTGCTGCTGCTGGTGCTGCTGCTGGTTCTGCTGCTGGTTCTGCTGCTGGTGCTGCTGCTGGTGCTGCTGCTGGTGCTGCTAGTCTGTGTTACAAAACCCTGGGACTGTCAGACTGAACTTTGCCTGCGGATTTGTGAATGTGTGGGTCATCCGAGGTCTGTCAGCCAGTCCTTATGTTGTCACTCCATAAGTCAGCCAGTCGTTTGTTCAGTCAGTTTGCCAGCCGGTCTTTTAGTCGGTTGTCAGTCTGTCAGCTACTCGTTTAGCTAATCAGATTAATATTGTGTCAGTCTTACAGTCTGATTGCATCACCTTCCTTGTCTCTTCCCTCTCTCTTTCTCCCTCTTCCTTTCTTTCCTTCACATTTACTCTTCCTCAGACTCCCACTCCCTCGTCTCCTTCCCTCTACATATTTTCCCTCTTCCTACTTTCTCACGTTCTCTCTCTCTCCCTTACTAGTACACTGTCTCCCACAATCTACCCCTCTCTCCCTCATCACCCTCCTTCCCCTCACTCTCCCTTCCCCCTCACTCATTCAGCCCCCCTCCCGCTCTACTTACCCTCTCCCTCTCTGCCTTCCACCCTCACTCCCTCACTCGCTCCTACACCCAGTCTCCCACACTCTCCCTCACTCCCGCACTCCTCCCCCATTTACTCTAAGCAGCTTATTGTGCTATATTTAATATTATTGCTAGAAATTACGGTAAAGTAACACATTAATTGTACTCTAGTTAGTACCACTGTTGTTACTGCAGCTAGTACCACTATTGTTACTGCAGCTAGTACCACTGTTGTTACTGCAGCTAGTACCACTGTTGTTACTGCAGTTAGTTCCACTGTTGTTACTGCAGCTAGTACCACTGTTGTTACTGCAGCTAGTACCACTGTTGTTACTGCAGCTAGTACCACTGTTGTTACTGCAGTTAGTTCCACTGTTGTTACTGCAGCTAGTACCACTGTTGTTACTGCAGCTAGTACCACTGTTGTTACTGCAGCTAGTACAACTGTTGTTACTGCAGTTAGTCCACTGTTGTTACTGCAGATAATACCACTGTTGTTACTGCAGCTAGTACCACTGTTGTTACTGCAGTTAGTACCACTGTTGTTACTGCAGTTAGTACCACTGTTGTTACTGCAGTTCCACTGTTGTTACTGCAGTTCCACTGTTGTTACTGCAGTTAGTACCACTGTTGTTACTGCAGTTAGTACCACTGTTGTTACTGCAGTTAGCTCCACTGTTGTTACTGCAGTTAGTACCACTGTTGTTACTGCAGTTAGTACCACTGTTGTTACTGCAGTTAGTACCACTGTTGTTTATGCAGTTAGTACCACTGTTGTTACTGCAGTTAGTTCCACTGTTGTTACTGCAGTTAGTACCACTGTTGTTACTGTAGTTAGTACCACTGTTGTTACTCCAGTTAGTGCCACTGTTGTTACTCCAGTTGGTACCACCTCCTCCTCTCCCCGTCTCACTTCTTTTCCTCTTCTCTGTCATCCTTTACCCACCCCTCATCTCCCCACTCTCCCACCCTCCTTGTAACCACTCCCTCACTTTCCTCCCCGCTACCCCTACCCACTCTCTCTAACCTTTCCTCCTCTCATTTTCCCCCCTCCCCCATTTCCCAGGTCTGCTGTGTGGTAATAATCCCAGGTGTGAGGTTCATTACCAGGTCCTCCAGTGACCATCTTATCTCACTGATCAATATCTTGCAACTATACCCACATGTGTGTGTGTGTGTGTGTGTGTGTGTGTGTGTGTGTGTGTGTGTGTGTGTGTGTGTGTGTGTGTCCCTGCATGTATGTGTATGTTCCTGCGTGTATGTGCGTGTTCTTGGGTGTACGTGTGTGTTCCTGCGTGTACTTGTGTATTCCTGCGTGTACGTGTATGTTCCTGCGTGTATGTGTGTGCGTTCTTTCGTGGAAGTACGTATCTTTACATGTACATGTGTTAGCTTATGTTCGTGCTGGTGTTCCTGTACGTGTGATCAGTCACACTGTGTGTGAAGGCATTTTTAGTGTCTTTTGCGTGCTTGTGAAGAGGAGGTTGGCCAGGAGCTACGGTTCGACCCTCTGCAACCACAGTTAGGTGAGTACAGTAGTGAGGAAAAGACTCGTTACTGACAAGCCTTCATAGGCGATGCCAGGAGCTGCGACTCGACCCCTCACAAACACAACTTGGCGAATACACACACACACACAAGATATTCCGTGAAAATTTCCCGTTTATCGTGAGTGATTTGTGCTGCGTGTAAACACCCTTCTCTCTCTCTCTCTCTCTCTCTCTCTCTCTCTCTCTCTCTCTCTCTCTCTCTCTTTCTTACTGTTATTGTATTTTACTTGCTCACTTCATAGGTATTAGATTGGTTATTAAAATATACTTGATGCTTAATGGGTTAGTTGTTACTACAGTGACCCTGTCAGTCTTTAAGGCTTAATGATCCTGTCAGTCTTTAAGGCTTAATGATCCTGTCAGTCTTTAAGGCTTAATGATCCTGTCAGTCTTTAAGGCTTAATGATCCTGTCAGTCTTTAAGGCTTAATGATCCTGTCAGTCTTTAAGGCTTAATGATCCTGTCAGTCTTTAAGGCTTAATGATCCTGTCAGTCTTTAAGGCTTAATGATCCTGTCAGTCTTTAAGGCTTAATGATCCTGTCAGTCTTTAAGGCTTAATGATCCTGTCAGTCTTTAAGGCTTAATGATCCTGTCAGTCTTTAAGGCTTAATGATCCTGTCAGTCTTTAAGGCTTAATGATCCTGTCAGTCTTTAAGGCTTAATGATCCTGTCAGTCTTTAAGGCTTAATGATCCTGTCAGTCTTTAAGGCTTAATGATCCTGTCAGTCTTTAAGGCTTAATGATCCTGTCAGTCTTTAAGGCTTAATGATCCTGTCAGTCTTTAAGGCTTAATGATCCTGTCAGTCTTTAAGGCTTAATGACCCTGTCAGTCTTTAAGGCTTAATGACCCTGTCAGTCTTTAAGGCTTAATGATCCTATCATTCTTTAAGGCTTAATGACCCTGTCAGTCTTTAAGGCTTAATGACCCTGTCAGTCTTTAAGGCTTAATGACCCTGTCAGTCTTTAAGGCTTAATGACCCTGTCAGTCTTTAAGGCTGAATGACCCTGTCAGTCTTTAAGGCTGAATGACCCTGTCAGTCTTTAAGGTTTAATGACCCTGTCAGTCTTTAAGGTTTAATGACCCTGTCAAGCCTTAAGCCTTAATGACCCTGAAAGCCTTTAAGGTTTTAATGATCCAAGCATATTTTTGGTCTTACTGACCCTGCCAGTTTTAAAGGTGTAATGATCCTGTCAGTTTGCTGGCATAAAAGACAACTTACACAGTAGTAACACTAACATCGCACATCATTAAAGTCTTCATACAGGTGACGAGACGCCAAATTACAAATATCATGGTACAGCACATGCCAAACCTGCAAGGATATCTAGCGGAAAGATCATGTCTCTCACTACTGCTCAACGCTGGCGACAGGACTACGGCGGCAGTGGAAAGAAAAATCTAAACGCAGATGTTGTGTACATGAATTTTGCAAAGGCAGTTGACACATGCGATCATAAGGTGATTGCTCAAAAAATTAGGACAACAGGTATAACGGGGAAGGTAAGGGGAATGTATATTCTACTTTGTGACGAATTGAACAGGAAGAATAGTAGTCTGAACGGAGCAAAATCCAACATTAGCGAAGTAAAGAGTTTTCGGTACCACGAGACACGGTGCTGATGCCTCGTCTGTAGATAAAAACACTGGTTACCGTTTCCCATTATCATTTACGGATGACATTAAAATAAGCATGGAAATCACCTCGGTAGACGACGCGGGAAAATTGCAAGATATAAGCATAGTTTTGCAGTGGGCATTGAAGAATAACATTGTTGAAAATGGTATAAAATACCAACAGGTTGAAGATTAAGACACATGTGCAACAGTTGGGTAACTTTACTGATGAAAGGTTTTGCTTACACACTAGGCTTCTTCAGTCAAATACAGAGGGAGCAGTAGTAATGAAATAAAGAAGATGTAATCAGTCCATCAATCTTGGAGAAGAAAAAGTATTTGAGGTGGTCAGTCCCTCAGCCTGGAGAAGAGTTCAGCTCCATGGCCTGGAACGATCGCTCCAGACCATGGAGCAGAGTGTCATCATGGACCATGGTGACACTCTGCAAAGTGCTTGTGCTCTCTCACTTAGAGTATTGTTCAGTGTTGACTGCTCCGTATAGAGCACGAGAGATATCAGAGCTGGAACAAATACATAGATCATTAACGGCCTGTATAGAGTCAATAAAACGTTTAGATTAATGGGAACTCATTAATATCCTTAATACAATCTCTCTGGATCACTGGAGAGAAAGATACATAAGAATATATACCTGGAAGGTGCTCGAGGACCTGGTTCCAAATCTCTACACCGACATAACAACATACCAGAGAGAGAGAGAGAGATGGGAGGAAATATACAGTAAATCCAGTGAGAAACATGGGCGCCATGTGCACAATAATAGAACATTGTGTCAACATTCCTGGGCCCAGACTTTCTAACATTTTGCCAGAATGTATCCGAAACGCTACTGGGTCAAGTATCGAAATCTTCAGGAGGAAATTCGACACAGTACCTCCGCCACTTGCCGGATCAACCAGGCTGTGATGAATGTGTGGGTCGTTGAGTCATTGGGACTCCAGCAGCAACAGCCTTGTTGACCAGACAAGCCTGGCTGCGGGAGTAGGAAAACTCTGGAAACTCATCAGGGGGTATATCACTGGTATGTGACCCTGGTAGTCGACAGTCCAGCGATCAGGGGACTTTCTTAAGACACTTTCACTCTGGCCATGAGCGAAACGTTGTCTTATAAAGGCTTTTCTCTCTTCGAAATGTCTCACTCTCTTTTGCCCACCAACAACGTCCACACTTAAAAAAAAAATGAAAAATCCGTAAATCCTCGTCTGGTCATTAATCTGAAAATCCGCCCATCTCATGTGCGTGTTTAATCCCGTGATTCATGCTGTAATCCCCCTCTGTAATCCGTCTGATCTAGCCTCATCCAACTCTCGTGGATTTTATATTTCGGGAGTAATCCTGGTGGGCGAGGTCTGTCCTGACCTGCCCCCCTGACAGTGTCAGCGTGATGCATGGGGAGTGTCAGCAGCGCTTGTAGTGGGGGGGGGGGGGTGTTAGCACCATAATAGTACCATGATGTGGCAGTGTTGGAACCATGATTTGGCAGTGTTGGAACCATGATACAACACTGTTGGAACCATGCTACAACAGTGTTGGAACCATGATACAACACTGTTGGAACCATGATACAGCAGTGTTGGAACCATGATACAACAGTGTTAGAACCATGATACAACAATGTTGGAACCATGATACAACAGTGTTAAAACCATGATACAACAATGTTGGAATCATGATACAACAGTGTTGGAACCATGATACAACAGTGTTAGAACCATGATACAACAATGTTGGAACCATGATACAGCAGTGTTGGAACCATGATACAACAATGTTGGAACCATGATACAACAGTGTTAGAACCATGATACAACAATGTTGGAACCATGATACAACAGTGTTGGAACCATGATACAACAATGTTGGAACCATGATACAAAAGTGTTGGAACCATGATACAACAGTGTTAGAACCATGATACAACAATGTTGGAACCATGATACAGCAGTGTTAGAACCATGATACAACAATGTTGGAACCATGATACAACAGTGTTGGAACCATGATACAACAATGTTGGAACCATGATACAACAGTGTTAGAACCATGATACAACAATGTTGGAACCATGATACAACAGTGTTGGAACCATGATACAACAGTGTTGGAACCATGATACAACAGTGTTAGAACCATGATACAACAATGTTGGAACCATGATGCATCAGTGTTGGAACCATGATACAACAGTGTTAGAACCATGATACAACAGTGTTAGAACCATGATACATCAGTGTTGGAACCATGATACAACAATGTTGGAACCATGATACAACAGTGTTAGAACCATGATACAACAGTGTTAGAACCATGATACAACAGTGTTAGAACCATGATACAACAATGTTGGAACCATGATACATCAGTGTTGGAACCATGATACAACAGTGTTAGAACCATGATACAACAATGTTGGAACCATGATACATCAGTGTTGGAACCATGATACAACAGTGTTAGAACCATGATACAACAGTGTTAGAACCATGATACATCAGTGTTGGAACCATGATACAACAGTGTTAGAACCATGATACAACAGTGTTAGAACCATGATACAACAATGTTGGAACCATGATACAAAAGTGTTGGAACCATGATACAACAGTGTTAGAACCATGATACAACAATGTTGGAACCATGATACAGCAGTGTTAGAACCATGATACAACAGTGTTAGAACCATGATACAACAGTGTTGGAACCATGATACAACAGTGTTAGAACCATGATACAACAATGTTGGAACCATGATACAACAGTGTTAGAACCATGATACAACAATGTTGGAACCATGATACAACAGTGTTGGAACCATGATACAACAGTGTTGGAACCATGATACAACAGTGTTAGAACCATGATACAACAATGTTGGAACCATGATACAACAGTGTTAGAACCATGATACAACAGTGTTAGAACCATGATACATCAGTGTTGGAACCATGATACAACAATGTTGGAACCATGATACAACAGTGTTAGAACCATGATACAACAGTGTTAGAACCATGATACAACAATGTTGGAACCATGATACATCAGTGTTGGAACCATGATACAACAGTGTTAGAACCATGATACAACAATGTTGGAACTATGATACATCAGTGTTGGAACCATGATACAGCAGTGTTGGAACCATGATACAACAGTGTTAGAACCATAATACAACAGTGTTAGAACCATAATACAACAATGTTGGAACCATGATACATCAGTGTTGGAACCATGATACAACAGTGTTAGAACCATGATACAACAGTGTTAGAAGGGATGATAGAGGGAGTTAGAGGTGCAGATCGGATGCCTGAAGGTTAGAGGGATGCTTAGTGAAATTAGGTGTGTTAGAGGGATGTTTAGTGAAGTTAGGGGTGTTAGAGGGATGCCAGTGTCGGTAACGGGGTGCCAAAGGGAAGGGGGTGTAGCGGTCCACGAGCCAGGAGGGGGGTGGAGAAGGGGGGGTGGACCACCACACTAGCCTCCACATACTCAAGGCTTCGGATAGAGCTTAGCCCTGGCTTGGCTTAGGCTTACACTGCAATAAATAAGGATGAAATCGAGGAGCGACGATCACGCAGACAAAGTGCTGCGCTCTGATGCGCGTCTCTGTTTATACTCGGTTGTATTTGTGCGCTGTAGCCAGGCTCGGCGGCCTGTTTGGTTCCGTTTTGCGGCCTTTTTTTCAGCACAGACTGTGAGCCGTGAGCATAAAACTTAATCCAGCAAAGAGAGAGTGGCTGTTGTGTCGGTACCTGCAGGAATGTGTGTCTCTCGTGTGCAGGGCCGTAGCTCGGTTGGTTGTGCACTCAGCTCTCACATTGAGGTCCGTGGTTCGAGCCCCGGTACGAGCGGAAACGTTGGGGAAGCGGGGGGAGGGCTAGTTTCTTTAAGACACCTGCTGTCCCTGTTCACCTAGCAGTAAGTAGGCACCCGGGTGTTAGCCGACTGGTGTGGGTCGCATCTTGGGGCATAAAATTCACCTCCTAAGTTGCGGGAAATGCTCTGCATAACCAGGGAATTTCTATATAGTATGTCAGTTGTGAATAACGAAAAAAGGCACAATACCGTGACTAGAACGATACACAAATAACCCGCACATAAAAGAGAGAAGCTTACGACGACGTTTCGGTCCGACTTGGACCATTGACAAAAGTCACACTGTGTGACTTTGTCAATGGTCCAAGTTGGACCGAAACGTCGTCGTAAGCTTCTCTCTTTTACGTGCGGGTTATTTGTGTATGTCAGCTGTGGTCTGCGTAAGTTATATCATGTTGAAAATGGTATAAAATATCGACAAGTTGATGATTAAGACACATGTGCAACAGTTGGGTGTCTTTATTGATGAAACGTTTCGCCTAAAAAGTAGGTTTCTTCAGTCAAATACAGAAGGAGCAGTAGTAATGAAACGAAAATGATGCAATCAGTCCATCAAATTTGGAGAATAAGTAATTGA
>NC_091309.1:7990386-7992886 GCF_038502225.1 Cherax quadricarinatus
GCCTTTTCCAAATCCATAAATGCCACAAAGACCTCTTTAGCCTTATCTAAATACTGTTCACTTATATGTTTCACTCTAAACACCTGGTCCACACAGCCCCTACCTTTCCTAAAGCCTCCTTGTTCATCTGCTATCCTATTCTCCGTCTTACTCTTAATTCTTTCAATTATAACTCTACCATACACTTTACCAGGTATACTCAACAGACTTATCCCCCTATAATTTTTGCACTCTCTTTTATCCCCTTTGCCTTTATACAAAGGAACTATGCATGCTCTCTGCCAATCCCTAGGTAGACCTTACCCTCTTCCATACATTTATTAAATAATTGCACCAACCACTCCAAAACTATATCCCCACCTGCTTTTAACATTTCTATCTTTATCCCATCAATCCCGGCTGCCTTACCCCCTTTCATTTTACCTACTGCCTCACGAACTTCCCCCAAACTCACAACTGGCTCTTCCTCACTCCTACAAGATGTTATTCCTCCTTGCCCTATACACGAAATCACAGCTTCCCTATCTTCATCAACATTTAACAATTCCTCAAAATATTCCCTCCATCTTCCCAATACCTCTAACTCTCCATTTAATAACTCTCCTCTCCTATTTTTAACTGACAAATCCATTTGTTCTCTAGGCTTCTTTAATTTGTTAATCTCACTCCAAAACTTTTTCTTATTTTCAACAAAATTTGTTGATAACATCTCACCCACTCTCTCATTTGCTCTCTTTTTACATTGCTTCACCACTCTCTTAACCTTTCTCTTTTTCTCCATATACTCTTCCCTCCTTGCATCACTTCTACTTTGTAAAAACTTCTCATATGCTAGCTTTTTCTCCCTTACTACTCTCTTTACATCATCATTCCACCAATCGCTCCTCGCTATATATGTGTATATATATATATATATATAATATATATATATATATATATATATATATATTAATGTCGTGCCGAATAGGCAGAACTTGCGATCTTGGCTTAAATAGCAACGCTCATCTTGCCATATAGGACAAGTGAAAATTTGTGTATGCAATAATTTCGCCAAAATCATTCTGAACCTAACGAAAAAAATATATTTCATTGTGTTTGTTTAGTATTAAATTACTGTAAACAAATCTAAAATATATATAGTTGGGTTAGGCTAAAGTAAATTGCTCTTGTTATAATAAGGTTAGGTAAGTTTTCTAAGATTCTTTTGGTGTAAAATTAAAAATTATTACATTAACATTAATAAAAAAAATATATCTTTAAACGTATAAGCGAAAATTTTAGAAATGACTTAATTTTAAATGAGTTCTTGCTAATTGACCAGTTTTACATATTCGGCACGACATATATATATATATATATATATATATATATATATATATATATATATATATATATATATATATATATATATATATATATATGTATCACGACAGTGAGTTTTAACTTAGGCTTTTTAAACACGAGTGTGATTTGATAACTCAAGTTAACACTTGTCAGTGCTCAGTAATAACCCACATGGAGACAGGAACTCAGGAGATTAATTGGTCTGTATATTTCGACTTCCCTTCTGGATCTGCTGAAGAGGATCCCAGAAGGGGGGTCGAAGTATACGGATCAATTAATCTTCTGAGTTTGTCTCCACGCGGGGTATTATTAAGCATGAGTGTGATTGTTGACAATGATCTTGAAGAGGTGTGGTGGGCACACTCACATGTAGTGCTAACGTTATGTAGAAGTAACTCGGGAGAGCCCAGAATGCATGTATTGTTTGAAACAGTGAAGCCATTGTGGGAATTTCTGTGCTGTGTGATGGAGATGTTAGGGGAAATATAGTTCTTGGTCTAGAGAGATGGTAGGAAAACATTGTTCTTGCTCCAGAGATGTTAAGCAACATTGTTCTTGTTTTAGAGATGGTAGGACGACAAAGTTCTAGCTAACTCAGGATAGTTGAGAGATATATATATATATATATATATATATATATATATATATATATATATATATATATATATATATATATATATATATATATATATATGCAAAATAACTAATTCTTGAAAGAATAAAGAAATTCCAAGTCTTATGATACACTTAATAACAATAAAATTTGCGCCTTACTAAAGCAGACAAAATAAATGCAATAGTACTATAGAAAGAAAATGATTAATAAGAAAATGAATAATCTCAGATGATACTGAAACCTATTCAAACTTAGAAAACTCTCAGAAACCGTTAACAGCACTTCAATAAAACAATAAAACTTATTGAGAAAGGCAAAGATGAATTAGTCAAACAATTTACTTCCAATTAATCCATCTTGCCTTACATGTATGGACTAATAAAACACACAAACCAGGGAATCCAGTCAGACCAATTATTAGCTCCATAGGGTCAGTTTCCTCATATAAATTATCCAAATGGCTTGTTGATATTTTGAGCCCTTATTGTTTTGGCAAAATTTCTAATTTAATGTTAAAAACAACATAGACTTGGTTGATAA
>NC_091309.1:8000386-8017886 GCF_038502225.1 Cherax quadricarinatus
TTATTAAGTAAGTAATGGTAGACCATATTTTAAGTTTTCCTAAATTCATTAGTGACCCTCGAGGTGTTGTAAAATCACACTCCACATTACTGGAATTTATCTGAAGGAAACTCGTCCAGTTGTCACGGCTGGAATTGGACGTCTTTTATTAATTTTATATATTGATAAACCTTAACGAAGGTTTGACCCTTAGTCACTCTTGCCATGAATTAAATTGATGGTTAATCTCGTAAATAAAAAGATTTTTGGGTTATGATTTAAATGGCTAGGAGCTCCATCTTTGTACACGTCACAGCAAAACCTCATGGATGGCTGGCCGCCGCTAAATGAGCCATATACTTATTTGTATCTCGCGTTGCCCCGTGGCCTCGTTGCTAAAGCTCTCGCTTCACACGGCGAGGGTCTGCGTTCGATTCCCAGCTAGGGTAGTGACATTGGGCGTGTTTCTTTACATCGGTTGTCTATGTTCACCCATCAGTAAAATGGGTACCTTAGGAATTAGTCGACTGGTGTGGGTCGCATCCTGGGACAAGGACATAATTTGCCCGAAATGTTCTACATAACAAGGGGCTTTCTATATCGTTGTATGTCACTGATGTCAGCTAGCACTGTATACCTTGTACATATACTTGTAATAAAGATATTTTTATTATATTATTATCTTGCTTACCTTTGTACTTGTGCACGCGCACGCACTCCCACACACACACACACACACACACACACACACACACACACACACACACACACACACACACACACACACACACACACACACACACACACACACACCTAGCTTTGAGTGAAGACTTGGCACGATACTCTCTTGTCCCTGGAGGCATACAAAAAGGTGATGTAATCACGACATACAAAATACTTCTGACACAAACAGTAACAAAGTCTTCGAGAGGAAGGACCCGGAAGAGGGTGACACTGCTGGAGGCTTCACAGCTGGATGAATCAGAGGCGTATGAAAGCACAAGATGTTAACGTTTCGCCAGCCAGTGGCTTCTTTAATCCAATGCGGAGAAAGGTGGAAGATGAGGAGGAGTTTGAGGTAATCAGTCCCTCAGCCAAGAGTCACCCAACATACCCAGAAATGCGTATAAACTGCATCGACTATGTAAATCCTGAGTTTTCTTCAGGGACCTTAACGGCATATTTGAGATATATTCCGTAGTACGCAGCTCCACCACGGAACCCCACACCTGGTCAAGCATGTTCAGAAACTCTACGAAGTCCAGAGGTTCGCAGCTAAACTAGTCCCAGAGTTTAAGGGGGCTCCGGTACAGGAGAGACTAAAGGAACTGGTGTTAACGACCGTAGGGAAGAGAAGAACCAGGAGAGATATGATTGCTACTTGTAACTTACTCAGAGGATTTGACAGGACTGGTTATTACCCACCACCACCAGCAACCAACAACAACACCACCACCCCAGCAACCACCAACAAATCCACCAACACCACCACCACCCCAACAACCAGCAACACCACCACCCCAACAACCAGCAACACCACCACCACCCCAACAACCAGCAACACCACCACCACCCCAACAACCAGCAACACCACCACCAGTACCCATCAACCACCAACACCACTACCCCAGCAACCAGCAACACCACCACCACCCCAGCAACCAGCAACACCACCCCAACAACCAGCAACACCACCACCACCACCCCAACAACCAGCAACACCACCACCACCACCCCAACAACCAGCAACACCACCCCAACAACCAGGAACACCACCACCACCCCAGCAACACTACTGTCGTCTCCAACACTGCCTGTCGCCAGCAACATCACATCACCACTACAGTTATGAAAAAAAACATTAAGCAACGAAAACAAGAAGGATAGCGACACCCCCAAACGGCTTCACAAACGACGACAGTTTAATTAAACGACAACTATCGCTTGACGCCGAATGGAAGACGACGGCCAACAAGCGACATTCAGTCTCAGAAACGACACAATGCTTGCGGAACCTTCACGGGGGCTAGTTAAAATAATGACTCTTAATAAAACGACAATTAGCAGCGACTCGCACAGACAGTGAGAGGGAAAGAACGACACGAACGCAACAAGGTGAACGCACAGGCCGCCACGAACGAGTGTCGGAAAACGGTGACTGATAGAGAAATGAAGGAAGTGTTCGAGGCGAAAGCTGGAAGGAAGTGAATGGGGGGAGGGGGAGCGGAAATGAAAAAGGAAGGAAGAGAGAAATAAGAAAAGGAAGAAGATTAGTGAAAGGAAAGGAGGAGCAGGGAATAGAAGGGTCAAGGAAGATAGGAGAGGGTGGAGGAGAGAGGCGAGAGGAAAGGAACAAGAAATCGAGTTGTAAATGAAGATACGGGGAATTGGAAAATCCAAAGAGAAAGAGTGAGAGGAGGGAGACGAAGAGGAAGAGGAGAAAGGATGAGAGAAGGTGAAGAGGAGAGGGAGAGAGTGGTTTTGTGTTTGGGGTGATCTGCCTAATGACTGAACTGCTGCTGCTGCTGTTGTTGCTGTTGATCAGACAGCCTTACTGTTTGTATTAAGGTGTTTATGTGAGTTTTTCCGTGTTTTAGTGTTGGCTTTTCTAGGTGTTTGGAATAAAGACGTTGAGGTGGTAGAGACGCTGCAAGTGAAGCCAGCGATGACGAATAAAGAGAATCAAAACCGGTAAAAACGGATGAACGGGAGAAATGCGAGGGAGAGAAATGGCTTAGGGTGTCCCGAACCTCTGGTGGAATGCCATCCTTAATGACCGGTGCTGCTGACGCCGTCGGAGGAGGCACCGCCCGCCCACCCTCTGGCCTATGGTTAGCGGTCGGGAGAGGTGGTTTGCGGTGGCCGGGGTCGCAGTTGGTCGGGTTGGGGGTTGTTTGAGGCGGGTGCGGCCGAGGACGAAGCCGCAGTCGTCTGCAGGGTGCGGGAGGCGGTGGGATGTTTGGGTTGGGGCCCGCGCGGATTAGAAGATTATCCGCAAGAGTGCCACCCGCCGGCCAGAAAGCCGCCACCGGGCCGCCCACACAGATTATTCTACATTATTTATTTCCCCCCCCCCCCTCACCTTCTCTGTATCTCTCTCTCTCTCTATTTCTGTCTATCTATCTATCTATCTCTCCCCCCCTCATGAACGACTCTACGACACCTACCCAAGAACTCGTGTTAATTAAACGACGAAAACGACTTTTTTCTTCCTCGTTAATCCCAAGATATTAATAATGACGGTAATAAAAGCACGAGTGTGTAGGGGTGGGGGAGATGATGGTGGGGGGGTTGTTCGAGAGGGGGGTGTTGGGAAGGGAAGGGTGGAGGGAGGGGGGGTAGGGGGTAGTATTTCGTGGGGCGTCGTCCAGAAAGTGGCCACATGAATCAATAAAGCATGAACGTCAGTGAAATTATGAAGCCGTACACAGACATCTGCGTTGTACAGTGCCGGCCACGTCTCCATTCACGCCCCCCCATCACCCCTCAACCCCCTTACCTCACTCCTCAACCCCCCCCTCACTTCTGTCATCCACCCGTTTCTCCTTAACCCCCACACATCACCCTTCAAACACCCCTACCTCCTCAAACCCCCCTCACTCCTCTCAACCACCCCCACCCGTTTCTCCTTAGCCCCCCCTCCCTTTACTCTGTCTGTCAGCCTTGGTGACGTCACGGGCGTGTCAGACTTGTTACGGTAACTTGTAAGTCTGAACAGAGGGAGGGGAGATACTTACGGAAGAGGGGAAGTGAGGGAGAGGAGAGGAGGGGAGGCAGGGAGTGGGAGTTTTGAGCTGTAAGGCCGCTAATAAACTTCCAGGATAATAAAGGTAATATCTGTAATAGCAGAAATAATAATAATAAAATGTTAGTAATAGTAATAATAGGAATTGTCATAGATAAACAATAAACAGTAAGAACAACAATAAAAGTAACAAAAACAACAAAATTGCAACACCAACACATCAGTAACGAAAACAACAACAAGAACAACAGCAACAACAACAACAGTGACGACGACGACGACAACAACAACAACAGTAGCAACGACGACGACAATAGCAGCAACAGCGAGGAGGACAACAACAGTAGCAACAACAACAACAACAACAACTCCTCAACAAACACCAAACAAATGCAGGTTTGTTTTTCCTTGGCAAGTTATTTTATCGACGATAATGACACTGAAGCCAAAATAGGAATTATTCGCCGCAAGGGAGATTATCTGGGGGGACGTAATCCTTGCCTGGGATTACTGCCTCCTAGAAAAATCCCTCTCTAGTGCCGGTAGCCAGGGAGGGGGAGAGTATTGGGGAGTGGTGTTGTTGTCGGGGGAGGGGGATGTGTGGTGTTGCTGGGGTAGTGTGGTTGTGTTATGTAGTGTGGTGGTGTTGTGTGTGTGTGGGTTTGGTGTGGTGTTGTGTGTATGGTGTGGTGTGTGTATGGTGTGGTGTGTGTGTATGGTGTGGTGGTGGTGGTGGTGTGTGTGTGGTGTGGTGTGTGTATGGTGTGGTGTGTGTATGGTGTGGTGTGTGTGTATGGTGTGGTGTGTGTATGGTGTGGTGTGGTGTGTGTATGGTGTGGTGTGTGTGTATGGTGTGGTGTGTGTGTATGGTGTGGTGTGTATGGTGTGTGTGTGTATGGTGTGGTGTTGTGTGTATGGTGTGGTGGTGGTGGTGTGTGTGTGGTGTGGTGTTGTGTACTCATCTAATTGTGGTTGCAGGGGTCGAGACTCAGCTCTTGGCCCCACTTCTTCACTGAACGCTACTAGGCCCTCTCTCTCCCTGCTCCATGAGCTTTATCATATCTCGTCTTAAAGCTATGTATGGTTCCTGCCTCCACTACCTCACTTGCTAGACTAATTCCACTTCCTAACTACTCTATCACTGAAGAAATACTTTCTAACATCCCTTTGACTCATCTGAGTCTTCAGCTTCCCTTGTTTCTGTGTCCCCTCTCTGGAGCATCCTGTCTCTCTCCACCTTGTCTATTCCACACAGTATTTTGTATGTCGTTATCATGTCTTCCCTAACTCTCTCCTGTCCTCCAGTGTCGTCAGGCCGATTTCCCTTAACCTTTCTTCATAGGGCATTCCCCTTAGCTCTGGAACTAACCTTGTCGCAAACCTTTGCAGTTTCTCTTATTTCTTGACGTGCTTGATCAAGTGTGGGTTCCAAACTGGTGCTGGATACTTCAGTATGGGCCTGACGTACACAGTGTACAGTGTATTGAACGATTCCTTACTAAGGTATCGGAACGCTATTCTCAGGTTTGCCAGGCGCCCATATGCTGCAGCAGTTATCTGGTTTATGTGTGCTTCCGGAGACGTGCTCGGTGTTATACTCACCCCAAGATCTTTTCCCTTGAGCGAGGTTTGCAGTTTTGGGCCACCTAGCCTATACTCTGTCTGCGGTATTCTTTGCCCTTCCCCGATCTTCATGACTGCATTTGGCGGGGTTAAATTCGAGAAGTTAGTTGCTGGACCAGGTGTCCAGTCTGTCTAGGTCTTTTTGAAGTCCTGCCTGATCCTCATCTGATTTAATTCTCCTCATTAACCTCACATCATCTGCGAACAGGGACACTTCTGAGTCTATCCCTTTCGTCATGTCATTCTCATATACCAAAAATAACACTGGTCCTAGGACCGACCCCTGTGGGACCCCGCTCGTCACAGGTGCCCACTGTGATACCTCATCACGTACCATGACTCGTTGTTGCCTCCCTGTCAGGTATTCTCTGATCCATTGCAGTGCCCTTCCTGTTTAACATGCCTGATCTTCTAGCTTCTGTACTAATCTCTTGTGAGGAACTGTGTCGAAGGCCTTGCAGTCCAAGAATATGCAATCAACCCACCCCTCTCTCTCTCATGTCTTGCTTCTGTTACTTTATCATAAAACTCCAGAAGGTTCGTGACACAGGATTTGCCTTCCATGAATCCGTGCTGGTTGTCGTTTATACTCTTGTTCCGTTCCAGGTGCTCCACCGCTCTCCTGATAATCTTCTCCATGACTTTGCATACTATACACGTCAGTGACACTGGTCTATAGTTTAGTGCCTCTATTCTCTCTGCTTTTTTTTTTAAAATGGGAACTACATTTGCCATCTTCCATACCTCAGGTAGTTGCCCAGTTTCAAAGGATGTGTTGAAGATAGTGGTTAGTGGCACACACAGCGTTTCTGCTCCCTCTCTAAGGACCCACGGGGAGATGCTGTCCGGTCCTATTGCCTTTGAGGCAATGACAGCTTCTTCACCTCCTCCTCAGTTGTGTGTATGTCATCCAGCACTTGTTGGTATATTCCTTGTTGGTGTCCCCCTCTGTTCTGTCTTCCCAGAGTCCTTCCTGTTGTGTGTGTGTATGTGTGTGTGTGTGTGTGTGTGTGTGTGTGTGTGTGATGTGGTGTGGTGTTGTGTGTGGTATGGTGTACTGTGGTGGTGTTGTGTGTGGTGTGGTGGTATTGTGTGTGGTGTAGTGATATTTTGTGTTGTGGTGGTATTGTGTAGTATGGTGGTATTGTGTGGTGTGGTATTGTGTGGTGTGATGGTATTCTGTGTGAGATGTGGTGCGTGGTGGAGTATGGTAATAAGGTGTGTGATAGGTTCCTGGCCTCTTGAGAAATTTCATGCCTACTCTTGAAGCTGTGATGGAGTCTTCCTTATCGCACTTCCTAATCCAGCTCATTCCTCTTACCACTCTGCTACTGAACGGATATTTCCAAACACCTTTTTTCTCGTCTTGTCTGTGCTTCACCTTCCATCTATGCATCCTCGCCTCTGTGCCTTGTTTCGACTCACTGTTTTTATCCTCTTGTGTTCTTAAGCACTGTGAGTATCTTGTATGGTCATTAAGTTTCCTTAAGACACCTGCTGTCCCTGTTCAGCTAGCATAAATTGGTACCTGGGTGTTAGTTGACTAGTGTGGGTCGCATCCTGGCGACAAAATTAACCTAATTTGTCCGAAATGTTCTGCATAACAAGGGGCTTTCTGTATAATATGTCAGTGATGTCAGCTATGGTCTGTAAAAGTTGTATCATGTAGAAATAAAGATTATTATTATTATTCCTTTGCTCTTAATTCATAGCTCATTATCCTGCAGCTACGAGACTAGTCTTGTTGCAGATCTTTGGGTCTTCTCGATTTTCATGCTAGCGCTGCATACTATGTGATAGACCTGTCACTGTGTCCTTTATAGAGTCCTAAAAGACTCCTTGTTAAGGTCCCTGAAGTAGGTCCCAGGAGTAACTGGCCTTCAGTATGTCCATGTTTAGTGTGATGTTCACTCCCAGGTCTTTATTGGTAGTTTCTTACCTCCCTGTTCTTACCTCATTGTTCTCACCTCCCTGTTCTCACCTGCTTGTTCTCACCTCCCTGTTCTTACCTCCCTATTCTCACCTCCCTGTTCTTACCTCCCTGTTCTCACCTACCTGTTCTTACCTCCCTATTCTCACCTCCCTGTTCTTACCTCCCTATTATCACCTCCCTGTTCTTACCTCCCTATTATCACCTCCCTGTTCTTACCTCCCTATTCTCACCTCCCTATTCTCACCTCCCTGTTCTTACCTCCCTATTCTCACCCCCTGTTCTTACTTCCTGGCCTTACCTCCCTGCTCTTACCTCCCTGTTCTTACATCCCTGTTCTTACATCCCTGTTCTTACCTCCCTGCTCTTACCTCCCTATTTTTACATTCCTGTTCTTACCTCCCTGTTCTCACCTCACTGTTCTTACCTCCCTGCTCTCACCTCACTTCTTACCTCACTGTTCTTACCTTCCTGTTCTCACCTCACTGTTCTTACCTCCCTGTTCTCACCTCACTCTTCTTATCTCCCTGTTCTCACCTCACTGTTCTTGCCTCCCTGTTCTCACCTCACTGTTCTTACCTCCCTGTTCTCACCTCCCTGTTCTCACCTCACTGTTCTTACTTCTCTGTTTCTACCTCCCTGTTCTTACATCCCTGTTCTTACCTCCCTGTACTTACCTCCGTGTTCTCGCCTCACTGTTCTTACCTCACTGTTCTTACCTCCTTGTTCCCACCTGTATTCTCACCTCCTTGTTCTTACCTCCCTATTCTCACATCCCTGTTCTTATCTCCCTATTCTCACTTCTCTATTATTACCTCCCATGTTCTCACCTCCCTGTTCTTACCTCCCTATTCTCACCTCCCTGATCTTACCTCCCTGTTCTTACCTCCGTGTTCTCACCTCACTGTTCTCACCTCACTGTTCTTACCTCACTGTGCTTACCTCCCTGTTTTTACCTCCCTGTTCTTACCTCCCTGTTCTTACCTCCCTGTTCTCACCTCACTGTTCTCACCTCACTGTTCTCACCTGACTGTTCTTACCTCACTGTTCTTACCTCCCTGTTCTCACCTCACTGTTCTTACCTCCCTATTCTCATTTTACTGTTCTTACCTCCTTGTTCCCACCTGTATTCTCACCTCCTTGTTCTTACCTCCTTATTCTCACCTCCCTGTTCTTACCTCCCTCTTCTCACCTCCCTGTTCTTACCTCCATATTCTCACCTTGTTCTTAACTCCTTATTCTCACCTCTGTGTTCTTACCTCCCTCTTCTCACCTCCTTGTTCTTACCTCCTTATTCTCAACTTCCCTGTTCTTACCTCCCTCTTCTCACCTCCTTGTTCTTACCTCCTTATTCTCACTTCCCTGTTCTTACCTCCCTCTTCTCACCTCCTTGTTCTTACCTCCTTATTCTCACCTCCCTGTTTTTACCTCCCTCTTCTCACCTCCTTGTTCTTACCTCCTTATTCTCACCTCCCTGTTCTTACCTCCCTCTCTCCCCAAAAGGTACCTTGATGCTGGTGAAAGGGGATCTTGATCCTAGGACTTGGTGCTGTCTGCACTTTTGTTGGATCAAACCTGATTACCTCCCATTGCCCAGGCGCTACGTGGTCCCTACAGGCTTAGCGCTTCCCATAAATATAGTAAGTGTCTGTAAGGCTGCTTTCTCCAGCTGATACTGTTGATATGCGAGGTTGAGTTCTGACCAGTCATGAACAGTGTTGACTGTGTGCTCTCTTAAGTATTATTGTTCTTCAAGTTTTAGAAATGTTCTGCTGGTCACTTGGCAGCTTAATTAAAGCTATGATTATGAGCGCCTTAAATCAAGGCTAAGGGACTTTTCACCTGAAAATTTACCTTCAACTTTCTACACGGTCTCTAGTCGCCTCTGTGCCCGATTATTGCAGGTGTTACCAGCTGTGTTACTACAGGTGTGTATCTCTGGGCGCTGTGGTGGAGCACCGTTGCTTGACTAGCAGACCCAAGCATCTTGTTAGAGGGCGCTAGTTAGTATCAGAAATGCCCTCATATGTAATCCATCCGTATTTATTTGGCAAGAAGAGCACGAGGATAAAGAAGACGGAATGCGGACTAGCAATGTACAGCAGTCAGTCCCTGTGCTGTATTTTCCAGCATATAAGGCGCACGATAAGTATCGTAACGGTAAATTAGTAATCATATTCAAGGGTTAATGACTCCTCTTACTTTACGCTAAAGCGTAACCCAAAGCCTACCCTTAACCCTGACCTTGAGCTTGTAGGGTGCAGGCTGATTTTCCAAGACGTTTTGTGGGGGAAGAAAAAGGCGCGCCTTATATGCCAGAAAATATGGTACATAGAATGCCTCACTTTACTGTGAGGACAATAGTTGATCATGCACCTGTTGCAGGAACTGCTCTGATTACATCTTCTACCTGTGCTCTGGTAATTCTTGTATCTGATGGTACAAGGTCGAAGAGTCTCAGTAGCAGGGATACCGACAGTGTTCTTTAAGTGTGATCATGGCTCCATACTTTTCACTGGGCTTATCTTGCCGCTTCTTCATTATCTCTCACTCCAGTAAGATGTTATTTTAGTGTACATATTAATGTCCTGACCCCCGAGTAATTAATATGTTTACGCTCTTAACATGTCTCTTGTTTCCGTTGCAGGTAAATAAAAGTAAGTAAATAATTCATATTAAGCGCTAAACTCATGTGGGTTATTCAGTGCAAGACGTGGTGGAGGCTTGATCCGCCGTCTGCTGAGCGCCAGACAGACGCGCTTCTATTTGTACTCACTCCAGAGGGCTCATCGGTAGTAATTTGGTGTGGCGGTATTAGTGGTTCCAGCGTTGATAAACAACAGCCTCACCGGCCAGGACAGAGGATCGAGCCTGAACCACGTCAGGTGCTTAATGACTCACGGGCTCACCATTTTAAGAAACTCACGAAAGAGCTTTATATGCTTCACTGATAATATGCGAGCAGTACCACCCAGGCTGTCCGTACCAGAGCTGGACTCTCGGGTGCTGTCCCCTTTCAAGCGGGCTGTTTGTGCCACCCAGACGCACTCTAGTGTACATATCACAGCTCGGTTATGTACGAAGAGAGCGTATTGAAGAGTCTTGGTTCCCTTACAATTGCTGTGTCTGCTCTTATTGAAGGTATTTTGCACTATCTACCAAACTTTTGGCTTTCATATGGAGTGATTTCAGAGTGCCGGTTTAGAACCAGTCCCTCTACAATTTTGTGATATATCTTTCTTGCCTTCGTTCCAGGGAGCACAGTTCAAGGGACTTCAAGTGTTCCCAGTAGTTCAGATGTCTGACTGAATTTATACAAACAGTAGAGGTTTTCAGTGCGTTTTCCAGTCCTGGTGCCTTGAAGGGCGTCGTTGGTATATACAGAGGTCGGCGGACTTTTTCTGGGTATTACCCCAAAACAGATTTGTGTAGAGGGAAATTCCCCACTAGACTCGAAAATCCAGACTCCGGAAAACACAAAGAGTATACAAATTCAAACTAGTTTATTGAATCCACTTGCATGGAGAATACAGTCATACAAGCTGAAAAGTATGTATTATACACGATAAAGCGACTTTGAAAGTAAAACACAAATTTAACAAAACAACAGAGTTTAAAATAAATAAATTTTTGTGCAGTTTTAATTATACAGGTGGACCCCGCTTCACAGCGCTTCGCTTTACGGCGCTTCACAAATACGGCAGCTTTTAATTATACCCAGTCTTCATTTATTCTGACTTCCTACAATAAATATATTCACTACTCACTGCTGTATAGCCCTTGTGGCTTAGCGCTTCTTTTTGATTATAATAATCACTACTCACTTTTAGCTTAGAACGAAAATATTTTAAGGCAACTAATGTGTGTACTGTATATGCTTTTTTTTTTTGGCCTAGCTCTATTGCTCACTTAATATATGATAGTGTAAACATGGTATCAGGCTTTTATATACATTTGAAGGTGAAGAATAGTTATGATTCACTTTACAGCGATTTTAGCTTTACAGCAGTAGCCTGGAACCTAACCTGCTGTATATGTGGGGCCCTACAGTAACCCAGAACCTAACCTGCTGTATAAGCGGGGCCCTACAGTAACCCAGAACCTAACCTGCTGTATAAGCGGGGCTCTACAGTAACCCAGAACCTAACCTGCTGTATAAGCGGGGCTCTACAGTAACCCAGAACCTAACCTGCTGTATAAGCGGGGCCCTACAGTAACCCAGAACCTAACCTGCTGTATAAGCGGGGCTCTACAGTAACCCAGAACCTAACCTGCTGTATAAGCGGGGCCCTACAGTAACCCAGAACCTAACCTGCTGTATAAGCGGGGCCCTACAGTAACCCAGAACCTAACCTGCTGTATAAGCGGGGCCCTACAGTAACCCAGAACCTAACCTGCTGTATAAGCGGGGCCCTACAGTAACCCAGAACCTAACCTGCTGTATAAGCGGGGCCCTACAGTAACCCAGAACCTAACCTGCTGTATAAGCGGGGCCCTACAGTAACCCAGAACCTAACTTGCTGTATAAGCGGGGCCCTACAGTAACCCAGAACCTAACCTGCTGTATAAGCGGGGCCCTACAGTAACCCAGAACCTAACCTGCTGTATAAGCGGGGCCCTACAGTAACCCAGAACCTAACCTGCTGTATAAGCGGGGCCCTACAGTAACCCAGAACCTAACCTTGCTGTATAAGCGGGGCCCTACAGTAACCCAGAACCTAACCTGCTGTATAAGTATAAGCGGGGCCCTACAGTAACCCAGAACCTAACCTGCTGTATAAGCAGGGCCCTACAGTAACCCAGAACCTAACCTGCTGTATAAGCGGGGCTCTACAGTAACCCAGAACCTAACCTGCTGTATAAGCGGGGCCCTACAGTAACCCAGAACTTAACCTGCTGTATAAGCGGGGCCCTACAGTAACCCAGAACCTAACCTGCTGTATAAGCGGGGCCCTACAGTAACCCAGAACCTAACCTGCTGTATAAGCGGGGGGAACCTAACCCCAGTAACCCAGAACCTAACCTGCTGTATAAGCGGGGCCCTACAGTAACCCAGAACCTAACCTGCTGTATAAGCGGGGCCCTACAGTAACCCAGAACCTAACCTGCTGTATAAGTGGGGCCCTCCTGTGTGTTTATTGAGCCCTCATTACCCCGGAGATTTTCATTTTTATCCCATTTGGGATAATTTACTCCGAAATTCCGCGGCATGATAGTGGCTTTCTTTGTACCAGTCTAATTGTAACCTTTGCAAAGAAATAAACTTTTTTGCTTTGTTTTATTTTGTTTGTTCCCCGACCTAAGGTATTATACAGCAATACTCTTACCTTGGTGAGGACAAGCAGCCGGAGTATCGTAACTCCCTTGGCATCTCTTGTTTTGAATGCTCTAGTTATCTAGCCATTGCGATGATAATATTATCACCCTTCAGTGCGAGATCCTCTAACATTGTAACTCATAAGTTTCTCACATTGGCCTCTATGCAGTGATTGAAGCTTCTCTTTCTTTTAACGTTTCAGGGTTTGAAACGGAATTTGTTGTAAGTAAACCTGCTACAGGGCCTGCGAGACAGAATTTACCATAGGTTACAGGATTTGTGAGACGGAATTTACCGCCAGTGAACCCGTTTCAGGGTCTGCGAGACAGAATTTACTGCCAGTGAACCCGTTTCAGGGTCTCCGAGACAGAATTTACCGTCAGTAAACCCGTGGTGATATCTGTTTTTGAAGCACCTCTCTCCTGATTATCTTCTAAATTACCTTAGATAGTCAGCATGTCAGTGTTACCAGTCAGTAGCTAAGAGCTGCCTGCCTCTGGCCCCTTGCTGCAACACTGTCACTACCGTCCCTGTTTTCCACGATTTATCTTATTGGTGCCAGGGTGGTAGTAGTGATGGTGGTAATATACACAGGGTGGTGGTAGTGATGGTGGTAATATACACAGGGTGGTGGTAGTGATGGTGGTAATATACACAGGGTGGTGGTAGTGATGGTAATATACACAGGGTGGTGGTAGTGATGGTGGTAATATACACAGGGTGGTGGTAGTGATGGTGGTAATATACACAGGGTGGTGGTAGTGATGGTGGTAATATACACAGGATGGTGGTAGTGATGGTGGTAATATACACAGGGTGGTGGTAGTGATGGTGGTAATATACACAGGATGGTGGTAGTGATGGTGGTAATATACACAGGATGGTGGTAGTGATGGTGGTAATATACACAGGATGGTGGTAGTGATGGTGGTAATATACACAGGATGGTGGTAGTGATGGTGGTAATATACACAGGGTGGTGGTAGTGATGGCGGTAATATACACAGGGTGGTGATAGTGATGGTGGTAATATACACAGGATGGTGGTAGTGATGGTGGTAATATACACAGGGTGGTGGTAGTGATGGCGGTAATATAGACAGGGTGGCGGTGGTGGTAATATAAACAAGGGTGGTGGTGGTGGTAATATAGACAGGGTGGCGGTGGTGGTAATATAAACAGGGTGGTGGTGGTGGTAATATAGACAGGGTAGTGGTGTGGTAATATAGACAGGGTGGTGGTAATATAGACAGGGTAGTATTGTGGTAATATAGACAGGGTGGTGGTAATATAGACAGGGTAGTGGTGTGGTAATATAGACAGGATGGTGGTAATATAGACAGGGTAGTGGTGTGGTAATATAGACAGGGTGGTGGTAATATAGACAGGGTAGTGGTGTGGTAATATAGACAGGGTGGTGGTAATATAGACAGGGTAGTGGTGTGGTAATATAGACAGGGTGGTGGTAATATAGACAGGGTAGTGGTGTGGTAATATAGACAGGGTGGTGGTAATATAGACAGGGTAGTGGTGTGGTAATATAGACAGGGTGGTGGTAATATAGACAGGGTAGTGGTGTGGTAATATAGACAGGGTGGTGGTAATATAGACAGGGTAGTATTGTGGTAATATAGACAGGGTAGTGGTGTGGTAATATAGGGTAGTATTGTGGTAATATAGACAGGGTAGTGGTGTGGTAATATAGGGTAGTATTGTGGTAATATAGACAGGGTGGTGGTGTGGTAATATAGACAGGGTAGTGGTGTGGTAATATAGGGTAGTATTGTGGTAATATAGACAGGGTAGTATTGTGGTAATATAGACAGGGTAGTGGTGTGGTAATATAGGGTAGTATTGTGGTAATATAGACAGGGTAGTGGTGTGGTAATATAGACAGGGTAGTATTGTGGTAATATAGACAGGGTGGTGGTAATATAGATGGTGGTAGTGCTGGAATAATGTACATTGATAGCTCACTACTCGCTTAATAAAACTATAAATCATCAACATTCACCGCACACTGAGGTTCTCAAAGCTCTGGGTTTACTACACCTAAATGATTATACCTCGCCACCTGCATTTTGGCCTCGCTGGGTGGGCGGCGGGGTGTTGGGTGGGCGGTGGGGTTTTGAATGTGTTTTGGGTTCGTGGATAGGTGTGTTCGGGCTGTTGGGGTTGTGGATGGGTTGCTGAGTGGCGGGTAGATGAATGGAAATAATATAGGCGTCTAGGGGTTTAAGATAAATTGGGGTCTGGGGGAATAGGTTGTACGCTGACCAGTGGACTGAGTTGAAATTAAGTGATTGGTGGGTGGAGGGGTTGAGTGGGCGTGGCAGTGGGAGGAGGTGGAAGGAAGACGGAGGGGACTGCATGGGAGGTCAGCAACTTGACTTGCTTCGTTTCTTCTAACCTGAGGGATGATCAGTGATGTATTTTACACACACACAGACACACACACACACACACACACACACACACACACACACACACACACACACACACACACACACACACACACACACACACACACACACACACACACACACTCACTCACACACCTACACACACACACACTCACACACACCTACACACACACACCTACACACACACACCTACACACACACACACCTACACACACACACCTACACACACACACACACACACACACCTACACACACACACCTACACACACACACACACACCTACACACACACACCTACACACACACACACCTACACACACACACCTACACACACACACACCTACACACACACACACCTACACACACACACTAGTGTCAAATCGACATGTGCCTAGGACATAATGGTAACTAACTAACACCTACACACACACACACCTACACACACACACACCTACACACACACACACCTACACACACACACCTACACACACACCTACACACACACCTACACACACACCTACACACACACACACCTACACACACACACACCTACACACACACACCTACACACACACACCTACACACACACACCTACACACACACACCTACACACACACCTACACACACACCTACACACACAACAGGCCTAGTGTCAAATCGACATGTGCCTAGGACAAAATGGTAACTAACTAACACACGACCAGTGAAGAGGCAGGGTGAGGAGGTATGACTCGACCCCTGCAACCACAGTTAGGTGAGTACACAGAGCGAGAGAGAGTAAGGACTTAGGTCTCTCCTAAAACAATTTGTGTTATATAGGTAATTGTCATGGCAGGGGAGAGTGAAGAGAATACAACGGGTAGAGAATAAAGTCTGCAACAAGACTGGAACATACTGTAAGTGTGGTCTGTCAGATCCTGGAATTCAACCCAAACAAGTACATGATAATTAGGTAGAGAGAGAGAGAGTGTGTGTAAATACCGTGTTAGGAGAAAGGTCTGCTAATGTACATATAACCAGTGGTATATAATAAACGCCTTATTTTCAACTATTTTTATGCCACACACACATTAACTACATAACATGAGCAGCGTATGTGATGTTAGCGAATCTTAGAAGCGGCTTCAAAAGCCTTAACAAAGTATCCCACACCTGGTCAAGGGCGTTCAGAACCCTTGGGAAGGTCCACATATCAGAAACAAAGCTGAAAGAGAGGCTCGTGGAGACATGATTACGACATACAAAGTACTCTGAGGAATTGAGAGCGCGTTCACAGACTGAAACAGGAGACACAAGCGAGGGAATACAGACTACGCCAGGAGCTGAGACTCGACCCCTCCACAATCACAACTCTGAACACACACACACACACAGACACTAATGAACAAGCTCGTGAATTCAGAAATAATCCAAGCACATCTCATATTACCGTATTTTCCGGCATATAAGGCGCACTTTTTTCTCCCACAAGAAATCTTGGAAAATCATCCTGCACCTTATATGCTCAAAGTCATGGTCAAGGGTAGGCTTTGGGTTAGGCTTTAGCAATTACTGTTTACCAACGTTACGTTACAGTTGTTTGCAGACATCGTCTTCTATAATCGTGCGCCTTATATGGCGGAAAATAAGGCAATAAGTTAATCCCTACAATAACGCATAACGTCTCACGCATAGAGATAACTCTAAGAACGCGACTATCACTTGACGTAGTCGTAAACTTGCGTGATATCTTAATGTTATTTAGTAAATTATTATTTAAAAGAGAGTACTATTTATTGTATGTATAAGTATATTTACCCAGAGACTTCATATTGCATGACAACAAGTTATATAGAACGTCAAAACTGACGTCTGATGTAAAATATCCTTAAGGAACTATTACAGAATAATAATAATAATAATAATAATAAAGTAATAATAGTAATAATTTTAATAATAATAGTAACAATAATAATAATAATAATTATGGTAGCAGTAGCAGTAGTAATAATAATAATAATGTATTTACCAATAAAATACATTAAGAGAGCAAGCTTCTCACATCTGACAAGTTCAGAACTTTACTCACCAAGTCTCACTGTTTCAAACTCTACAACTACCGAGAAATAAGGCAACAATAATTTCCCGCGATAATTAATGTAATAAATGCCGGAAATTATAATAATCCCCTGGAAACTCCGTCTTATATACCTAAATCTCTTTCAGTCCTTTATTTAAATATTCAACTAGGGTGACTGGACGAATATTCTCCCATGTTATCATTTCCACCTTCAGCTTGTGTGAACAGAAGAACACTCTCATAACAGAAGAACACTCTCATAACAGAAGAACACTCTCATAACAGAAGAACACTCTCATAACAGAAGAACACTCTCATAACAGAAGAACACTCTCATAACAGAAGAACACTCTCATAACAGAAGAACACTCTCATAACAGAAGAACACTCTCATAACAGAAGAACACTCTCATAACAGAAGAACA
>NC_091309.1:8020386-8087886 GCF_038502225.1 Cherax quadricarinatus
TCTCCTGGGTCCTGTCATACCTACTGTTGACACTGTGTATGGAGTTCACCTCCGGTTTTTCCTCATTCAGCTCATCCCACTTCTTTCTTGGCTTAAAACTGAAAAAAATATTTCTGAACGTGCCTATAGCATAGCTGCGTTTTTAGTTTCTATTTATGTCTTGTCTCTGGTCCTGGGATTTCAGTCTCTTCGTATTTAGTCTCTGGAGTATTTCCTATTGTTCAAAGGGTGTTTAAGTTCAGTTGTTTTAGTCTATGCTGCAGTAATAGGACATTATTCTCAGTTCCGGCTCTGAACTGGTATCAGACCTGGGGACATTATCTAGCTTCTGAAAATTCTTTATCAGCGATGTATGCCTCATGTCTGACACTCGCCGTATATATATAGCTCTGATAGTTTCTTTGTTAAGGTCCTTGAGGGCTGTCCTGAGGTTCTCCAGCCTGGCAAACGCAGTTGAAGTGCACATTCGGGGATATCTTCGGTGTTAGGATAACTCCCAGGTCCTGTTACTTCATTGATTTATGTAAGATTTTTTCTTCTAACCTTAACTCCTCCCGTCTTTTCTCTCCATACCCAGTATGCATAACTTTTCACTTGTTCAGATTAAACGTGACCTGTTCGACCAATCTGGTAACCTTAATCATTTCTGTATCCTGTCTCCCGAGAGCACCTGTTGCAAGTCCTCTCATTTGCTGTACATAAACACCTTTTTGTCATCTCATCTAATCTGAGAATCTTACCACAGGTTTTTAACTTTTTTTATGGTGTACCTTATTAAGGTTCAGCAACTTTGTTTCTCAAAACTGAAATAGTAATTACTTGACAGACATACATGAGTATTCCATCTGGCAGATTATTTACGAAAATCAAAGTAAAACTGTTGGTGCCAGCACTGAGTGGCTGGCGTACTCCTTGTTGTACATGAGTGATATACAATACCGACAAGATAAAGAATTAGAGATATATATGTAACATCTTGGTATTTTTATTGTAGACGTTTCACATCCAGAGGTAATCAGTCCCTCAGCCAAGACTGAGGGACTGACTACCTCATCTTTTGTTTATAGTTCCACTGTCTTCCAATTATGTCCTTGAATTTATATTGATAAAGCCACTGGATGGCGAAACATCTACAATAAAGATACCCAGATGTTGCACATGTGTCTAACTATTGACTTCCTTGTTAGAGTAACTCAGCATCTTGCTTCCTCTCTCACCTTCACTCACTGCCTCCCGTCCATTACGTGTTTATTAATCCAGTGGAATACTTGTCTTGTACCTGAAATCATGATTGTTATTCCCTGATGAAACACTGTCTCTCCAGGTGCTCCAGAACAACAATTTTCCTCAATATTCTACACAACTCTTGACATTATTCACGTCAGAGATACTAGTGTATAACCTCACTTCTAGGCTTCTATCCTCCAGTTTGAGAAAAGTTAAGATATTGGCAGTTACCGTGTTGTAAATACACCGACGAAGGAATAACGAAGTCGCAACAAAAACCGAGGTAGCCAGCGCGCCAGCATGCATTCACTGCTCTTTGGATCTATATATTTTTTTTGTCTGTGTAAAGCGATAAAACCGTGAGGGGTTACTCACTGCAAGGAGCGGTAAAGACTCGGTCCTCCGTCCGTAGGCTACTCGAGAGGTAGGCATAACAAGATATGTCAGTAGGCAGGTTTCTTGATCATGTCAGTGCCTCTTCTAGTGCCCCCCCCTAATACCCATCATCTCCCCCACCCCCCCCCTGTGTCAATCGGGGTTTACCTAGTGTGGGAGACAGCAGGTGCTGTGTACAGCAGCAGCGGCAGGATAAGATTACCCCGATTTGAGATTAGACTAAAAGCTTTGAAGTGGAAAGATTTCGGCGTCATTTAGTGATAGGCGGCACCAAAACGCAAGGGCGATTAGCCGCCTCTTCAAACAGGTGGATGTGGGCCATATTGACACCTGGCTCACGGGTCGGGCTAGTGTTCGTGTTTTTTTTTTTTATATCCATCACTGCCTCGGTATAAATTAACGAAGGAGATGTACTTTGTCACATGACGTAATATTTTTACAGTGCGGCTTATCGCAAGAGGTAAAATGTCTTTGCTTTTTTCGATCCAACTTTGATTTAGGCAGAGGCGATTAAGTTAATCTTGGATGTAGAGGCGTGATGGTGTTGCTATGAAGCAAGCTTCAGCAAGCTGTATCAGCGTGTTGAAGTATAGCGTAGGTTACCAGTGCTCAAAACGCGTGTGCACGCACACACACACACACACACACACACACACACACACACACACACATATATGAACGACATGACGGAAGGGATAGATTCAGAAGTGTCCCTGTTTGTAGATAATGTGAAGTTAATGAGGAGAATTGAATCAGATGCGGACCAGACAGGTCTACAAAGAGATCTGGACAGGCTGGAAGCGTGGTCCAGTAACTGGCTCCTAGAATTTAACCCCACCAAATGCAAAGTCATGAAGATCGGAGAAGGGCATAGAAGACCGCAGAGTATAGGCTAGGCGGCCAAAGACTGCAAACCTCACTCAAGGAGAAAGATCTAGGAGTGAGAATAATACCGAGTACGTCGCCAGAAGCACACATTAACCAGATAACTGCTGCGGCATATGGGCGCTTGGCAAACCTGAGAATAGCGTTCCGGTACCTCAGTAAGGAATCGTTGAAGACGTATACACTGTATACGTCAGGCCCCTACTGGAGTACGCAGCACCAGTTTGGAACCCACACCTGGTCAAACACGTCAGAAAATTAGAAAAAGTGCTAAGGTTTGCAACAAGGCTGGTTCCAGAGCTAAGGGGAATGTCCTATGAAGAAAGGTTAAGGGAAATCTGTCTGACGACACTGGAGGACAGGAGGGTCAGGGGAGACATGATAACGATATACAAAATACTGCATGGAATAGACAAGGTGGACAGAGACAGAATGTTCCAGAGATGGGACACAGAAACAAGGGGTCACAATTGGAAGCTGAAGACTCAGATGAGTCTAAGGGATGTTAGGAAGTATTTCTTCAGCCACAGAGTTGTTAGGAAGTGGAATAGTCTGGCAAGCGATGTAATGGAGGCAGGGACTATACATAGTTTTAAGACGAGGTATAATAAAGCTCATGGAGCAGGGAGAGGCAGGACCCATAGCGGTCAGTGAAGAGGTGGGGCCAGGAGCTTAGTCTCGACCCCTGCAACCACAATTAGGTGAGTACCCACATACACCCCCTCCACCCCTTTAAAAATTAGGTTTATAAGTTTTATGTTCTTTTAATTAAGCTTTTGCCCGGAGATTTATGAAGTTACAATAAAGCTCCCCGAGCGAAACGTCTCACTAAAAGGTTGTCGTGCATGTTGCCCTCAAAGCCATTAGGTTAAGCTACATACATACACACTCTTAACCAACGACACGTACTCACAAGCAATAAATTATGAATTATCATCCCTAACTCCACTCTTCCAAAACACTTGAAATCTACATCAATCTCCGCACAGATTACACAGGGATTGTTAATTAATTTATCTTATTTTGTCTCTCTCTCTCTCTCTCTCTCTCTCTCTCTCTCTCTCTCTCTCTCTCTCTCTCTCTCTCTCTCTCTCTCTCTCTCTCTCTCTCTCTCTCTCTCTCTCTCTCTCTCTCTCTTTCTCTCTCTCTTCCTCTTTGTGATAGACGCTATACTCTGCACCGGCAACAGCTATCTGTAAGTATTCGATTGCCCAACGTGGATGAGGCATAACACGATAAACTCTTTGATTAAGCTGGGAGATATCGGGGGAAGGTCTGTGAGTCCAGTCCAGTCATTGTCATTTGGGATCTTCTTGAAGCGTGTCTGCGTGTGTTTGATGGCCTAGCGTAGTGGAGCCACACTCCTGCCTCATGTGCTGCTGCTGCTGCTGCTTAAATTCTCATGATGATGATGTGATAATGAATTTGGTGATGATGATGATAATACAGCTGCCTTTGCTTACTGCTTCTACGGTTGCTTTCTGCTGCTGCTGCTGCTGCTGCTACTCTTCTGTTTAATTATATCAATACAGAGTAGTTGATGAATAACGAGAGGTTACTGTACTACTGTTGATGCTGCTTTTTACCGTTACTACTTCTGTTGTTGTTGCTGCTCCTCCTCTGCCTGTTGTCTATGCTGTTGTTGCTATTTACCACTATACAGCCTCGTTTATTGCAGTACATAACTTTTGTTTCCTCCCTCTCCCTCTCCCTCACTAGGTCGTGAGGCTGGTCAACCCCTGAAAAGATCCTTCAAGTATCTTACAGGTATCGCTTTTTCTTCTTCACTCATTCCCTCTACCAGTCTGTTTCCCATAAGCTCTTCGTGTATGTAATTTATTTTAGAACACGTTTATTGTTATTGCAATTGGAATAATGTTATTTTCTTATCTCTTAGAAATATAGGTAAATCGTCATATTTTTAGTATATCTCACATATATGTAAGTATATCTGTTATCCTGTTAGGTATATTTGGCCAAATTTTAATATCATTTCTTTCTTATATATTACATATGTTATTGTTTTCCTAGGGGTCATACAGCGCCTGTGAAAGTATATCCAGCATATTTAAAGAGATATGCGTAGTATAGCCGTGCTTTATCCATGATGGCGATGGAAACATGTTGTTATTCTCACGATATAGCATCTGTTTATATCCGCCGATTAGATATATATATATATCCCTATTATGTATGTTGGGTACAATAGCCTCACCTGTTCTTGAAAGTCTGTGAACCGAGTGATAAAGATTATAATAAATAATTATAATAAATATATTTTAAGATTTTATCTGTAATTAAGATTTTTTTTCTGCTCTTATTTTCATTTATATATATATATATATATATATATATATATATATATATATATATATATATATATATGTATATATATATATATATATATATATATATATATATATATATATATATATATATATATATATATATATATATATATATATATACATGTATATATATACATGTATATAAAGAAATGAAAATAAGAGCAGAAAAAAGTTTTTAATTACAGATAAAATCTTAAAATATATTTATTGCGCAAATCATAAGTAATGATCAGATCCTAACCTAAGCTAAAGAGCAAATATGATGGATAAAACCAACTGAGTGAAAAATACAGTACAATAGTCGTAAAGGAACAGGAGTTACAATAATACGTCTGGAATGTAAGTTTAATATTGTAAGAAGCGTATTAGGGATCTACCAAGAGAATTAAGCTTCAATAAGTCAGATGGATGTACACAGACAAGGAAGTAGAGTAATCAGTCGTCGGAGTTAACTTCTTGCCTGGGCGTTCACTTGTTCCCTAAGTCGAGACAACACTAGCTAAGTGAAGACTGTGATGGTGGGAATCCAGATGACAACTGACTGATGAACGAGAAATCAACCAGGCATTTCTTCAATTCCTTCTTCCTCTCGTTGTACCATCCCTGTCCTCCCCTCCCCTCTTCTATATATACTGGCTCCCTCGCCTTCGTGTATTATCGTGACTTTTAAATGGTCTAGGTTCGACCGAAATATCGTTGTGAGCTTCTCTCTCTCTCTCCTGTGTGCGGGTTATTTGTGTCTAACTAGGTGCTGCTTAGCTGCTGAGTTGGTTCATACCACACCACCGGCAGCCAGGTACACACGGGATAAACACACATTCCTATGACTGGAACTGTACGTCTGCCATAACCTTGACAGCACATCACCATGTAGTTAGGTCGGAAATTAAACTCCTCAGGTCCACTCGCCATCTCGGCTGTCCAAACCATCGAAAATAATGAATTAGAAAAGAAACAAAACCCTCATTTACTGAGACCTACTAATGAAGGTCAAGACATTAAGAAAAAAATATTCAGAAAATAAATGATATATATATATGTTTATTAATAAATGTTTACATAGAATAAAAAAAAATATATATTATATATATATATATATATATATATATATATATATATATATATATATATATATATATATATATATATATATATATATATATATATATATATATATATTATATTTTTTATTCTATGTGAACATTTATTAATAACAAATAACTTGCGGTTTTGGCTTAAATATAAACGCTCTTCTTGCCGAATAAGGCAAGCGATAATTTGTGTATGCAGAAATTTCGCAAAAATCATTCTGAACCTAACGAAAAAATATATTTCATTGTTTGTTTATTATTAAATTATTATAAGTTTATATAAGATATATTTAGTTGGTTTGGGCTAAATTAAACTGCGTTTGTTATAATAAGGTTAGGTATGTTTCCTAAGGTGCTTTTGGTACAAAATCCTTAATTTTTACATTAACATAAATGAAAAAAATATATCTTTAAATGTATAAGGGAAAATTTTAGAAAGAACTTAATTTTAAATGAGTTCTTGCTAATTGACCCCAATTTTAACTATTCGGCACGAAATTACACACACACACACACACACACACACACACACACACACACACACACACACACACACACACAGTAGTCCCAATCTTTAAAAAAGGAGACAGACATGAAGCATTAAACTACAGACCAGTGTCACTGACATGTATAGTATGCAAAATCATGGAGAAGATTATCAGGAGAAGAGTGGTGGAACACCTAGAAAGGAATGATCTCATCAACAGCAGCCAGCATGGTTTCAGGGACGGGAAATCCTGTGTCACAAACCTACTGGAGTTCTATGACATGGTGACAGCAGTAAGACAAGAGAGAGAGGGGTGGGTGGATTGCATTTTCTTGGACTGCAAGAAGGCGTTTGACACAGTTCCACACAAGAGATTGGTGCAAAAACTGGAGGACCAAGCAGGGATAACAGGGAAGGCACTACAATGGATCAGGGAATACTTGTCAGGAAGACAGCAGCGAGTCATGGTACGTGGCGAGGTGTCAGAGTGGGCACCTGTGACCAGCGGGGTCCCGCAGGGGTCAGTCCTAGGACCAGTGCTGTTTCTGGTATTTGTGAACATGACGGAAGGAATAGACTCTGAGGTGTCCCTGTTTGCAGATGACGTGAAGTTGATGAGAAGAATACACTCGATCGAAGACCAGGCAGAACTACAAAGGGATCTGGACAGGCTGCAGACCTGGTCCAGCAATTGGCTCCTGGAGTTCAATCCCACCAAGTGCAAAGTCATGAAGATTGGGGAAGGGCAAAGAAGGCCGCAGACGGAGTACAGTCTAGGGGGTCAGAGACTACAAACCTCACTCAAGGAAAAAGATCTTGGGGTGAGTATAACACCAGGCACATCTCCTGAAGCGCACATCAACCAAATAACTGCTGCAGCATATGGGCGCCTAGCAAACCTCAGAACAGCATTCCGACATCTTAATAAGGAATCGTTCAGGACCCTGTACACCGTATACGTTAGGCCCATATTGGAGTATGCGGCACCAGTTTGGAACCCACACCTAGCCAAGCACGTAAAGAAACTAGAGAAAGTGCAAAGGTTTGCAACAAGACTAGTCCCAGAGCTAAGAGGTATGTCCTACGAGGAGAGGTTAAGGGAAATCAACCTGACGACACTGGAGGACAGGAGAGATAGGGGGGACATGATAACGACATACAAAATACTGAGAGGAATTGACAAGGTGGACAAAGACAGGATGTTCCAGAGATTGGACACAGTAACAAGGGGACACAGTTGGAAGCTGAAGACACAGATGAATCACAGGGATGTTAGGAAGTATTTCTTCAGCCACAGAGTAGTCAGTAAGTGGAATAGTTTGGGAAGCGATGTAGTGGAGGCAGGATCCATACATAGCTTTAAGCAGAGGTATGATAAAGCTCACGGCTCAGGGAGAGTGACCTAGTAGCGATCAGTGAAGAGGCGGGGCCAGGAGCTCGGACTCGACCCCCGCAACCTCAACTAGGTGAGTACAACTAGGTGAGTACACACACACACACACACACACACACACACACACACACACACACACACACACACACACACACACACACACACATACACATACACACACACACACACACACACTCACACACACACACAAGATCTTGGGGTGAGTATAACACCAGGCACATCTGAAGCGCACATCAACCAAATAACTGCTGCAGCATATGGGCGCCTAGCATACCTCAGAACAGCATTCCGACATCTTAATAAGGAATCGTTCAGGACCCTGTACACCGTGTACGTTAGGCCCATATTGGAGTATGCGGCACCAGTTTGGAACCCACACCTAGCCAAGCACGTAAAGAAACTAGAGAAAGTGCAAAGGTTTGCAACAAGACTAGTCCCAGAGCTAAGAGGTATGTCCTACGAGGAGAGGCTAAGGGAAATCAACCTGACGACACTGGAGGACAGGAGAGATAGGGGGGACATGATAACGACATACAAAATACTGAGAGGAATTGACAAGGTAGACAAAGACAGGATGTTCCAGAGATGGGACACAGTAACAAGGGGACACAGTTGGAAGTTGAAGACACAGTTGAATCACAGGGATGTTAAGACGTATTTCTTCAGCCACAGAGTAGTCAGTAAGTGGAATAGTTTGGGAAGCGATGTAGTGGAGGCAGGATCCATACATAGCTTTAAGCAGAGGTATGATAAAGCTCACGGTTTAGGGAGAGTGACCTAGTAGCGACCAGTGAAGAGGCGGGCCCAGGAGCTTGGACTCGACCCCCGCAACCTCAACTAGGTGAGGTGAGTACACATACACACACACACACAAACACACACACACACACACACACACACACACACACACACACACACACACACACACACAACACACACACAAACACACACACACACACACACATACACACACACACACACACACACACAAACTCACATACACACACACAACCACACACACACACACACACACACACACACACACACACACACACACACACACACACACACACACACACACACACACACACACACACACACATTTTCTTGGACTGCAAGAAGGCGTTTGACACAGTTCCACACAAGAGATTGGTGCAAAAACTGGAGGACCAAGCAGGGATAACAGGGAAGGCACTACAATGGATCAGGGAATACTTGTCAGGAAGACAGCAGCGAGTCATGGTACGTGGCGAGGTGTCAGAGTGGGCACCTGTGACCAGCGGGGTCCCGCAGGGGTCAGTCCTAGGACCAGTGCTGTTTCTGGTATTTGTGAACGACATGACGGAAGGAATAGACTCTGAGGTGTCCCTGTTTGCAAATGACGTGAAGTTGATGAGAAGAATTCACTCGATCGAAGACCAGACAGAACTACAAAGGGATCTGGACAGGCTGCAGACCTGGTCCAGCAATTGGCTCCTGGAGTTCAATCCCACCAAGTGCAAAGTCATGAAGATTGGGGAAGGGCAAAGAAGGACGCAGACGGAGTACAGTCTAGGGGGTCAGAGACTACAAACCTCACTCAAGGAAAAAGATCTTGGGGTGAGTATAACACCAGGCACATCTCCTGAAGCGCACATCAACCAAATAACTGCTGCAGCATATGGGCGCCTAGCAAACCTCAGAACAGCATTCCGACATCTTAATAAGGAATCATTCAGGATCCATACATAGCTTTAAGCAGAGGTATGATAAAGCTCACGGCTCAGGGAGAGTGACCTAGTAGCGATCAGTGAAGAGGCGGGGCCAGGAGCTCGGACTCGACCCCCGCAACCTCAACTAGGTGAGTACAACTAGGTGAGTATACACACACACACACACACACACACACACACACACACACACACACACACACACACACACACACACACACACACACACACACACCAGGCCCATATTGGAGTATGCGGCACCAATTTGGAACCCACACCTGGTCAAGCACGTCAAGAAATTAGACAAAGTGCAAAGGTTTGCAACAAGACTAGTCCCTAGGTGAGTACAACTAGGTGAGTACACACACACACATACACACACACACACACACACACACAACACACACACACACACACACACACACACACACACACACACACACACACACACACACACACACACACACACACACACACACACACACACAAACACACACACACACACACACACACACACACACACATACACACACACACACACACACACACACACACACACACACACACACACACACACACACACATACAAAACTCACTCATTGAAATGCTTATACATTAAAAGGTGTGTGTAATCAGTGAGGCTGTGTGTGTGTGTGTGTGTGTGTGTGTGTCTGTATGTGTGTTTGTGTATGTGTATGTGTGTGTGTGTGTGTGTGTGTGTGTGTGTGTGTGTTTGGCCTGGTGTTTATCTCTCAGGGTTGTGGTGGTGATTATTGAACACCCTCTCCTCTACCTCTGATTGTACTCTACCTCTACCTCTGATTGTACGCTACCTCTGATTGTACTATACATCCGATTGTACTCTAACATTACCTTTGATTGTTTTCTACCATTACCTCTGATTGTACTGTACCTCTCCCTCTGATTGTACACCGCTGTACTTCTGATTGTACCTCCGATTGTACCTCTACATATACCTATGGTTGTTCTTTACCTTGCCTCTGATTGTATCCTACTTGTGCTTCTCATTGTACTCTACTTGTGCCTATGACTATCTCTACCTGTCCTTCTGATTGTTCTTTATCTTTCCTGATTATACTCTACCTGTAAATCTGATTATAATCTACCTGTAAATCTGATTATGATCTACCTGTAAATCTGGTTGTACTCTACCTGTAAATCTGACTGCACTCTGTCTGTAAATCTGACTGTAACCTACCTGTAAATCTGGTTCTACTCTACCTGTAAATCTAGTTGTACTCTACATGTAAATCTGACTGTAATCTGTCAATTTAGTTGTACTCTACCTGTAAATCTAATTGTACTCTACGTGTAAATCTGACTGTAATCTATCCGTGAATCTGGTTGTACTCTACCTGTAAATCTGACTGTATCTGTAAATCTAGTTGTACTCTGCATGTAAATCTGGTTGTACTCTACCTGTAAATCTGACTGTACTCTACCTGTAAATCTGACTGTACCCTACCTGTAAATCTGACTGTACTCTACCTGTAAACAAGACTGTACTCTACCTGTAAATCTGACTGTACTCTACCTGTAAATCTGACTTTACCCTACCTGTAAATCTCACTACTCTATCTGTGAATCTGAGTGCTCTTCCTGTAAATCTGACTGTACTCTACCTGTAAATCTGACTGTACTCTACCTGTGAATCTGACTGTGTTCTACCTGTAAATATGATTGTACTCTACCTGTAAATATGATTGTACTCTATCTGTAAATATGATTGTACTCTACCTGTAAATATGATTGTACTCTACCTGTAAATATGATTGTACTCTACCTGTAGTCATTTGAAAATTAATATATTTTATCGTCGAAAAATAATATTACTTATTTTAGGCGACTATTAAAAACGTTCTGTGTATCCCCGTATCCCGCAAGCCCAGCCTCTTCTACCTCAATCATCCTAGAAAGGTATCCCCGCATCTCATTAGCCCAGCCTCTTCTACCTCAGTCATCCCAGATAGGTATCCCCGCATCTCATTAGCCCAGCCTCTTCTACCTCACTCATCCCAGATAGGTATCCCCGCATCTCATAAGCCTAGCCTCTACTACCTCAGTGCACGCTAAAGAAATAGTGCAGAGTTTGGCATAAGAGGTTTTCAAAAAAACACGAATGATCTATATAAATTATGACCAGAGGTGACGTAGGCTCTGTTACTATACACACAGTTCTCCTACTGACCACGGAATACAGCAGTGTGCAAATTAATTGCGCTAGGTGTAAATTTTTTGATTATCTCATAATACGTCTTAAATCTCCGGTGTAATTAATGTATGTAGTTTGAGTTCGTTTCTTTGCAGTCATCCTGCTGTAGTGTTACCCTGCGACTCGTCAGTGCTACAACAGCTGTTGTTCTGTAGGGCTATTCCTGCAAGCGTGCTCCGTGAGCGAATGGTTTATGACTCACGAAATCGTAATGACACGATTGCAAACAAACCATACCACGAACGGGGTTTGAATCCGTGGTTAGTGAGCCGTAAAACTCCAGACCGACGCGTTAGCCACTGGGCCAGCTGACTACAATAAGATTCATCCAACTAGGTATATTTATACACCATAAGAAGGTTAGCATGGGTACCACTGTGACCACAAATGCGTCGGTTGGGGTTTTACGACTCTAACAGAGGGTTTAAGTCCTGCCCGTGATATGGTTTTGTGAATGGTTTCGCCAAATTCTCTTCTTCAGTTCATTATTATTGCTGAAATTCACGATAAATGTTACACCTAGGAAGCGTGCAAGTATTGTGGTTCTTCGAATACATGTTGATTTGAGTTTCACACAGATCGCTGAATATTTGAGCCTAGTAAAGTCAACTGTTGATCTGATTTTGAAGAGAGCTAACGACATTGATGATTGTGGAGCGCTGCGTCGAGGAAGATGTGCAAGAAAACGCAAGACAACACCTCATAATGACAAGGTTGTCATAAATAGTAAGAAGGATCCCAAGAAAACCAGCAAAGATCTACAGAGAGATTTGGCTTCAGCTGACGTAAATGTTGATTCTTCAACCTTTCAACGAAGGCTCCTTGAATGTGGCAGAACTGCCAGAAAGCCGGTATAGAAACAATTATTGACTGTTGCTATTAAGAAAAAAAAAAAAACGGCTGTGGTGGACTGTCATAAGGGATGGACAACAGATGAATGGAGAAAAGTTATATTTTCAGATGAGGCGCATTTTGAAGTACATGAGTACATATCAGTGGTAGTGAAACGGAGCAAAGGCGAACCTCTTCGGAATGGACACATTCAACAAACGCCAAAACATCCACCTAAGAAGATATTTTGTGGTAGTTTTACTACTAAAGACCCTGGACGGCTTGTTATTGTTGACTGAACGATGAACAGTGACAAGTACAAGGCAATCCTGGCAACTTATTTGCTTCCAATTGTGGATAGAGACTTTGCTGATGGAGAAGACATCTTCCAGCAGATTCTTGCTCCATGCCACACTTCCAGAAAAATGCTGACATTCTTCGCGAAACAGCACTGTTCAACTAGAGAGCTTTAATTGCTGCTGTTATTAGGACCTAGTACCACGACAAAGAACTTGCCAAAATGTGTTCAACATTGGTCGATTCTATGCTAGAGTGTGTAGCAATGCTTATAAAAGCAAAGGGTAGTCAGATCTTTTTTTAAATCAGTTATCAGTCATATCATTGCATATCAAACATTAGTTTTCCAAGTAAATGTCTTACTTCATCAGTGTCCCAGTTAATATGCATACTACTGTAGGAGAGAGCCTTCATCAGTGTCCCAGTTAATATGCATACTACTGTAGGAGAGAACGTTTATCAGTGTCACAAAAAACGCGATTTCTAATAAGCATAGAGATCTCCAGTGAATACTAGAAAGGACTGCCCTTCTAGCATCCAGCCTGTTACTGGGTTTTCGTAACAAGTAGTCAGTATCCTGGTCCAATTATCCATTAGAATTCAGTAAGAATTATTAGTGCTTTAGGATTACAACTGGTAGGCTACTAACTAGAGAAATTAAAATTTAATAAATTTATTAATAACAGTCTAGAGGTATAAGATCAAAGTAAATTAAATTAATCAAAATCAAAATAATAATAATAATCACTTCTCTCGTGTACAGTAGTATTGTGCTGAAGGCACATGTCACATTTATACGTCTTAAGGAGGGGTGTTAATGTTGCAGTTTAAAAACTGTAGTGTAAAGCACCCTTCTGGCAAGACAGTGATGGAGTGAATGATGGTGAAAGTTTTTCTTTTTCGGGCCACCCTGCCTTGGTGGGAATCGGCCGGTGTGATAATAAAAAATAAAAAATAAGTACCGTCTGGTACATTAACATTTAATAATACATAAATATATACAAATAAGTTTGTGTGTATGTGTGTAAGTGCTCTAAGTAGTTCACTATGTCTCACGACTCGACTAGACTTAAAACAGTGACTGAAAAAGTCCTCACATTAACTAACTTCTTGACCACCTGGCAATCAGAACAGAATCAGGATCAAGGAGATAATATAACGACACTAAGTAGGGACCATCAGCAGATCCTCCACAAAAGTCACAAAACTCCCATACTACTGAATCTAAGTTCAGCATAAGAAAATCCCCGACTGTGATAATACACAGATACCAGTACAAGTTAGGTCAGAAGCTACAGCTCAGGACCTGAGTTTCTCAGAGTGTCTATGAGACACACAACCTCAGTACAACGTCGAAAATCACTAAGTCTAAACAATGTTCTGTGAACAGAGTTCTACAGAACCAACAACAAGAAAGCGACAGAGACGATCTTCCAACAAGGGCCAATAAGGGAGAGTTAGGCACATCTTGTCAGGAATACGTCCAACCACCAAGAGAGTCTAGCCCAGACTGACTACTCCAGGCGAGGTGTGAACACCCCCCCCCCTATCACGTGATAGCTCCGTGGACAGTTGCTGCCCAGCAACACCGAGAAGCCGACAGGGAAACTAGCAACGAGCGATAATTACAGTAGTTAGACAATCAAGACTTGAACTATGACCACTGTATAATGTATATATGTTACATCCTACCTAATAATATAACTAAGTCAAATAATAATATAAAGCAATATATTTACGATTTAGCTGTTATCGCAAATATAAGCAATATAAAATTATATGAAGAGGTAATATACATTATATACATTGTAACCCATTCAGGGGTCGCAATAGTGTCCCAGTTAATATGCACACTACTGTGAGAGAGAGGTAACCTGCATTCTTTGTCTGGATCACCTTAACAAAGAACACTCATGTTGTGTTTCACTAAGAACACTCACCAGTTATCTGTATAACCAGGTGATCAGCATACTCATACTGAGAGGATACCAGGGGATAACTGAGAGGAGGCCAGGGGATAACTGAGAGGGTACCAGGGAATAGTGATAAGTGATGGGATACCAGGGAATAGTGATAACTGAGGGGATAGTGATTACTGAGTTGATACCGGGAAATAATGATAATTGAGGGGATGCCGACGACAGTGAGAACTGAGGGGATACCAGACGATAGTGAGAACTGAGAGGATACCAGGGGATAGTGGCAGCTGAGGGGCTACAAAGGGATAGTGATAATTGAGGGGATACCAGGGGATAGTAATATCTGAGGGGAATACCTCAATTATCACTCAGGCGGCAGTCTCTGCCACCTGTTGTGTCAGCAACAACGACAGTCTGTGCCACCTGTTGTGGCAGCAACAACGGCAGTCTGTGCCACCTGTTGTGTCAGCAACAACGGCAGTCTGTGCCATCTGTTGTATCAGCAATAACGGCAGTCTGTGCCACCTGTTATGTCAGCAACAGCGGCAGTCTGTTCCACCTGTTGTGTCAGCAACAGCGGCAGTCTGTGCCACTTGTTGTGTCAGCAACAACGGCAGTCTGTGCCACCTGTTGTGTCAGCAACAACGGCAGTCGGTGCCACCTGTTGTGTGAGCAACAACGGCAGTCTGTGCCGCCTGTTGTGTCAGCAACAACGGCAGTCGGTGCCACCTGTTGTGTGAGCAACAACGGCAGTCTGTGCCGCCTGTTGTGTCAGCAACAACGGCAGTCTGTACCATCTGTTGTGTCAGCAACAACGACAGTCTGTGCCACCTGTTGTGTCAGCAACAACGGCAGTCTGTGCCGCCTGTTGTGTGAGCAACAACGGCAGTCTGTGCCACCTGTTGTGTGAGCAACAACGGCAGTCTGTGCCACCTGTTGTGTCAGCAACAACGTCAGTCTGTGCCACCTGTTGTGTCAGCAACAACGGCAGTCGGTGCCACCTGTTGTGTCAGCAACAACGGCAGTCTGTGCCGCCTGTTGTGTGAGCAACAACGGCAGTCGGTGCCGCCTGTTGTGTCAGCAACAACGGCAGTCGGTGCCGCCTGTTGTGTCAGCAACAACGGCAGTCTGTGCCACCTGTTGTGTCAGCAACAACGGCAGTCTGTGCCACCTGTTGTGTCAGCAACAACGGCAGTCTGTGCCGCCACTGTTGAAAGGATTTATTTCTTAAGTCTAATGTATTTCTGTACGTCAGGACTTGAGTCCGTAGCTCAGCCTTTCTCTTGTTTATCTACGTCCGTGATTGTTTTATTATTTGTGTCTGTGATTGTGGTTTTTGCCTGTGTCCGTGATTGGTTTTTTCCTGTGTCCGCAATTTTTTTTCTGTGTCCGTGATTGTGCTTTTCGATTGTGTCCGTGATTGTGTTTCTTCCTGTGTCCGTGATTGTGTTTTTTTACCTGTGTTCGTGTTCGTGGTTTTTCCTGTGTCCGTGATTGTGGTATTACATGTGCCTGTGCTTGTGGTGTTGTGTACGTGATTGTGGTATTACCTGTGTCCGTGATTGGTATTATTTGTGTCCATGATTGTGGTATTACCTGTGTCCGTGATTGTGGTATTGTATCCGTGATGTGGTAATGTGCCCGTGATTATGGTATTATGTCCGTGATTGTGTTTTTTTACTTGTGTCCGTGATTGTGGTTTTTCCTGTGTCCGTGATTGTGATATTGCCTGTGTCTGTGATTGTGGTATTATGTCCGTGATTGTGTTTTTTTACCTGCGTCCGTGATTGTGGTTTTTCCTGTGTCCGTGATTGTGATATTGCCTGTGTCCGTGATTGTGGTATTATGTCCGTGATTGTGTTTTTAACTGTGTCCGTGATTGTGGTTTTTCCTGTGTCCGTGATTGTGGTATTGCCTGTGTCCGTGATTGTGGTATTATGTCCGTGATTGTGTTTTTTACCTGTGTCCGTGATTGTGGTTTTTCCTGTGTCCGTGATTGTGGTATTGCCTGTGTCCGTGATTGTGGTATTATGTCCGTGATTGTGTTTTTACCTGTGTCCGTGATTGTGGTTTTCCTGTGTCCGTGATTGTGGTATTGCCTGTGTCCGTGATTGTGGTAAGTCCTTCAGTGTAATTCTCGTGCACACCATTGTCTGTACTTAGATGAATGTTGCACGTACATGTACGGATCTGCGTAAACAGACTCACGTACAAATACGAATGTACGTACTTGTACGTAAAAGTGGAAGTGTGATTGTTGCTATTGTTAACCCCAACAAAGACACGTTGTTATTGTTAGCTCCGTCAAGGAAATTATCAGAATTATTTTTTTCTAGGTTATCTGGAGACGAATTTAAGATAAAGTTGTTATTACGGTGGACTCCCGACTCTTTTGTTTCTAACCACCCACGCCCACGCACCCTCCACCCACGCCCACGCACTTTCCACTCGCCCACGCACCCTCCACCCACGCCCATGCACCCTCCACCCACGCCCATGCACCCTCCACCCACGCCCATGCACCCTCCACCCACGCCCACGCACTTTCCACTCGCCCACGCACCCTCCACCCACGCCCACGCACCTTCCCCTCACGCTCACGCACCCTCCACCCACGTCCACGCTCCCTCCACCCACGCCCGCGCACCTTCCACCCACGCCCGCGCATCTTCCACCCACGCCCCCTCCACCCACGCGCACGCACTGTACCCACGCCCACGCACCCTCCACCCATGCCCACTCCTCTACACTCCCTAGTTATCCCTCTACATTCCCCAATCATCCTCTACACTCCCCAGTTACCCTTCTACACTCCCCAGTTACCCCTCTACATTCCTCAGTCACCCCTCTTCTCCCCAGTCACCCCTGTACACTCCCTAGTCACTCGACACTCCCCAGTCATCCCCCTACACTCCCCAATCACCCTCGACACTCCCCAGTCACCCCTCTACACTCCCTAGTCACCCCTCTACACTCGCCAGTCTCCCCTCTACACTCCCCAGTTACCCCTCTACACTCCCCAGTCTCCCCTCTGCACTCCCCAGTCTCCCCTCTACACTCCCCAGTCTCCCCTCTACACTCCCCAGCCTCCCCTCTACACTCCCCAGTCTCCCCTCTACACTCCCCAGTTACCCCTCTACATTCCTCAGTTACCCCTCTGTTCTCTCCAGTCACTCCTCTACACTCTCCAGTCACCCTCTGCACTCTCCAGTCTTTACACTCACCAGTCACCCACTACACTCACCAGTCACCCACTACACTCACCAGTCACCCTCTACACTCCCCAGTCTTTACACTCACCAGTCACCCTCTACACTCCCCAGTCTTTACACTCACCAGTCACCCTCTACACTCCCCAGTCTTTACACTCTCCAGTCGCCCTCTACACTCCCCAGTCTTTACACTCACCAGTCACCCTCTACACTCCCCAGTCTTTACACTCACCAGTCACCCTCTACACTCCCCAGTCTTTACGCTCACCAGTCACCCTCTACACTCCCCAGTCTTTACACTCTCCAGTCACCCTCTACACTCCCCAGTCTTTACACTCACCAGTCACCCTCTACACTAACCAGTCACCCTCTACACTCCCCAGTCTTTACACTCTCCAGTCGCCCTCTACACTCCCCAGTCTTTACACTCACCAGTCACCCTCTACACTCTCCAGTCACCCTCTGCACTCCCCAGTCTTTACACTCACCAGTCACCCTCTACACTCCTCAGTCTTTATACTCACCAGTCACCCTCTACACTCCCCAGTCTTTACTCTCACCACTCACCCTCTACACTCTCCAGTCACCCTCTACACTCTCCAGTCACCCTCTACACTCCCCAGTCTTTACACTTACCAGTCACCCTCTACACTCCCCAGTCTTTACACTCACCAGTCACCCTCTACACTCCCCAGTCTTTACACTTACCAGTCACCCTCTACACTCCCCAGTCTTTACACTCTCCAGTCACCCTGTACACTCCCCAGTCTTTACACTCACCAGTCACCCTCTACACTCCCCAGTCTTTACACTTACCAGTCACCCTCTACACTCCCCAGTCTTTACACTCACCAGTCACCCTCTACACTCCAGTCACCCTCTACACTCCCCAGTCTTTACACTCACCAGTCACCCTCTACACTCCCCAGTCTTTACACTTACCAGTCACCCTCTACACTCCCCAGTCTTTACACTCACCAGTCACCCTCTACACTCCCCAGTCACCCTCTACACTCCCCAGTCTTTACACTCACCAGTCACCCTCTACACTCCCCAGTCTTTACACTCACCAGTCACCCTCTACACTCCCCAGTCTTTACACTCACCAGTCACCCTCTACACTCCCCAGTCTTTACACTCACCAGTCACCCTCTACACTCTCCAGTCTTTACACTCTCCAGTCACCCTCTACACTCCCCAGTCTTTACACTCACCAGTCACCCTCTACACTCCCCAGTCTTTACACTCACCAGTCACCCTCTACACTCTCCAGTCTTTACACTCTCCAGTCACCCTCTACACTCCCCAGTCTTTACACTCACCAGTCACCCTCTACACTCCCCAGTCTTTACACTCACCAGTCACCCTCTACACTCCCCAGTCTTTACACTCACCAGTCACCCTCTACACTCCCCAGTCTTTACACTCACCAGTCACCCTCTACACTCCCCAGTCTTTACACTCACCAGTCACCCTCTACACTCCCCAGTCTTTACACTCACCAGTCACCCTCTACATTCCCCAGTCTTTACACTCACCAGTCACCCTCTACACTCCCCAGTCTTTACACTCACCAGTCACCCTCTACATTCCCCAGTCTTTACACTCACCAGTCACCCTCTGCATTCCCCAGTCTTTACACTCCCCAGTCACCCCTCTACTCTCCCTAAACAATATATATAATCCCTCCATTACCCTTCAAATATTTTTATTCTGGTCCCTCCCTCCCTCCTTCCCTCCCTCCCTCCCTCCCTCACTCCCTCCCTCTCTCTCTCCCTCTCACCGTCCTTCCTTCCCTCCCTTCCTCCTTCTCCCCCTCCCTCCCTCCTTCCCTACCTTCCTCCTCTCCCCCTCCCTCCCTCTTTCCCTCTCTCCCCTCTATCACTCCCTCCTTCCCTCTCTCACTCCGTCCTTCCCTCCCTCTTTTTCTGTGTCTCTCACCTCCCTCACAAACATCCAAGAGTAAGGTGCTTGATATTTGATTCATTAAAAGAAGGAAGGAGGGAGGGGTTGGGAGGATAGTGGAGGAGGAAACAGAGGGGAGGGAGGAAGGAGGGAAAGCGGGATTCGAACAGGTAATCTTGATTGATGTGGAGACGCTGGAAAATCGTGGCTAAGATGGATCAAGTTTCTAAAACCATACTGCCCTTCTCTGCTTGTTCTTCCTGCTGTCCTCTGCTTGTTCTTCCTGCTGTCCTCTGCTTGTTCTTCCTGCTGTCCTCTGCTTGTTATTCCTGCTGTCCTCTGCTTGTTCTTCCTGCTGTCCTCTGCTTGTTCTTCCTGCTGTCCTCTGCTTGTTATTCCTGCTGTCCTCTGCTTGTTCTTCCTGCTGTCCTCTGCTTGTTCTTCCTGCTGTCCTCTGCTTGTTCTTCCTGCTGTCCTCTGATGGTTCTTCCTGCTGTCCTCTGCTTGTTCTTCCTGCTGTTCTCTGCTTGTTCTTCCTGCTGTCCTCTGCTTGTTCTTCCTGCTGTTCTCTGCTTGTTCTTCCTGCTGTCCTCTGCTTGTTCTTCCTGCTGTCCTCTGCTTGTTCTTCCTGCTGTCCTCTGCTTGTTCTTCCTGCTGTCCTCTGCTTGTTCTTCCTGCTGTCCTCTGCTTGTTCTTCCTGCTGTCCTCTGCTTGTTCTTCCTGCTGTCCTTTGATGGTTCTTCCTGCTGTCCTCTGCTTGTTCTTCCTGCTGTTCTCTGCTTGTTCTTCCTGCTGTTCTCTGCTTGGTCTGCCTGCTGTCCTCTGCTGGTTCTTCCTGCTGTTCTCTGCTGGTTCTTCCTGCTGTCCTCTGCTGGTTCTTCCTGCTGTCCTCTGCTGGTTCTTCCTGCTGCCCTCTGCTTGTTCTTCCTGCTGTCCTCTGCTGGTTCTTCCTGCTGTCCTCTGCCTGTTCTTCCTGTTGTTCTCTGCTTGTTCTTCCTGCTGTCCTCTGCTGGTTCTTCCTGCTGTTCTCTGCTTGTTCTTCCTGCTGTCCTCTGCTTTTTCTTCTTGCTGTCCTTTGCTTGTTCTTCCTACTGTCCTCTGCTGGTTCTTAATGCTGTTCTCTGCTTGTTCTTCCTGCTGTCCTCTGCTGGTTCTTCCTGCTGTCCTCTGCTGGTTCTTCCTGCTGTTCTCTGCTTGTTCTTCCTGCTGTCCTCTGCTTTTTCTTCTTGCTGTCCTTTGCTTGTTCTTCCTACTGTCCTCTGCTGGTTCTTCCTGCTGTTCTCTGCTTGTTCTTCCTGCTGTCCTCTGCTGGTTCTTCCTGATGTTCTCTGCTGGTTCTTCCTGCTGTCCTCTGCTTGTTCTTCCTGCTGTCCTCTGCTTGTTCTTCTTGCTGTCCTCTGCTTGTTCTTCCTGCTGTCCTCTGCTTGTTCTTCCTGTTGTCCTCTGCTTGTTCTTTCTGCTGTTCTCTGCTTGTTCTTCCTGCTGTTCTCTGCTTGCTCTTCCTGTTGTTCTCTGCTTGTTCTTCCTGCTGTTCTCTGCTTGTTCTTCCTGTTGTTCTCTGCTTGTTCTTCCTGCTGTCCTTTGCTGGTTCTTCCTGCTGTCATCTGCTGATTCTTCCTGCTGTTCTCTGCTTGTTGTTCCTGCTGTCATCTGCTTGTTCTTCCTTCTGTCCTCTGCTTGTTCTTCCTGCTGTCCTCTGCTTGTTCTTCCTGTTGTCCTCTGCTTGTTCTTTCTGCTGTTTTTTGCTTGTTCTTCCTGCTGTTCTCTGCTTGTTCTTCCTGTTGTTCTCTGCTTGTTCTTCCTGTTGTCCTCTGCTTGTTCTTCCTGCCGTCCTCTGCTTGTTCTTCCTGCTGTCCTTTGCTGGTTCTTCCTGCTGTCATTTGCTGGTTCTTCCTGCTGTTCTCTGCTTGTTCTTCCTGCTGTCATCTGCTTGTTCTTCCTTCTGTCCTCTGCTTCTTCTTCCTGCTGTTCTCTGCTTGTTCTTCCTGCTGTTCTCTGCTTGTTCTTCCTGCTGTCTTCAGCTTGTTCTTCATGCTGTTCTCTGCTTGTTCTTCCTGCTGTCCTCTGCTTGTTCTTCCTGCTGTTCTCTGCTTGTTCTTCCTACTGTTCTCTGCTTTTCTTCCTGCTGTTCTCTGCTTGTTCTTCCTGCTGTTCTCCCTGCTGTCCTCTGCTTGTTCTTCCTGCTGTCCTCTGCTTGTTCTTCCTGCTGTCCTCTGCTTGTTCTTCCTGTTGTTCTCTGCTTGTTCTTCCTGCTGTCCTCTGCTTCTTGTTCTTCCTGCTGTCCTCTGCTTCTTGTTCTTCCTGTTGTCCTCTGCTTGTTCTTCCTGCTGTACTCTGCTTGTTCTTCCTGCTGTCCTCTGCTTGTTCTCCCTTCTGTCCTCTGCTTATTCTTCCTGCTGTCCTCTGCTTGTTCTTCCTGTTGTCATCTGCTTGTTCTTCCTGTTGTCCTCTGCTTGTTCTTCCTTCTGTCCTCTGCTTGTTCTTCCTTCTGTCATCTGCTTGTTCTTCCTGCTGTCCTCTGCTTGTTCTTCCTTCTGTCCTCTACTTGTTCTTCCTGCTGTTCTCTGCTTGTTCTTCCTGCTGTCCTCTGCATGTTCTTCCTGTTGTCCTCTGCTTGTTCTTCCTGTTGTCCTCTGCTTGTTCTTCCTGCTGTCCTCTACTTCTTCTTCCTGCTGTCCTCTACTTGTTCTTCCTGTTGTCCTCTGCTTGTTCTTCCTGCTGTCCTCTGCTTGTTCTTCCTGCTGTCCTCTGCTTGTTCTTCCTGTTGTCCTCTGCTTGTTCTTCCTGTTGTCCTCTGCTTGTTCTTCCTGCTGTCCTCTGCTTGTTCTTCCTGTTGTCCTCTGCTTGTTCTTCCTGTTGTCGTCTGCTTGCCCCTCCTGTCCTCTGCTTGTTCTTCCTGTTGTCCTCTGCTTGCCCCTCCTGTCCTCTGCTTGTTCTTCCTGTTGTCCTCTGCTTGCCCCTCCTGTCCTCTGCTTGTTCTTCCTGTTGTCCTCTGCTTGCCCCTCCTGTCCTCCTCTTGTTCTTCCTGTTGTCCTCTGCTTGCCCCTCCTGTCCTCTGCTTGTTCTTCCTGCTGTCCTCTGCTTGCCCTTCCTATCATCTGTTTGCTTTTTCTGCTGTACTCTGCTTGTCCTTGCTATCCTCTGCTTGCACCTCCTTTCCCCTACCTTTCTTCTGTTCGCCCCTTCTTTCTTCTTCTTTCCCTGCCTTACTTATACGTTACTTTCTCTTACTTTCTATTATTTTTCCTTCCTTTTTTTGGTGATTGTTTTTTTTTATTTTTATTTTGTAATTTTTATTTACCTCCCCAGTATTTCTTACCTCCCCAGTATTTCTTACCTCCCCAGTATTTCTTACCTCCCCAGTATTTCTTACCTCCCCAGTATTTCTTACCTCCCCAGTATTTCTTACCTCCCCAGTATTTCTTACCTCCCCAGTATTTCTTACCTCCCCAGTATTTCTTACCTCCCCACTATTTCTTACCTCCCCAGTATTTCTTACCTCCCCAGTATTTCTTACCTCCCCAGTATTTCTTACCTCCCCAGTATTTCTTACCTCCCCAGTATTTCTTACCTCCCCAGTATTTCTTACCTCCCCAGTATTTCTTACCTCCCCAGTATTTCTTACCTCCCCAGTATTTCTTACCTCCCCAGTATTTCTTACCTCCCCAGTATTTCTTACCTCCCCAGTATTTCTTACCTCCCCAGTATTTCTTACCTCCCCAGTATTTCTTACCTCCCCAGTATTTCTTACCTCCCCAGTATTTCTTACCTCCCCAGTATTTCTTACCTCCCCAGTATTTCTTACCTCCCCAGTATTTCTTACCTCCCCAGTATTTCTTACCTCCCCAGTATTTCTTACCTCCCCAGTATTTCTTACCTCCCCAGTATTTCTTACCTCCCCAGTATTTCTTACCTCCCCAGTATTTCTTACCTCCCCAGTATTTCTTACCTCCCCAGTATTTCTTACCTCCCCAGTATTTCTTACCTCCCCAGTATTTCTTACCTCCCCAGTATTTCTTACCTCCCCAGTATTTCTTACCTCCCCAGTATTTCTTACCTCCCCACTATTTCTTACCTCCCCAGTATTTCTTACCTCCCCACTATTTCTTACCTCCCCAGTATTTCTTACCTCCCCACTATTTCTTACCTCCCCAGTATTTCTTACCTCCCCACTATTTCTTACCTCCCCAGTATTTCTTACCTCCCCACTATTTCTTACCTCCCCAGTATTTCTTACCTCCCCAGTATTTCTTACCTCCCCAGTATTTCTTACCTCCCCAGTATTTCTTACCTCCCCAGTATTTCTTACCTCCCCAGTATTTCTTACCTCCCCAGTATTTCTTACCTCCCCAGTATTTCTTACCTCCCCAGTATTTCTTACCTCCCCAGTATTTCTTACCTCCCCAGTATTTCTTACCTCCCCAGTATTTCTTACCTCCCCAGTATTCTTACCTCCCCAGTATTTCTTACCTCCCCACTATTTCTTACCTCCCCAGTATTCTTACCTCCCCAGTATTTCTTACCTCCCCAGTATTTCTTACCTCCCCAGTATTTCTTACCTCCCCAGTATTTCTTACCTCCCCAGTATTTCTTACCTCCCCAGTATTTCTTACCTCCCCAGTATTTCTTACCTCCCCAGTATTTCTTACCTCCCCAGTATTTCTTACCTCCCCAGTATTTCTTACCTCCCCAGTATTTCTTACCTCCCCAGTATTTCTTACCTCCCCAGTATTTCTTACCTCCCCAGTATTTCTTACCTCCCCAGTATTTCTTACCTCCCCAGTATTTCTTACCTCCCCAGTATTTCTTACCTCCCCAGTATTTCTTACCTCCCCAGTATTTCTTACCTCCCCAGTATTTCTTACCTCCCCAGTATTTCTTACCTCCCCAGTATTTCTTACCTCCCCAGTATTTCTTACCTCCCCAGTATTTCTTACCTCCCCAGTATTTCTTACCTCCCCAGTATTTCTTACCTCCCCAGTATTTCTTACCTCCCCAGTATTTCTTACCTCCCCAGTATTTCTTACCTCCCCAGTATTTCTTACCTCCCCAGTATTTCTTACCTCCCCAGTATTTCTTACCTCCCCAGTATTTCTTACCTCCCCAGTATTTCTTACCTCCCCAGTATTTCTTACCTCCCCAGTATTTCTTACCTCCCCAGTATTTCTTACCTCCCCACTATTTCTTACCTCCCCACTATTTCTTACCTCCCCACTATTTCTTACCTCCCCAGTATATCTTACCTCCCCATTATTTCTTACCTCCCCAGTATTTCTTACCTCCCCACTATTTCTTACCTCCCCACTATTTCTTACCTCCCCAGTATTTCTTACCTCCCCAGTATTTCTTACCTCCCCAGTATTTCTTACCTCCCCAGTATTTCTTACCTCCCCAGTATTTATTACCTCCCCACTATTTCTTACCTCCCCAGTATTTCTTACCTCCCCAATATTTCTTACCTCCCCAGTATTTCTTACCTCCCCAGTATTTCTTACCTGGAGGTTACCTGAAGGTTTTTCCGGGGATCAACGCCCCCGCGGCCCGGTCCATGACCAGGCATTCCGGTGGATCAGGGCCTGATCTACTAGGCTGTTACTGCTGGCCGCACGCAGTCCAACGCACGAGCCACAGCCCGGCTGATGCTGCACTGACTTTATGTATCTGTCCAGCTCTCTCTTGAAGGCAGCCAGGGGTTTATTGGTAATTCCCCTAATGCTTGATGGGAGGCTGTTGAACAGTCTTGGGCCCCAGACACTTATGGTGTTTTCTCTTAGTGTACCAATGGCGCCCCTACTTTTAATAGGGCGCATTTTGCATCGCCTGCCCATTAGTTTTTCTTACCTCCTCATGCATCCCTTTTTATTCTCCCTATGCTCTCCCTGTCTGTCCTTCCTCTCCTCCTTACCTCCCTCCTACCTCCTTCCCCTCATGTCTCCCTCTCTTGCTTCCTCCTCATATCCCTCCCTCCTGCCTCCTTCCCCTCATATCTGAGGGGAAGGACGCAGGAAGGAAGGAAGGGTGGGAGGGAAGAAGGAAGGAAGGAAGGGAGAGAGTGAGGAAGGGAGGGAGGAAGGAAGGGAGGAAGTGAGGTAAGAGGAACAGGGGGTGAGGGGGAAGGAATAGGAAGGAAAAAGAGGCAAGTGGAGAGAAGGGGGTAAGAAAGAAGGAGGAGAGGACGTAAGAAGGAAGAAGTAGATGAGGCAAGGAAGAGGTAAAGAAGGGGAAGTAAAAATTGAGTAACGTAGTCACTGCTGGTAACGAAGGCGTCAGGGTGGAATAACGTAGTCACTGCTGGTAACGTTTTCTTTGCTGCCACAACCACGGTGGTAATCCTTCGGGAAATCTGAAATCTGAAGAAACCTGCTCCATGGAGGATTTATTCTTCCTCCCAACGTTCTTCTTGACAGTCTTCCAGTGAACGTTTTTTTTGACATCCTTCCAGTGAACATTCTTGACAGTCTTCCAGTGTACGTTCTTGGCAGTCTTCCAGTGAAGACTCCTGACAGTCTTCCAGTGAGCGTTAGCCTTGTGGCTAAAGCTCCCACTTCACACACGGAGGGCCCGGGTTCGATTCCCGGCGGGTGAAAACATATCGACGCGTTTCCTTACACCTGTTGTCCTGTTCACCTAGCAGCAAATAGATATCTGGGTGTTAGTCGACTGGTGTGGGTCGCATCCTGGGGGACAAGATTAAGGACCCCAATGGAAATAAGTTAGACAGTCCTCGATGACGCACTGACTTTCTTGGGTTATCCTGGGTGGCTAACCCTCGGGGTTAAAAATCCGAAGAAAATCTTATCTTACCTTATCTTATCTTCCAGTGAGCGTTCTTGACAGTCTTCCAGTAAACATTCTTGACAGTCTTCCAGTGAACATTCTTGACAGTCTTCCAGTGAACATTCTTGACAGTCTTCCAGTGAGCGTTCTTGACAGTCTTCCAGTGAATATTTTTGACAGTCTTCCAGTGAACATTCTTGACAGTCTTCCTGTGAACATTCTTGACAGTCTTCCAGTGAACATTCTTGACAGTCTTCCAGTGAACATTCTTGACAGTCTTCCAGTAAACATTCTTGACAGTCTTCCAGTGAACATTCTTGACAGTCTTCCAGTGAACATTCTTGACAGTCTTCCAGTGAACATTCTTGACAGTCTTCCAGTGAACATTCTTGACAGTCTTCCAGTAAACATTCTTGACAGTCTTCCAGTGAACATTCTTGACAGTCTTCCAGTGAACATTCTTGACAGTCTTCCAGTGAACATTCTTGACAGTCTTCCAGTGAACATTCTTGACAGTCTTCCAGTAAACATTCTTGACAGTCTTCCAGTGAACATTCTTGACAGTCTTCCAGTGAACATTCTTGACAGTCTTCCAGTAAACATTCTTGACAGTCTTCCAGTGAACATTCTTGACAGTCTTCCAGTAAACATTTTGACAGTCTTCCAGTGAACATTCTTGACAGTCTTCCAGTAAACATTCTTGACAGTCTTCCAGTAAACATTCTTGACAGTCTTCCAGTAAACATTCTTGACAGTCTTCCAGTGAACATTCTTGACAGTCTTCCAGTAAACATTCTTGACAGTCTTCCAGTAAACATTCTTGACAGTCTTCCAGTGAACATTCTTGACAGTCTTCCAGTGAACATTCTTGACAGTCTTCCAGTGAACATTCTTGACAGTCTTCCAGTGAACATTCTTGACAGTCTTCCAGTAAACATTCTTGACAGTCTTCCAGTAAACATTCTTGACAGTCTTCCAGTGAACATTCTTGACAGTCTTCCAGTGAACATTCTTGACAGTCTTCCAGTAAACATTCTTGACAGTCTTCCAGTGAACATTCTTGACAGTCTTCCAGTGAACATTCTTGACAGTCTTCCAGTGAGCGTTCTTGACAGTCTTCCAGTGAATATTTTTGACAGTCTTCCAGTGAACATTCTTGACAGTCTTCCTGTGAACGTTCTTGACAGTCTTCCAGTGAACATTCTTGACAGTCTTCCAGTGAACATTCTTGACAGTCTTCCAGTAAACATTCTTGACAGTCTTCCAGTGAACATTCTTGACAGTCTTCCAGTGAACATTCTTGACAGTCTTCCAGTGAACATTCTTGACAGTCTTCCAGTGAACATTCTTGACAGTCTTCCAGTGAACATTCTTGACAGTCTTCCAGTGAACATTCTTGACAGTCTTCCAGTGAACATTCTTGACAGTCTTCCAGTGAACATTCTTGACAGTCTTCCAGTGAACATTCTTGACAGTCTTCCAGTAAACATTCTTGACAGTCTTCCAGTGAACATTCTTGACAGTCTTCCAGTGAACATTCTTGACAGTCTTACAGTAAACATTCTTGACAGTCTTCCAGTGAACATTCTTGACAGTCTTCCAGTAAACATTCTTGACAGTCTTCCAGTGAACATTCTTGACAGTCTTCCAGTGAACATTCTTGACAGTCTTCCAGTAAACATTCTTGACAGTCTTCCAGTGAACATTCTTGACAGTCTTCCAGTAAACATTCTTGACAGTCTTCCAGTAAACATTCTTGACAGTCTTCCAGTGAACATTCTTGACAGTCTTCCAGTGAACATTCTTGACAGTCTTCCAGTAAACATTCTTGACAGTCTTCCAGTGAACATTCTTGACAGTCTTCCAGTAAACATTCTTGACAGTCTTCCAGTGAACATTCTTGACAGTCTTCCAGTAAACATTCTTGACAGTCTTCCAGTAAACATTCTTGACAGTCTTCCAGTAAACATTCTTGACAGTCTTCCAGTGAACATTCTTGACAGTCTTCCAGTAAACATTCTTGACAGTCTTCCAGTAAACATTCTTGACAGTCTTCCAGTGAACATTCTTGACAGTCTTCCAGTGAACATTCTTGACAGTCTTCCAGTGAACATTCTTGACAGTCTTCCAGTGAACATTCTTGACAGTCTTCCAGTAAACATTCTTGACAGTCTTCCAGTAAACATTCTTGACAGTCTTCCAGTGAACATTCTTGACAGTCTTCCAGTGAACATTCTTGACAGTCTTCCAGTAAACATTCTTGACAGTCTTCCAGTGAACATTCTTGACAGTCTTCCAGTGAACATTCTTGACAGTCTTCCAGTGAGCGTTCTTGACAGTCTTCCAGTGAATATTTTTGACAGTCTTCCAGTGAACATTCTTGACAGTCTTCCTGTGAACATTCTTGACAGTCTTCCAGTGAACATTCTTGACAGTCTTCCAGTGAACATTCTTGACAGTCTTCCAGTAAACATTCTTGACAGTCTTCCAGTGAACATTCTTGACAGTCTTCCAGTGAACATTCTTGACAGTCTTCCAGTGAACATTCTTGACAGTCTTCCAGTGAACATTCTTGACAGTCTTCCAGTAAACATTCTTGACAGTCTTCCAGTGAACATTCTTGACAGTCTTCCAGTGAACATTCTTGACAGTCTTCCAGTGAACATTCTTGACAGTCTTCCAGTGAACATTCTTGACAGTCTTCCAGTAAACATTCTTGACAGTCTTCCAGTGAACATTCTTGACAGTCTTCCAGTGAACATTCTTGACAGTCTTCCAGTAAACATTCTTGACAGTCTTCCAGTGAACATTCTTGACAGTCTTCCAGTGAACATTCTTGACAGTCTTCCAGTAAACATTCTTGACAGTCTTCCAGTGAACATTCTTGACAGTCTTCCAGTAAACATTCTTGACAGTCTTCCAGTGAACATTCTTGACAGTCTTCCAGTGAACATTCTTGACAGTCTTTCAGTAAGCGTTCTTCTTCACAATCTTCCAGTGAACGTTCCTCTTAATAACCTTTCAAGAACGTTCTTCTTGACAGGTTACAAGCTCAACAAACGTTGTATTTGGCAGACCATTATTACTAGCATTATTATTATCATTGGCAGTGACAGTGCCACAAGTTTCTAGTGCAGTTTTATATCAATACCGAAAATTTGAAGCCAGCCGGAAGGGGCATTCTCGAGTTATCCGACCTTGATCTACCGGGCCGCAGGGGCGTTGCCCCCTGGAACACCCTCTAGTTATACTCCAGGTATACTCCTGGTCACTAATATCTCAACTTTAACAGTATAAATAGTAACTGGCAACCTGCACAGCCGGAAATTATAATAATAATAATAATAATAATAATAATAATCTTTATTTCTACAGGTACATGATACAACTTATACAGACCATAGCTGACATCAGTGACATACTACCATATAGAAAGCCGCTGGTTATGCGGAGCATTTCAGGCAGATTAGGTCCCAGGATGCGACCCACACCAGTCAACTAACACCCAGGCACCTATTTTACTGCTAGGTGAACATGGACAGCAGGTGCCTTAAGGAACCACGCCACCAGTGTTTCCATCCTTATCGGGGATCGAACCACGGACCTTAGTGTGTGAGCTGAGTGCACTACCACTACGATACACCAGCGCATAAAATTTAAAGCCAGTCAGACTAGAATTTTATGTTTGAAGTCGCTCTGAGGTTGCATTCTCGGGTTAGGTTGTGGCAACGTTTCGCTCTTGGAGAGCGAAAAGTCGCATTAGTTGCATTTGTGTCGTTTTAACTAACGGTAGTTCTAGTGACATTATTATTACTTCTCGAGTTGTCAGTGTTAAAGGTTTGAAGACTCTCGGGTGAGGCATTATTAAATTATATCAAGAAAACTAAGATTCCATTTGTTCACAGTTTTTTTTTTCAAGAAAATTACTCGTGTGTGTGTGAGAGAGAGAGAGAGAGAGAGAGAGAGAGAGAGAGAGAGAGAGAGAGAGAGAGAGAGAGAGAGAGAGAGAGAGAGACAGTGAGAGAGAGAGAGAGAGACAGTGAGAGAGAGAGAGAGAGAGAGAGAGACAGTGGGAGAGAGAGAGAGAGAGAGAGACAGTGTGAGAGAGAGAGAGAGAGAGAGAGAGACAGTGAGAGAGAGAGAGAGACAGTGAGAGAGAGAAACAGATAGAGCTGATGTAGGTAACAGCTCTTAGCTTGTAAATAAAGTTAGAAAGTCTAAACCTAACCTTGTAAAATCCTGTGAAAAAAGAGAAAGAGACAGTGACAGTGAGAGAGTGACAGTGAGAGAGAGACAGTGAGAGAGAGACAGTGAGAGAGAGTGTGTCTCCCTCTTTTGATCCATCTCGCACAAAACACTCCAGGTTTTTTCCACCTTAACTCTGCCAAAGAAGTTAATATTTACTTAATGAGTCAAAATTTTCGCCTTTCTAATCTTCTTTGGATTGCGAAAAATTTAATTAATCTCTTCCTTTAATCACATCTCCGCTGATTAGCAAAATTCAGAGGCCGGGAGAAGGGGGAGGGAGGAAGGGGGAGGGAGAGAACATGAGAGAGAGTGACTTTCTACCCCCTCCCCTCCATTTACTCTCTCTCCCTTCCCTCCCCCTCTCTTTCCCTTCCCTCCCCCTCTCTCTCCCTTCCCTCCCCTCTCTCTCCCTTCCCTCCCCCTCTCCTCCCCCTCTCTTTCCCTTCCCTCCCCCTCTCTCTCTCCCTTCCCTCCCCCTCTCTCTCCCTTCCCTCCCTCTCTCTCCCTTCCCTCCCCTCTCCTCCCCCTCTCTTTCCCTTCCCTCCCCTCCCTTTCCCTTCCCTCCCCCTCTCTCTCCCTTCCTCCCCCTCCCTCTCCCTTCCCTCCCCCACACTTTCCCTTCCCTCCCCTCCTCTCCCTTCCCTCCCCTCTCTCTCCCTTCCCTCCCCCTCTCCCTTCCCTCCCCCTCTCTTTCCCTTCCCTCCCCCTCCCTCTCCCTTCCCTCCCCCTCTCTTTCCCTTCCCCTCCCCCCTCCCTCTCCCTTCCCTCCCCCCCTTCCCTTCCCTTTCTCCCTTCCCTCCCCTCCCTTTCCCTTCCCTCCCCCTCTCTCTCCCTTCCCTCCCCCTTTTCCCTCTCCCTCCCCCCCTCTCTCTCCCCCTTCCCTCCCCCTCTCTCTCCCTTCCCCTCACCCTCTCTTTCCCTTCCCTCCCCCTCCCTCTCCCTTCCCTCCCCCTCTCTTTCCCTTCCCTCCCCCTCCCTCTCCCTTCCCTCCCCCTCTCTCTCCCTTCCCTCCCCCCTCTCCCTTCCCTCCCCCCTTCCCTTCCCTCCCCTCTCTCTCCCTTCCCTCCCCCCTCTCTTTCCCTTCCCTCCCCCCCTCCCCCCTCTCCCTTCCCTCCCCCCCTCTCTCTCCCTTCCCTCCCCCCCTCCCTCTCCCTTCCCTCCCCCTCTCTTTCCCTTCCCTCCCCCTCCCTTCCCTCCCCCCTCTCTTTCCCTTCCCTCCCCCTCCCCCTCCCTCCCTCTCCCTTCCCTCCCCTCCCCCCTCCCTCTCCCTTCCCTCCCCCTCCCTCCCTCCCTCCCCCCCCTCTCCCTTCCCTCCCCCCCTTTCCCTTCCCTCCCCCCCCTTCCCTCCCCCTCTCTTTCCCTTCCCTCCCCCCCCTTCCCCCCCCTCCCTCTCCCTTCCCTCCCCCTCTCTCTCCCTTCCCTCCCCCTCCCTCTCCCTTCCCTCCCCTCCCCCTCCCTTCCCTCCCCCTCCCTCTCCCTTCCCTCCCCTCCCTCTCCCTTCCCTCCCCCTCCCTCTCCCTTCCCTCCCCCTCTCTTTCCCTTCCCTCCCCCTCCCTTCCCTCCCCTCTCTTTCCCTTCCCTCCCCCTCCCTTCCCTCCCCCTCCCTCTCCCTTCCCTCCCCCTCTCTCTCCCTTCCCTCCCCCTCCCTCTCCCTTCCCTCCCCCTCCCTCTCCCTTCCCTCCCCCTCACTATCCCTTCCCTCCCCCTCCTCTCCCTTCCCTCCCCCTCCTCTCCCTTTCCCTCCCCTCCTCTCCCTTCCCTCCCCCTCCCTCTCCCTTCCCTCCCCCTCCCTCTCCCTTCCCTCCCCCTCTCTTTCCCTTCCCTCCCCCTCCCTTCCCTCCCCCTCTCTTTCCCTTCCCTCCCCCTCCCTTCCCTCCCCCTCCCTCTCCCTTCCCCCCCTCCCTCTCCCTTCCCTCCCCCTCCCTCTCCCTTCCCTCCCCCCTCCCTCTCCCTTCCCTCCCCCTCTCTTTCCCTTCCCTCCCCCTCCCTTCCCTCCCCCTCTCTTTCCCTTCCCTCCCCCTCCCTTCCCTCCCCCTCCCTCTCCCTTCCCTCCCCCTCTCTCTCCCTTCCCTCCCCTCCTCTCCCTTCCCTCCCCCTCCCTCTCCCTTCCCTCCCCCTCCCTCTCCCTTCCCTCCCCTCCCTCTCCTTCCCTCCCCCTCCCTCTCCCTTCCCTCCCCCTCCCTCTCCCTTCCCTCCCCCTCTCTCTCCCTTCCCTCCCCCTCTCTCTCCCTTCCCTCCCCCTCCCTCTCCCTTCCCTCCCCCTCCCTCTCCCTTCCCTCCCCCTCCCTCTCCCTTCCCTCCCCCTCTCTCTCCCTTCCCTCCCCCTCTCTCTCCCTTCCCTCCCCCTCCCTCTCCCTTCCCTCCCCCTCCCTCTCCCTTCCCTCCCCCTCCCTCTCCCTTCCCTCCCCCTCCCTCTCCCTTCCACCAAAAACACACGTCTTGCAACTGTGTTAATTTCATCTTGACTCCTTCTTACTAATTAATAACACCAGACATATTTTTTTCCTTTTTTGTGTGTGTGTGGGGAGTTGGTAGGGGTTGGCAAGGGGAAGAAGGGGGTGGCAGGGGCAGGGGGAGGCAAGGGTAGGGGGTGAAAGGGATAGGGAATAGCCTTTTCTTGGCTCTGTCTCCGTTTTTCTATATTGGGAGGATTTCTTTGTCTTTTATTTTGAAAGAAATGATAAAAAATTAACATTATTAACTTTTTGTCAATAATAATAATTATAACTTATTATTGTTATTATTTTTATTATTATAATATTAATAGCAGCAACTAATATATATATATATATATATATATATATATATATATATATATATATATATATATATATATATATATATATATATACACATGGATAAAAAGGCTTCAAGAAAGAATATTTGGATTTCTTCCTGAAGGCGTTTCAATATTCCACTTGCCCTACCACCCCATCTTTTCATTCTTTTTATCAATAGGTATATTTTATTACATAATATGGTACAAAAAGTTTAAGAGATACATTGTTGATATAAAGGTGGCATATACAGTACATAAGATGTAAGAGATACATGTCTAGTATATATTGTTACGTGTTTGTCACCGATTATAATGCGAAAATCTCATCCAGCTCTTCAGAACTGGGGTACGTGCCCAAAATACAGCAGGCATTACCCCTCTGAACAGCAGTGCTGAGTCGCTGGAACAGAAAACTAGTTGCCCTGGTATCGCTAGTTACTCTGATGAGTCTTTTGCCTAGCTCCTTAAGGAACTTAGATGCACTCTTTCCTCGTGAGCCAAGGATCTCCGAGCCTATGACAACAAACATATAATGATGGGCAAGTTCTCCATATTTTCTAGACTTTTGGGACTCCCTGAAACTGGCGGCTGCCCCTCCTTCCTTCCTGGTGTATTGGAGATAGGTGTCAGCCAAGGTAGATGCACATGTGTAGTCGCAGACCTGCTTGCTGTCTATCCAGGCTTGAAGGGGGATACCATCTGGACGTTTCTGGCTGCCTTCAGATGTACGTAGTTGGGGTGGCTCCCTTACTGCTGGGCATCCAGCTGTTGTGAGGCTCCTCTTGATAATGTTATTAACTTCATGTCTTGCAATCTTTCCCTTGGATTTACGGCACACAAGACCATGGTACCCGAATCGGTCTGCTGCTTCACTGCCACAAATACACCTGTGTTCGGCGAGAATAGGGGCGGCAAGTCGAAGGGCAACACCAATACGGATGGTCTGTGGGTCGAGGTGTGTGCCAAGGCTGAAGTTGGGAACAACTAACAGAAAGTCCCTTGCATGAGGAGCTCTCACTTCCAGGAGGCAGGGTCTCTCCTTCCCTGACACACTCTGAAGCATTGTTGAGGCTATGTTCCCCACTATTGGCCATCCCAGTGCGAGTGTTTGTAGTTGTTGGGGGGAGCAGGTCTGGTTTCAGAGCCCGTTAGATTATCCCAGATCATGGCTCCGTCAATGAACTTTTGTTTTTGGTCCTGGACTCCAATCTTGTCCCTAAAATGTTCAGGGAGAACCGCTGCTACAAGCCCTCTGGATGCAATGCATGAGGACAGAAAAGCAGGTAGTGCAATCTGTGATGACTTGCGGACACCAATGCCTCCTAGTCTGACTGGAAGTGTAGCTTGGTTCCACTGCCCGTCTTCTAGAGTAAGGTTAAGTACTTTCGTAAAAATCTGCCTCAGGATACTGTCATATTCGTGCAGTATAGGGTTATCATATGAAGGTGCACATCTTAGGAAATATGTCAACCTGGGCAGACTCAAGCACTTTGTGAGAAGGTACAAGGCATCGTGGGTTTCAAGTTTGCTCTTCGTTGTTCCATTCTCCTCAACTCTTCCAGTTTCTTCCTGAGAATTGTGTCAATGGCATCACTTCCCAGAGGTGCTCCAAGCAAGATGGTATTTGTGGGGGCAATGACTGCTGCTCCTGGTAGTTTTGATCTCACTGCATCTATCACTTGTTGACTGAAATGATTTCACATTTGGATGGATTTAGGGTGAGACCCACTTCCTGTCCCCGTGTCATTATCTATGTAAGATCATCTAGAAGGGACTCCTTTGTACCTGCTAGTGTGCCATCATCCAGGAACCAGATGTTTAGATCACTGGTCTGACTGTGATTTCCCTAACCACTATACAGAAGAGAAATGGTACGAGAGGTTTGAGGGGCTGGGAGGGGAAAACTGCCCTCTTCAGTATGGGTGCCGCTTGGGGTTGGGTGGGGGAGGGGCAGGTAGTTGGGTGGGGGAGGCGCTGGTAGTTGGGTGGGGGAGGCGCTGGTATTTGGGTGGGGGAGGTGCTCTTAGTTGGGTGGGGGAGGCGCTGGTAGTTAGGTGGGGGAGGCGCAGGTTGTGGGGTGAGGGTAACCCCGGGAGAGGGGTGAGGGGAGTACAGTACACATGAACTTGCACACAATATATTGTTCACACTGTCTTACAATACACACAACATTATTTGTTTCCCATGTACATCATGAAAGATGTGGGTATGGGCACTACTGAACCCTCACCTACACACGGCGCCTCTTACCCCCTACCCCGTGGCGTAGGGAAGGCGGCACTGACTGGTCACTCCGTCGTTAACATTAATCCCATATTGTTTTTCCATAACATATGCCTCTAATTATTCCATGCATCGACACGTAATCATTTCTAAGTTAACTGGAAGCATGACGCATGGTGCTGGAAGTAGATGTTTTTATGAGAGCTTTTCGAGGTTTGTATATACGATAATCTTGGCCGGTACTGACAAACAGTGTAGGCCTTATTCTCCCCCACCCACACGGGCCATCTTCCCCACTACCACCACTCGTCAACCTTCACAAAATGCACAACACTTTCATTATTTACGTTAAAACGGTGCACTTGGATGTCTTCTCGCTGCACTGGAATCTTCCCAGAGTATTCACACTGAGTCCTGTTCAATCTTAACCTGGTCAGCCTCTTTGATCAGGAGTTATAATTGAAAATCCCGCGGGTAGCCCATCACACGTATTGCCATGCCAGCGCCTGGCATATATATATATATATATATATATATGTATATATATATATATGTATATATATATATTATTATTATTATCACACTGGCCGATTCCCACCAAGGCAGGGTGGCCCGAAAAAGAAAAACTTTCACCATCATTCACTCCATCACTGTCTTGCCAGAAGGGTGCTTTACACTACAGTTTTTAAACTGCAACATTAACACCCCTCCTTCAGAGTGCAGGCACTGTACTTCCCATCTCCAGGACTCAAGTCCGGCCTGCCGGTTTCCCTGAACCCCTTCATAAATGTTACTTTGCTCACACTCCAACAGCACATCAAGTATTAAAAACCATTTGTCTCCATTCACTCCTATCAAACACGCTCACGCATGCCTGCTGGAAGTCCAAGCCCCTCGCACACAAAACCTCCTTTACCCCCTCTCTCCAACCTTTCCTAGGCCGACCCCTACCCCGCCTTCCTTCCACTACAGACTGATACACTCTTGAAGTCATTCTGTTTCGCTCCATTCTCTCTACATGTCCGAACCACCTCAACAACCCTTCCTCAGCCCTCTGGACAACAGTTTTGGTAATCCCGCACCTCCTCCTAACTTCCAAACTACGAATTCTCTGCATTATATTCACACCACACATTGCCCTCAGACATGACATCTCCACTGCCTCCAGCCTTCTCCTCGCTGCAACATTCATCACCCATGCCTCACACCCATATAAGAGCGTTGGTAAAACTATACTCTCATACATTCCCCTCTTTGCCTCCAAGGACAAAGTTCTTTGTCTCCACAGACTCCTAAGTGCACCACTCACTCTTTTCCCCTCATCAATTCTATGATTCACCTCATCTTTCATAGACCCATCCGCTGACACGTCCACTCCCAAATATCTGAATACATTCACCTCCTCCATACTCTCTCCCTCCAATCTGATATTCAATCTTTCATCACCTAATCTTTTTGTTATCCTCATAACCTTACTCTTTCCTGTATTCACCTTTAATTTTCTTCTTTTGCACACCCTACCAAATTCATCCACCAATCTCTGCAACTTCTCTTCAGAATCTCCCAAGAGCACAGTGTCATCAGCAAAGAGCAACTGTGACAACTCCCACTTTGTGTGTGATTCTTTATCTTTTAACTCCACGCCTCTTGCCAAGACCCTCGCATTTACTTCTCTTACAACCCCATCTATAAATATATTAAACAACCACGGTGACATCACACATCCTTGTCTAAGGCCTACTTTTACTGGGAAAAAAATTCCCTCTTTCCTACATACTCTAACTTGAGCCTCACTATCCTCGTAAAAACTCTTCACTGCTTTCAGTAACCTACCTCCTACACCATACACTTGCAACATCTGCCACATTACCCCCCTATCCACCCTGTCATATGCCTTTTCCAAATCCATAAATGCCACAAAGACCTCTTTAGCCTTATCTAAATACTGTTCACTTATATGTTTCACTGTAAACACCTGGTCCACACACCCCCTACCTTTCCTAAAGCCTCCTTGTTCATCTGCTATCCTATTCTCCGTCTTACTCTTAATTCTTTCAATAATAACTCTACCATACACTTAACCAGGTATACTCAGCAGACTTATCCCCCTATAATTTTCGCACTCTCTTTTATCCCCTTTGCCTTTATACAAAGGAACTATGCATGCTCTCTGCCAATCCCTAGGTACCTTACCCTCTTCCATACATTTATTAAATAATTGCACCAACCACTCCAAAACTATATCCCCACCTGCTTTTAACATTTCTATCTTTATCCCATCAATCCCGGCTGCCTTACCCCCTTTCATTTTACCTACTGCCTCACGAACTTCCCCCACACTCACAACTGGCTCTTCCTCACTCCTACAAGATGTTATTCCTCCTTGTCCTATACACGAAATCACAGCTTCCCTATCTTCATCAACATTTAACAATTCCTCAAAATATTCCCTCCATCTTCCCAATACCTCTAACTCTCCATTTAATAACTCTCCTCTCCTATTTTTAACTGACAAATCCATTTGTTCTCTAGGCTTTCTTAACTTGTTAATCTCACTCCAAAACTTTTTCTTATTTTCAACAAAATTTGTTGATAACATCTCTCCCACTCTCTCATTTGCTCTCTTTTTACATTGCTTCACCACTCTCTTAACCTCTCTCTTTTTCTCCATATACTCTTCCCTCCTTGCATCACTTCTACTTTGTAAAAACTTCTCATATGCTAACTTTTTCTCCCTTACTACTCTCTTTACATCATCATTCCACCAATCGCTCCTCTTCCCTCCCGCACCCACTTTCCTGTAACCACAAACTTCTGCTGAACACTCTAACACTACATTTTTAAACCTGCCCCATACCTCTTCGACCCCATTGCCTATGCTCTCATTAGCCCATCTATCCTCCAATAGCTGTTTATATCTTACCCTAACTGCCTCCTCTTTTAGTTTATAAACCTTCACCTCTCTCTTCCCTGATACTTCTATTCTCCTTGTATCCCATCTACCTTTTACTCTCAGTGTAGCTACAACTAAAAAGTGATCTGATATATCTGTGGCCCCTCTATAAACATGTACATCCTGAAGTCTACTCAACAGTCTTTTATCTACCAATACATAATCCAACAAACTACTGTCATTTCGTCCTACATCATATCTTGTATACTTATTTATCCTCTTTTTCTTAAAATATGTATTACCTATAACTAAACCCCTTTCTATACAAAGTTCAATCAAAGGGCTCCCATTATCATTTACACCTGGCACCCCAAACTTACCTACCACACCCTTTCTAAAAGTTTCTCCTACTTTAGCATTCAGGTCCCCTACCACAATTACTCTCTCACTTGGTTCAAAGGCTCCTATACATACATACAGATATATATATATATATATATATATATATATATATATATATATATATATATATATATATATATATATATATATATATATATATATATATATATCTTTTATCTTTCAACACACCGGCCGTATCCCACTGAGGCGGGGTGGCCCAAAAGGAAAAACGAAAGATTCTCCTTTTACATTTAGTAATATATACAGGAGAATGGGTTACTATCCCCTTGCTCCTGGCATTTTAGTCGCCTCTTAGAACACGCATGGCTTACGGAGGAAGAATTCTGTTCCACTTCCCCATGGAAGTAAGAGGAAATAAACAAGAACAAGAACTAGTAAGTAAATATTAGAAAATCCAGAGGGGTGTGTATATATATGCTTGTACATGTATGTGTAGTGTGACCTAAGTGTAAGTAGAAGTAGCAAGACGTACTTGAAATCTTGCATGTTTAAGAGACAGAAAAAAGGACACCAGCAATCCTACCATCATGTAAAACAATTACAGGCTTTTGTTTTACACTCACTTGGCAGGACGGTAGTACCTCCCTGGGTGGTTGCTGTCTACCAACCTACTACCTAGGATATATATATATATATATATATATATATATATATATATATATATATATATATCTATATATATATATATATATATATATATATATATATGTTATATAACTATGCACGCAGAGAGTGTGTATAGTTCCTTCATATAAAATAAAGTGGAAGAAAAGATTATAGGGTAATAACCAGGTATATTCAACAGCCTTAAGTGTATGTTAGACTTATTATTAAAAGAATTAAGAGTAAGTGGGAGAGTTGGATCACAAGTGAACAAAGAGGCTTTAACACGGTTACGTTGTTTACACTGTTTTTTTTATTGAACCATATAAGTGAACAGTATTTAAATACAGGTAAGGAAGTTTTCGTTTAATTTATGGATTTAGAAAAGGCATATGTACCTTTTCTAAATCCACCCTATAATATATGATAGAGTGGATAGGGGAGCAATATGGCAGATGTTGCAGGTGTATGGAATAGGTGGTAGGTTACTGAAAACAGTTAAGAGTTTTTATGAGGATAGTGAGGCTCAAGTTAGGGTATGTAGGAGAGAGGGAGATTATTTGCCAGTAAAAGTAGGCCTTAGGCAGGGAAGCGTGATGTCACCATGGTTGTTTAACGTGTTTATAGATAAGGTTGTAAAAGAAGTGAATGTTGGGGGAGAGGTCCGGGATTAAATTGTATAGAATCTAATACAAGGTGGGAGTTGTCACAGTTGCTTTATGCTGATGACACTGTGCTTTCCAGAGAATTCTGAAGAGAAGTTGCGAACGTTGGTGGACGAATTTTGGGAGGGTATGTAAAAGAAGGAAATTAAAAGCGAACATAGGAAAGAGCGAGGTGATGAGGGTAACAAAAAATTAGGTAATGAAAGATTGGACATCAAATTGGAAGGAGACAGTATGGAGAAAGTATGTGTGTTAAGATATTTGGGAATTGACTTGTCATCAGGTGGGTCTATGAAAGACGAGGTGAACCACAGAATTGATGAGGGAAAAAGGTGAGTGGTGCACTGAGGAGTCTGTAGAGACAAAGAGTGTTACCCATGGAGGCAAAAAGGGGAATGGATGAGAGTAAAATGGTACCAACGCTCTTATATGGGTGTGAAGCATGGGTGGTGAATGTTGTATCTAGGAGGCTGGAGGCAGTGATGTGTCTGACGGTAATGTGTGGCATAAATATTATGCAGAGAATTTGTACCTTGGAAATTAGAAGATGAGGAGTTACTAAAAATATTATCCAGAGGGCTGAAGAGGAGTGGTTAAGGTTTGGACATTTATATAGTGTGGAGCAAAATAAGGTTAGAGGGAGGGGTAAGAGAGGTTTTGTATGCAAGGGGCTTGGGCATCCCTCAGACGTGTGTGAGTGTGTGAGATAAGATTGAGTGGAGGCAAGTGGTGTTCATGATTTGACGTGTTGTTGGAGTTTGAGCATGGTAACATTTATGAAGGGATTCAGGGAAACCAGTTAGCCGTAATTAGAGTCCTGGAGGTATGGAGTACAGTTCCTACACTCTGAACGAGGGGTGATGATATTTGCAGTTTGGAGGGGTATCTGAACTGTAGCATCGGCACACGTCTGGCAAGACAGTGAAAGTGTGAGTGATGGTAAAAGCGTTTCTTCATTTTTCTGGTTACCCTGCCTAGTGTGTGTATATATACACGGGGAGGGGATATATATATGTATATATATATATATATATATATATATATATATATATATATATATATATATATATATATATATATATATATATATATATATATGCAAGGAATTCGCAAGAGTTTAGTTTAATATGTTTATTATGCACCCCATACCCATCCTGTGGGCGGTAGTCAAAAGATTACAGAGGTACATAATGGGTCCAGGGACTGGGCCTCAAAGTTTTGAGGCCCAGGCGAAATATACACAAACACTGATCTCTGGCTGAAGGAGACTCGAACCTACGAATCTTGGAACAAGGTACGCAGTGCTTTACCAATCTACCCACACTGGACCAATACCTTGGAGTCCAGCTTGCGCTAGACTTTGATCCAAGGCAGCCAGCTTTCAGGGAGAAGGCTTACAGCTTTTTCATCTCATCCCCTGCATGCATCAGCCTTACTAGAGATTTTTAACAATGCAAGGAATTCGCAAGAGCAGGCGAAATATAAACAGTTTGTGTATATTTCGCCTGCTCTTTCGAACTCCTTGCATTGTTAATATCTCTAGTAAGGCTGATGCATGCAGGGGATGAGATGAAAAGCTGTAAGCCTTCTCCCTGAAAGCTGGCTGCCTTGGATCAAAGTCTAGCGCAAGCTGGACTCCAAGGTATTGGTCCAGTGTGGGTAGATTGGTAAAGCACTGCGTACCTTGTTCCAAGGTTCGTAGGTTCGAGTCTCCTTCAGCCAGAGATCAGTGTTTATATATATATATATATATATATATATATATATATATATATATATATATATATATATATATTTACACACATACATGCACACACACACACCAGCAGCATCATCAGTAACAACACCCAGCAATAGCACAAGCACCAGCAACACTAGCAATAACACTAGCAGCACCAGCACCACCACTAGCACTAGCAGCACCAGCACCAGCACCACCACTAGCACTAGCAGCGGCGTGGGAGTTGAGCGTCAATCCTGGGCGAGGCGAGGAACTGGTAAAAATGACTCCATTAATTATTCAAGAGGAAAATATGGCACTGATCAGGGATTAGGGCGGCGGTCTGCATCAAAGGATCAGGCACTGGCCTTTGAGGGATTCCAAACGTCTATTGCGAGCGTATTTTTCCAGACCGAAGACCAGTTGTTGTCCTCCGCCTTCCTCTCGTGTTTGTTGAGCGAGGTGTCTGTGTGGCGGTGGTGGTGGTGGTGGTAGCGGTGGTGGTAGCGGTGGTGGTGGTGGTGGTGGTAGTGGTGGTGGTAGTGGTGGTGGTAGTGGTGGTAGTAATGGTAGTGGTTGTGGTAGAGGTGTGGTGGTGGTGGGAGCGGTGGTGGTGGTGGTGGTGGTGGTAGCGGTGGTGGTGGCGGTAGTAGTGGTGTGGTTGTGGTAGTGGTGTGGTGGTGGTGGGAGTGGAGGTGGTGGTGGTGGTAGCGGTGGTGTTAGTGGTGTGGTGGTGGTGTTAGTGGTGGTAGTGGTGGTGGTGGTGGTGGTAGCCGTGGTGGTAGCGGTGGTGGTGGTGGTGGTAGCGGTGGTGGTGGTGGTGGTAGCGGTGGTGGTGGTAGCGGTGGTGGTGGTGGTGGTGGTAGCGGTGGTGGTGGTGGTGGTAGCGGTGGTGGTGGTGGTGGTAGCGGTGGTGGTGGTGGTGGTGGTAGCGGTGGTGGTGGTGGTAGCGGTGGTGGTGGTGGTGGTTGTGGTAGCAGTGGTGGTGGTGGTGGTGGTGGTGGTAGCAGTGGTGGTAGTGGTGGTGATGATGGTGGTGGTGGTGTTGGTTGGGGTGGTGGTGGTGGTGGTTGTGGTGGTTGCGGTGGTGGTGGCGGTGGTGGTGGTTGTGGTGGTAGCGGTGGTGGTAGCGGTGGTGGTGGTAGTGGTGGCGGTGGCGGTGGTGGTGGTTGTGGTGGTGGCGGTGGTGGTGGTGGCGGCGGTGGTGGTCCTGGTGGTAGCGGTGGTGGTGGTGGTGGTGGTAGCGGTGGTGGTGGTGGTGGTAGCGGTGGTGGTGGTGGTGGTGGTAGCGGTGGTGGTGGTAGCGGTGGTGGTGGCGGTGGTGGTAGCGGTGGCGGTGGTGGTAGTGGTGGTGGTGCTGGTGGTGGTGGTACTGGTGGTGGTAGTGGTGGTGGTGCTGGTGGTGGTAGCGGTGGTGGTGGTGCTGGTGGTGGTAGTGGTGGTGGTGGCAGCGGTGGTGGTGGTGGTGGTGGTGGTTGTAGCGGTGGTGGTGGTGGTGGTGGTAGCGGTGGTGGTGGTGGTAGCGGTGGTGGTGGTGGTGGCGGTGGTGGTAGCGGTAGCGGTGGTGGTGGTGGTGCTGGTGGTGGTAGTGCTGGTGGTGCTGGTGGTGCTGGTGCTGGTGGTGGTAGCGGTGTTGGTGGTGCTGGTGGTGGTAGTGGTGGTGGTGCTGCTGCTGCTGCTGGTGCTGGTGGTGGTAGCGGTGGTGGTGGTGGTGGTGCTGCTGCTGGTGGTGCTGGTGCTGGTGGTGGTAGCGGTGGTGGTGGTGGTGCTGCTGGTGGTGGTAGCGGTGGTGGTGGTGCTGGTGCTGGTGGTGGTAGCGGTGGTGGTGGTGGTTTTGCTGCTGCTGGTGGTGCTGGTGCTGGTGGTGGTAGCGGTGGTGGTGCTGCTGGTGGTGCTGGTGGTGGTGGTGCTGCTGCTGCTGGTGGTGGTAGCCGTGGTGGTGGTGGTGGTGCTGCTGCTGGTGGTGCTGGTGCTGGTGGTGGTAGCGGTGGTGGTGGTGGTGGTGCTGCTGCTGGTGGTGGTAGCGGTGGTGGTGGTGGTGCTGCTGCTGCTGGTGGTGCTGGTGCTGGTGGTGGTAGCGGTGGTGGTGGTGCTGCTGCTGCTGGTGGTGCTGGTGGTGGTAGCGGTGGTGGTGGTGGTGCTGGTGCTGCTTGTGGTGCTGGTGCTGGTGGTGGTAGCGGTGGTAGCGGTGGTGGTGGTGGTGCTGCTGCTGCTGGTGGTGCTGGTGCTGGTGGTGGTAGCGGTGGTGGTGGTGGTGCTGCTGGTGGTGCTGGTGCTGGTGGTGGTGGTGGTGCTGCTGCTGCTGGTGGTGGTAGCGGTGGTGGTGGAGGTGGTGGTGGTGGTGGTGCTGCTGCTGGTGGTGCTGGTGCTGGTGGTGGTAGCGGTGGTGGTGGTGGTGGTGCTGCTGCTGGTGGTGCTGGTGCTGGTGGTGGTGGTGGTGCTGCTGCTGCTGGTGGTGCTGGTGGTGGTAGCGGTGGTGGTGGTGCTGCTGCTGCTGGTGGTGCTGGTGCTGGTGGTGGTAGCGGTGGTGGTGCTGGTGGTGGTAGCGGTGGTGCTGGTGGTGCTGCTGCTGCTGGTGGTGCTGGTGCTGGTGGTGGTAGCGGTGGTGCTGGTGGTGGTGCTGGTGCTGGTGGTGGTAGCGGTGGTGGTGGTGCTGGTGGTAGTAGCGGTGGTGGTGGTGCTGGTGGTGCTGGTGCTGGTGGTGGTAGCGGTGGTGGTGGTGCTGGTGCTGGTGGTGCTGGTGCTGGTGGTGGTAGCGGTGGTGGTGGTGCTGGTGCTGGTGGTGCTGGTGCTGGTGGTGGTAGCGGTGGTGCTGGTGCTGGTAGCGGTGGTGGTGGTGCTGGTGCTGGTGGTGGTAGCGGTGGTGGTGTTGGTGGTGCTGGCGGCACAGGATGAGAAGGAAGATAGAAAGAAGAGCAGGATATGTGTACTCACCTAATTGTGGTTGCAGGGGTCAAGACTCAGCTCCTGGCCCCGCATCTTCACTGACCGCTGCTAGGTCCTCTCTCTCCCTGCTCCATGAACTTTATCATACCTCGTCTTAAAACTATGTATAGTCCCTGCCTCCACTACATCGCTTGCCAGACTATTCCACTTCCTAACTACTCTGTGGCTGAAGAAATACTTCCTAACATCCCTTTGACTCATTTGAGTCTTCAACTTCCAATTGTGACCCCTTGTTTCTGTGTCCCATCTCTGGAACATCCTGTCTCCGTATTAAAGCTCTGCTTAAAGCTTTCTTCTCAAATATTTCTCTGAGGATGGTGTTAAGTGGTGTGAAGTGTTCTTTGTTTCTGTGTAGACGATTCTAGCTTGCTAGTTAGTGATCCTAAGGAGACTTCTGGTTTGCTAGTTAGTGATCCTAAGGAGACTTCTGGTTTGCTAGTTAGTGATCCTAAGGAGACTTCTGGTTTGCTAGTTAGTGATCCTAAGGAGACTTCTGGTTTGCTAGTTAGTGATCCTAAGGAGACTTCTGGTTTGCTAGTTAGTGATCCTAAGAAGGCTTCTAGCTTGCTAGTGATCCTGAGGAGGCTTCTAGCTTGCTAGTTAGTGATCCTAAGGAGGCTTCTAGCTTGCTAGTTAGTGATCCCAAGGAGGCTTCTAGCTTGCTAGTTAGTGATCCTAAGGAGGCTTCTAGCTTGCTAGTTAGTGATCCTAAGGAGGCTTCTAGTTTGCTAGTTAGTGATCCTAGTTTGCTAGTTAGAGTGATCCTAAGGATTCTTCTAGCTTGCTAGAGTGATCCTAAGGATGCTTCTAGCTTTCTAGTTAGAGTGACCTAATGAGGCTTCTAGCTTGCTAGCTAAAATGATCCTAAGGAGGCTTCTAGCTTGCTAATTAGAGTGATCCTAAGGGGTCTTCTAGCTTGCTACCTAGTGATCCTAAGGAGGCTTTTAGCTTGCTAGTTAGTGACCCTAAGGAGGCTTCTAGCTTGCTAGTTAGTGATCCTAAGGAGGCTTCTAGCTTGCTAGTTAGTGACCCTAAGGAGGCTTCTAGCTTGCTAGTTAGAGTGATCCTAAGGATTCTTCTAGCTTGCTAGTTAGAATGATCCTAAGGAGGCTTCTAACTTGCTAGTTAGAGTGACGCTAAGGAGGCTTCTAGCTTGCTGGTTAGTGATCCTAAGGGAGCTTGTAGCTTGCTAGTTAGTGACGCTAAGGAGGCTTCTAGCTTGCTGGTTAGTGATCCTAAGGGAGCTTGTAGCTTGCTAGTTAGTGACGCTAAGGAGGCTTCTAGCTTGCTAGTTAGAGTGATCCTAACTAGACTTCTGACTTGCTAGTTAAAGTAGTCATAAGAGTAAGTCAAAGAAATCAGTATAAACTTCTTCAGCAGTTAAGATCAGTCTTGCTAGTTGTTAAGATCAGTCTTGCTAGTTGTTAAGATCAGTCTTGCTAGTTGTTAAGATCAGTCTTGCTAGTTGTTAAGATCAGTCTTGCTAGTTGTTAAGATCAGTCTTGCTAGTTGTTAAGATCAGTCTTGCTAGTTGTTAAGATCAGTCTTGCTAGTTGTTAAGATCAGTCTTGCTAGTTGTTAAGATCAGTCTTGCTAGTTGTTAAGATCAGTCTTGCTAGTTGTTAAGATCAGTCTTGCTAGTTGTTAAGATCAGTCTTGTCTTGCTAGTTGTTAACATGATGTTCATACATCTTTGTATAATTTGTATACAACTGGTAAAAAGAAGCATGACTGTATACTGTGTACAGTGTACTGTGTCTACTGGTGCTTGTACACAACTGGTAACAAGAGTCATTACAGTGTACTGTGTCTACTGGTGCTTGTACACAACTGGTAACAAGAGTCATTACAGTGTACTGTGTCTACTGGTGCTTGTACACAACTGGTAACAAGAGTCATTACAGTGTACTGTGTCTAATAGTGCTTGTATACAACTGGTAACAAGAGTCATTACAGTGTACTGTGTCTAATAGTGCTTGTATACAACTGGTAACAAGAGTCATTACAGTGTACTGTGTCTAATAGTGCTTGTATACAACTGGTAACAAGAGTCATTACAGTGTATTGTGTGTATTAGTGCTTGTATACCACTGGTAACAAGAGTCTTCACAGTGTACTGTGTGTATTAGTGCTTGTATACAACTGGTAACAAGAGGCGTGACAGTGTACAGTGTACAGTGTACTGTCTCTTGTGAACTGCTGAGTCTCAGAATATTTCATCACCTCGTAACTTAGTTCTCTGAATCAGTTTATCCATTGTTGACTTTCTTTTACGGCATTGGATAGTATTCCAAAAAATGAAGATTTTATCGTATATAAATCTGATGACTGCTTTCTGCTGGCTGTCTGTGTGCTCAAGTTGTTGTGAATCTGCTGCCTGATGCTCTTCTGTTTTTCTCTTACGAGGTTATAAGTCTCCTTTCATTGTGAATAAGATTGTGCAGTGTCTGCTAGACAGCTTCCGCCACATGATTTTCCTCTAAACTTTCTGCAGTGTCTGGTGTTGGCTTTTACTTAGCGAGTCATGTTTGCTGAGGTCGAGACTCGGCTCCTGGTCCCATGTTGACGTGTTTTTCTCTTTGTTGCTTCCAGCAGAGTGAACCATGACTGCTATGTCTTGTAGCTTAATAAATTGTGTTTATTGCAAATATTACTTGAAGATCGTCAGACATTTTCTAAGTGTTGTTGAAAATGGTATAAAATATTGACAAGTTGAAGATTAAGACACATGTGCAACAGTTGGGTGTCTTTATTGATGAAATGTTTCACCTACACAGTAGGTTTCTTCAGTCAAATACAAAAGGAGCCTTATAAATGAAATAAAGATGTAATCAGTCCATCAACCTTGGAGAAAAAGTATTTGAGGCGGTGTGTCCTTCAGCCTGGAGAAGAGTTCAACTTCCTGGAGTTCCATGGACGTTTTAAAGTTCGGGTACAGAAAACTAACAAGATGTCTGTTCTACTGGAAGTTTTGTGTAACTGAGTTTTATATTAAACGTCTTATTAGCTGGGATGTGGCTCGTACGTTGGACTGCGTGCGTCCAGCACTAACAACCTGCTTGATCAGGCCCTGATGCACTAGGAGGCCTGGTCTGGGGCCTGGATGAGGGGGGCGTTAACCCTCAGAAAACATCCCTTCAGGTATCTATTAGGTTACCCAGACGCCCCTCGTCCTCTCTCCAGTCCTTGCCACCCCCTTCCCTCCTTCTCCCTCTCCTCCCCACCCATATTATCCTGGCTTCACCTCGTCTCCCCTGCCATCCCCCAACACCCCTTCCCCACTACCACACTCCCGCACCGCCGCTCTCCTTACCTTCAACAACCCTAGAAAGGATTAGCTGGACCACACACTTGTCTTAGCCTCAATTAGAGCCAAGACTTGTGTAAACTAAAAGCTTTCTTAAGAAAACTGTGTACTCGTGTGTCTGTGTGTGTAAGAGAGCGAGAGCGAGAGAGAGAGAGAGAGAGAGAGAGAGAGAGAGAGAGAGAGAGAGAGAGAGAGAGAGAGAGAGAGAGAGAGAGAGAGAGAGAGAGAGATGATGTAGGTAACAGCTCTTAACTTGCCAATAAAGTTAGGAATCCTTAACCTGTAAATAGCTTGTCAATAAAGTTAGGAATCCTTAACCTGTAAATAGCTTGTCAATAAAGCTAGGAATCCTTAACCTGTTAATAGCTTGTCAATAAAGCTAGGAATCCTTAACCTGTAAATAGCTTGTCAATAAAGCTAGGAATCCTTAACCTGTTAATAGCTTGTCAATAAAGCTAAGAATCCTTAACCTGTAAATAGCTTGTCAATAAAGCTAGGGATCCTTAACCTGTAAATAGCTTGTCAATAAAGTTAGGAATCCTTAACCTGTAAATAGCTTGTCAATAAAGCTAGGAATCCTTAACCTGTTAATAGCTTGTCAATAAAGCTAAGAATCCTTAACCTGTAAATAGCTTGTCAATAAAGCTAGGAATCCTTAACCTGTTAATAGCTTGTCAATAAAGCTAAGAATCCTTAACCTGTAAATAGCTTGTCAATAAAGCTAAGAATCCTTAACCTGTTAATAGCTTGTCAATAAAGCTAGGAATCCTTAACCTGTAAATAGCTTGTCAATAAAGCTAGGAATCCTTAACCTGTAAATAGCTTGTCAATAAAGCTAGGAATCCTTAACCTGTAAATAGCTTGTCAATAAAGCTAGGAATCCTTAACCTGTAAATAGCTTGTCAATAAAGTTAGGAATCCTTAACCTGTAAATAGCTTGTCAATAAAGCTAGGAATCCTTAACCTGTTAATAGCTTGTCAATAAAGCTAAGAATCCTTAACCTGTAAATAGCTTGTCAATAAAGCTAGGAATCCTTAACCTGTTAATAGCTTGTCAATAAAGCTAAGAATCCTTAACCTGTAAATAGCTTGTCAATAAAGCTAAGAATCCTTAACCTGTTAATAGCTTGTCAATAAAGCTAGGAATCCTTAATCTGTAAATAGCTTGTCAATAAAGCTAGGAATCCTTAACCTGTAAATAGCTTGTCAATAAAGCTAGGAATCCTTAACCTGTAAATAGCTTGTCAATAAAGCTAGGAATCCTTAACCTGTAAATAGCTTGTCAATAAAGCTAGGAATCCTTAACCTGTAAATAGCTTGTCAATAAAGCTAGGAATCCTTAACCTGTAAATAGCTTGTCAATAAAGCTAGGAATCCTTAACCTGTAAATAGCTTGTCAATAAAGCTATTGATCCTTAACCTGTAAATAGCTTGTCAATAAAGCTAGGGATCCTTAACCTGTAAATAGCTTGTCAATAAAGCTAGGGATCCTTAACCTGTAAATAGCTTGTCAATAAAGCTACGGATCCTTAACCTGTAAATAGCTTGTCAATAAAGCTAGGGATCCTTAACTTGTAAATAGCTTGTCAATAAAGCTAGGAATCCTTAACCTGTAAATAGCTTGTCAATAAAGCTAGGGATCCTTAACCTGTAAATAGCTTGTCAATAAAGCTAGGGATCCTTAACCTGTAAATAGCTTGTCAATAAAGCTAAGAATCCTTAACCTGTAAATAGCTTGTCAATAAAGCTAGGGATCCTTAACCTGTAAATAGCTTGTCAATAAAGCTAGGGATCCTTAACCTGTAAATAGCTTGTCAATAAAGCTAGGGATCCTTAACCTGTAAATAGCTTGTCAATAAAGCTAGGGATCCTTAACCTGTAAATAGCTTGTCAATAAAGCTAGGAATCCTTAACCTGTAAATAGCTTGTCAATAAAGCTAGGGATCCTTAACCTGTAAATAGCTTGTCAATAAAGCTAGGGATCCTTAACCTGTAAATAGCTTGTCAATAAAGCTAAGAATCCTTAACCTGTAAATATCTTGTCAATAAAGCTAGGGATCCTTAACCTGTAAATAGCTTGTCAATAAAGCTAGGGATCCTTAACCTGTAAATAGCTTGTCAATAAAGCTAAGAATCCTTAACCTGTAAATAGCTTGTCAATAAAGCTAGGGATCCTTAACTTGTAAATAGCTTGTCAATAAAGCCTCTTCAAGGGGGGCTCCTTGGCGTGGTGAAGAGGCTCTTGGTCTGAGGAATTAGCCCTGTCGGTCTTCTTCCTCAGACCGAACCTAATTACCCCCCATTCTCCCCTCCCCTATCCCATCCTCCCCTTTTTCCATTCCTCCTCCTCCTCCTCACCCCTCCCTTTTGCCCTTCCTCTTTTTAGCCTTCGTGATTTCTCCCACAGGCGCGCTAGTTCCTAAGTAGGGGAAAGGACACCGGGGTCCATCCCATTCCGTTGAGGTTTCTTGGCGGTGGCGTAGTTTGCCGTGGAATCTGGATTGCCTAGGGATGTCCCGATCCCTCTCCGGTATCCCGGAGTAGCTTTGGGTGTCTTTTGGGCGACGGGTGTATCTCTGGAAGCCACCTTTCGGATTCCGGGGGTGGTGGCTGAAGGAGGTATGCTTTGTGGCGGATATCCGGCCGCCCTCTCTTTTGTCCACCGAGGTAGCTCGGCAGATGTGAGGTTGCTATCCCGGATTGCTGGTTTACTGGCATGAAGGGTAGGGTATGGCACGGGTTCCATGCTGCATCTGCGCTACTAGCGGTGTCGAGTCCTCTTGGGCGCGGAGGGAGATTTCCGGCCCTTTCATTCCTCCTGGGAACTATTCCTCCCCGCTCCCCCCTTTTTTTATTCTTTTTTTTATTTTTATTTTCTTTTCTTCTTTCTTTTTTTTTCTTAAAAACAAAAAGCAAAGGAGTAACCTAACCATGGCAGCCCTAGTCCATGAAACCACTACCCCCGGGCCCCTTCTTGATACCGCACCCCATTCTGACCCTGCCTTGTGTTTAGACCACTCTTCGGACACTCCTGATGCCCCTGTACCTCTTGCTGGTGCTGTTTCCTCACCCGCTTCAGGTACCGGGGCTTCGACTGACTCCTTCGATTTGTCTGAACTCCGCTCTCCTTTGACTATGCTTCCGGCTTCTCCCTCTACGGTACGGCAATTTTCGAATCGCCCACCCATTTCATGCCGGACCAACTCCGGTCCTACTCCTAAACGCCAACGTCAATCTCCTGATGATGCTCCGTCGTTACCTTCCCATTCTACTCGGAAACGACCGACACGTCAAGCACTCCCTCTCCACGCTCAGTTTCGGACCACACAATGGACTAAATTCTTTACTTTAAGACCAACTTCTTCTTCTGCCTACCTTTCTGACCATAGTATTGCCAAAGCGCTCCTGCGTCATGTTGGCAGAGATATTTCATTTCACGCTCTCAAGAGCGGTATGCGCATCGTCACTGTCCAGAATGCTACCCAAGCTCATGATCTTTCTCTCCTTTCGAATATCGATACTACTCCTATCACTATTGAAAAACATCTTTCTCTCAATTCTTGTAGTGGTACTGTCATTCTGCCCCATACCATAGTCCAACAGAATTTCCAGTCATGTGGCAATGACATTTTTGAACAGCTGGAACTCCAGGATCTCCCAATCCTCAAAGTAGACACTTATGTCCTTCCTGCCCGGGGGCGGAGACGTTACCCTTGCAATGTGGCTCGTTTAACTTTTGACAGCCGAGAACTCCCGTCCTCTGTATATGTCGCGGGACATCGGTTACAAGTTCGAAAGGTGATACCTACACCGCAACAATGTAGAAATTGCTGGCGTTTTGGTCACCCAGCGAAATATTGCAGATCTATGGCCGAATGCCCAGTCTGTGGTGCCGACGACCATTCTAATACATCTTGCAGTCAACCTCCATCTTGCCTTAATTGTAATGAAGCTCACCCTTCGTACTCCCGCCGTTGCCAGGTCTGCCTCAAAGAGGCAGAAGGTCTCCCTTATGCTATGGCAGTTACTCATCTCCGCCTCCAAGGGAGACTACCCCGTGTTTCTTATTCTCGTGTTTCCAAACGTCCCCCCACTTCTGGGGTCCCATCTTCTGCAGCCTCCTCTGTTGTTACCCCTCCCATAGCCACTACGGCATCTAATCCTTTTGCTGTCCTTGGCTCTGACGTCCCGACTACAACTCAGTCTGTTCTCACATCTTCGCGTCCTTCCTCACAAGCCCCAGTATCGACAAGACCTCGTACGACACCTAATACCAATCGCCCCTCTACTCAGAAGTCCAAAAAATCCACATTGCTCAAATCTTCTTTGCCCCTTCCTTCCCTTCTTCCGCCTCCTCACTTTACCTTTCCAGTCTCTGTACCTAGTTCTTCCCCTCTCTCTGGCTCTATTACAAGTGTGGAGATTCACCCTCCTCCTCGTACTATGCCTTCCACCCCCGTCCCCTCCCAAGTTTCTCCCTCTTCTGTCACCTCCCAGGTTTCTGCCTCTTCTGTCCCCCCCCACACTTCATCTCCAGTCCCTTACACTTTTCCCTCCCCCTCTACTTTGGTACAGTCCATTACTGTCCCAATCTTTACTCACCCTCCTCCTCCTATCTCCAATATGGTCTCCCATACATCTTTGAATTCAGAAACACTTGAAGCCATTTCAGAATATATTGCAGAGACTAAACCTTTCATGGACACTGATTCACTTGCTGTTCCTTCTCTTCCCTCTCCTCCATCTTCACAACCCCATTCTTCGCAACGCTCCGTTCCTTCGCTACTTGAACATCTTCCAATGCCACCACACGTTGACTTTTCTAACCCCTCTAGTCCGTAGGTGCCTTTACCTACAGATTCCTGATATTTTCTTCATCGCCAATCATGGCCTATTTACAGTGGAATATCCGCGGCCTCAGGGGTAATCGGGGTGAGCTTCAGATGTTGCTTTCCAGGTTTTCCCCTGTTGGTGCTTGCTTACAAGAACCAAAATTACACTCGGGTGTTTTCCAACCTATCTCAGGCTATAATTTATTGTATTCTTCGGATCCTTTCTCAGATGGGACCTTTAATGAAAGTGCCCTTCTTCTACGCAATGATATTCCGTACTGTCAACTCTTTGTCCATACCTCGCTGCATTACACTGCAGCCCGTATCCACTTGAATAAGTGGTTTACAATATGTTCTTTATATCTCTCTCCTTCTCGAGCATTTTCTATCCCAGACTTTGCCTTTCTTGTTTCATCCTTACCACCACCACTTCTGTTACTTGGTGATTTTAATGCCCACCATTTCCTCTGGGGGGGGTCTCATTGTGACTCACGTGGCATTCAGTTGGAGGCTTTTCTTGCCTCTCACCCCCTCCATGTTTTAAATACGGGTACTCCCACCCATTTTGATCCTCGTACTCATACTCTCTCTTGCATCGATCTATCAGTCTGCTCTTCCTCCACTGCACTAGACTTCACCTGGTCTGTTCTACCAGACTTACATGACAGCGATCATTTTCCGATCATTCTTACTTCTCCTTCCTATTCACCACCTTTCCGTAGCCCTCGCTGGCAATTTGATCGGGCAAATTGGGATCTTTACTCACACCTCACTGCTTTTAGTGAGGTTCCTTCTTCATCCTCCATTGATAAGCTCCTACACATCTTCTCGACATCAGTTTATACCGCAGCTTCTCATTCTATACCCCAAACCTCAGGCAGGCATTCTCAGAAGTGCGTGCCTTGGTGGTCTCCTGCTTGTGCTCGTGCAGTACGTTTGAAACGTGCTGCATGGGGCAGGTACCGGTACAATAGAACCGCTGAGAGACTTGTTGATTTTAAGCAGAAGCGTGCGATCGCTCGCCGTGTCATCCGTGAAGCTAAACGCACTTGTTGGCGAGACTATGTTTCCACCATCACCTCTGCTACTTCTATGAGTGCAGTCTGGAAAAAAGTGAGGAAATTGAGTGGTAAATACTCTCCTGACCCGGCTTCTGTTCTACGGGTCACTGGTGTTGATATAGCAAACCCTCTCGACGTTGCCATTGAACTTGGCACACATCTGGTCCGTATTTCCCGAGGGCTCCATCTATGCCCCTCGTTTCTTTCCTCAAAGTCTGCCAGAGAGTTAGTACCCTTGGACTTTTCTTCTCTCGGAGAAGAACAGTATAATGTGCCTTTTACACTTCAAGAACTGGAGGCAACGCTCTCAGCTTGCCGATCATCGGCAGCTGGGCCTGATGACATTCATATTCGTATGTTACAACATTTACATCGGTCAGCCCTTGTAGTCCTCTTACACCTCTTCAATCTTATTTGGGCACAAGGAGTTCTTCCCCAGCTGTGGAAATCTGCCATTGTTCTCCCTTTCCGCAAACCGGGTACTACAGGACATGATGCCTCCCACTATCGCCCCATCGCTCTTACAAGTGCAGTTTGCAAAGTGATGGAACGCCCCGTAAATCGACGTTTAATGTGGTATTTAGAGACTCACAACAGTCTCTCCGCTAGTCAATATGGCTTTCGTAAGGGTCGTTCTACCATAGACCCCTTACTACACTTGGATACGTATGTTCGTAATGCCTTTGCGAATAATCACTCAGTTATTGCCATATTTTTTGACCTTGAGAAGGCATATGACACAACTTGGAGGTATAATATTTTGGCCCAGGCCCATTCCTTAGGCCTCCGAGGCAATCTACCATCCTTCCTTAAGAACTTTTTAACTGACAGACATTTCCGTGTTCGAGTCAATAATGTTCTTTCCCCGGACTTCGTCCAAGCTGAAGGTGTCCCTCAGGGATGTGTTCTAAGCACAACACTTTTTCTCCTTGCTATAAATGATTTGGCCTCTGTTCTTCCACCCAATATTTGGTCATCACTCTATGTTGATGACTTCGCTATTGCTTGTGCAGGCGCTGACTGTCACCTTATTGCAGTTTCTCTCCAGCATGCGGTCGACCGTGTTTCCACTTGGGCCACCACACATGGGTTTAAATTTTCAAGTACCAAAACTCACCAAATTACTTTCACTAGACGCTCTGTTATCTCCGATCATCCTTTGTATCTCTATGGCTCCCGTATCCCCGAACGCTATACAGTCAGGTTTCTAGGCCTTCTCTTTGACCGTCGGTTAACCTGGAAACCTCACATTACCTCTCTGAAGGCAACTTGTCACAGCCGGCTAAACCTTCTTAAAACCCTTGCTCATCTTTCCTGGGGAGCTGATCGTCGAACTCTGCTTCGCCTACATTCAGCCCTCGTTTTATCGAAACTCGATTATGGTGACCAGATTTATTCCGCGGCCTCTCCTGCTACTCTCTCTAGCCTTAACCCTATCCATCACCAAGGCTTACGTTTGTGCCTTGGTGCTTTTCGCTCTTCCCCTGTTGAGAGCCTCTATACAGAAGCAAATGTTCCATCCTTGTCTGATCGCCGTGATGCCCATTGCCTTCGTTACTATGTACGCTCTCACGATCTACACAATCCTTCCATTTATAGAATGGTCACCGATATTAGTAGACATTCTTTATTCGTTCGCCGCCCCTGTTTGCTCCGTCCCTTTTCTCTTCGCCTACATTCACTCTTGTCTTCCCTTCAGTTACCACCTTTATATGTTCATGTAGCATCTCACTTTTCCCTGCCCCCCTGGGAAGTTCCAGCTGTTCGGGTCTGTTCTTTCTCACTCCCTTGCTCGAAAGCTCAACTGCCTACGGTGGCTTCCCGCTCTCTTTTCCTTGATCACTTCCACTCCCATTCTCATGCCACCGCTGTGTACACAGATGGCTCTAAGTCTTCAGACGGCGTCGGATTCGCAGCAGTGTTTCCGGACAGCGTCGTACGAGGGCATTTACTATCTTCAGCTAGCATTTTTACTGCTGAACTGTATGCCATTCTTGCAGCACTTATTCGTATCGCATCTATGCCTGTGTCATCATTTGTAGTAGTCTCAGACTCCCTTAGTGCTCTACAGGCTATACGAAAATTTGATACATCTCATCCCCTAGTTCTCCGTATCCAACTTTGGCTACGCCGTATCTCTACCAAACATAAAGATATTGTTTTTTGTTGGGTCCCTGGTCATGTCGACGTACAGGGCAATGAACAGGCAGACACTGCTGCGCGGTCAGCAGTATATGACCTACCAATTTCCTATCGAGGTGTTCCATTTCTGGACTATTTTGCTGCAATAGCTACCCACCTTCGCACCCGTTGGCAACAACGTTGGTCAACTCTGCTCGGTAACAAACTTCATTCTATTAAACCGAGCATAGGTTACTGGCCGTCTTCTTGTCATCAGTGCCGAAGTTGGGAGACCACTCTCTCCCGCCTTCGCATTGGCCACACTCGTCTTACTCATGGGTATCTCATGGAGAGGCACCCTGTTCCTCTCTGTGAGCAGTGTCAAGTTCCAGTATCGATTAGCCACATTCTGTTAGACTGCCCTCTCTATCAACGAGCACGCAGAATTTACCTCCAACGTCGTCTTCGTTCTACTACTCTCTCTTTACCTTCCCTTCTTGCTGATGGACCCTCCTTTAATCCTGACTCTCTCATTGACTTCTTGACAACGACTGATTTACTCCACAAACTCTGATGATACTTTTCGCACTCCCCCCAGCCCTTTCTGGTTCAGTCTCTTGCTGCCCTTTACCCTTTCACCATCCACTCCCCCGCTGTTATCCGTAACCTGTTGCTCATCCATCTCCCTTTTGCCACCTGATGCCCTCACTTCCTTCCTGCCCTGCAGCGCTGTATAGTCCTTGTGGCTTAGCGCTTCTTTTTTATTATAATAATAATAATTGTCAATAAAGCTAGGAATCCTTAACCTGTAAATAGCTTGTCAATAAAGCTAGGGATCCTTAACCTGTAAATAGCTTGTCAATAAAGCTAGGGATCCTTAACCTGTAAATAGCTTGTCAATAAAGCTAAGAATCCTTAACCTGTAAATAGCTTGTCAATAAAGCTAGGGATCCTTAACCTGTAAATAGCTTGTCAATAAAGCTAGGAATCCTTAACCTGTAAATAGCTTGTCAATAAAGCTAGGGATCCTTAACCTGTAAATAGCTTGTCAATAAAGCTAGGGATCCTTAACCTGTAAATAGCTTGTCAATAAAGCTAAGAATCCTTAACCTGTAAATAGCTTGTCAATAAAGCTAGGGATCCTTAACCTGTAAATAGCTTGTCAATAAAGCTAGGGATCCTTAACCTGTAAATAGCTTGTCAATAAAGCTAGGGATCCTTAACCTGTAAATAGTTTGTGTTACAAAAAACGCGATTCTAAAAGCTTAGAGATCTCCAGTGAATACTAGAAAGGACTGCCCTTCTAGCATCCAGCCTGTTACTGGGTTTTCGTAACAAGTAGTCAGTATCCTTGTCCAATTATCCATTAAAATTCAGTATGGTTCAATAGTGCTTTAGGATTACAACTGGTAGGCTACTAACTAGAGACCTCTTCAAGGGGGGCTCCTTGGCGTGGTGAAGAGGCTCTTGGTCTGAGGAATTAGCCCTGTCGGTCTTCTTCCTCAGACCGAACCTAATTACCCCCCATTCTCCCCTCCCCTATCCCATCCTCCCCATCCTCCCCTTTTTCAATTCCTCCTCCTCCTCCTCACCCCTCCCTTTTGCCCTTCCTCTTTTTAGCCTTCGTGATTTCTCCCACAGGCGCGCTAGTTCCTAGGTAGGGGAAAGGACACCGGGGTCCATCCCATTCCGTTGAGGTTTCTTGGCGGTGGCGTAGTTTGCCGTGGAATCTGGATTGCCTAGGGATGTCCCGATCCCTCTCCGGTATCCCGGAGTAGCTTTGGGTGTCTTTTGGGCGACGGGTGTATCTCTGGAAGCCACCTTTCGGATTCCGGGGGTGGTGGCTGAAGGAGGTATGCTTTGTGGCGGATATCCGGCCGCCCTCTCTTTTGTCCACCGAGGTAGCTCGGCAGATGTGAGGTTGCTATCCCGGATTGCTGGTTTACTGGCATGAAGGGTAGGGTATGGCACGGGTTCCATGCTGCATCTGCGCTACTAGCGGTGTCGAGTCCTCTTGGGCGCGGAGGGAGATTTCCGGCCCTTTCATTCCTCCTGGGAACTATTCCTCCCCGCTCCCCCCTTTTTTTATTCTTTTTTTTATTTTTATTTTCTTTTCTTCTTTCTTTTTTTTTCTTAAAAACAAAAAGCAAAGGAGTAACCTAACCATGGCAGCCCTAGTCCATGAAACCACTACCCCCGGGCCCCTTCTTGATACCGCACCCCATTCTGACCCTGCCTTGTGTTTAGACCACTCTTCGGACACTCCTGATGCCCCTGTACCTCTTGCTGGTGCTGTTTCCTCACCCGCTTCAGGTACCGGGGCTTCGACTGACTCCTTCGATTTGTCTGAACTCCGCTCTCCTTTGACTATGCTTCCGGCTTCTCCCTCTACGGTACGGCAATTTTCGAATCGCCCACCCATTTCATGCCGGACCAACTCCGGTCCTACTCCTAAACGCCAACGTCAATCTCCTGATGATGCTCCGTCGTTACCTTCCCATTCTACTCGGAAACGACCGACACGTCAAGCACTCCCTCTCCACGCTCAGTTTCGGACCACACAATGGACTAAATTCTTTACTTTAAGACCAACTTCTTCTGCCTACCTTTCTGACCATAGTATTGCCAAAGCGCTCCTGCGTCATGTTGGCAGAGATATTTCATTTCACGCTCTCAAGAGCGGTACGCGCATCGTCACTGTCCAGAATGCTACCCAAGCTCATGATCTTTCTCTCCTTTCGAATATCGATACTACTCCTATCACTATTGAAAAACATCTTTCTCTCAATTCTTGTAGTGGTACTGTCATTCTGCCCCATACCATAGTCCAACAGAATTTCCAGTCATGTGGCAATGACATTTTTGAACAGCTGGAACTCCAGGATCTCCCAGTCCTCAAAGTAGACACTTATGTCCTTCCTGCCCGGGGGCGGAGACGTTACCCTTGCAATGTGGCTCGTTTAACTTTTGACAGCCGAGAACTCCCGTCCTCTGTATATGTCGTGGGACATCGGTTACAAGTTCGAAAGGTGATACCTACACCGCAACAATGTAGAAATTGCTGGCGTTTTGGTCACCCAGCGAAATATTGCAGATCTATGGCCGAATGCCCAGTCTGTGGTGCCGACGACCATTCTAATACATCTTGCAGTCAACCTCCATCTTGCCTAAATTGTAATGAAGCTCACCCTTCGTACTCCCGCCGTTGCCAGGTCTACTTAAATGAACGTGAAATCCGTTGCCTCAAAGAGGCAGAAGGTCTCCCTTATGCTATGGCAGTTACTCATCTCCGCCTCCAAGGGAGACTACCCCGTGTTTCTTTTTCTCGTGTTTCCAAACGTCCCCCCACTTCTGGGGTCCCATCTTCTGCAGCCTCCTCTGTTGTTACCCCTCCCATAGCCACTACGGCATCTAATCCTTTTGCTGTCCTTGGCTCTGACGTCCCGACTACAACTCAGTCTGTTCTCACATCTTCGCGTCCTTCCTCACAAGCCCCAGTATCGACAAGACCTCGTACGACACCTAATACCAATCGCCCCTCTACTCAGAAGTCCAAAAAATCCACATTGCTCAAATCTTCTTTGCCCCTTCCTTCCCTTCTTCCGCCTCCACACTTTACCTTTCCAGTCTCTGTACCTAGTTCTTCCCCTCTCTCTGGCTCTATTACAAGTGTGGAGATTCACCCTCCTCCTCGTACTATGCCTTCCACCCCCGTCCCCTCCCAAGTTTCTCCCTCTTCTGTCACCTCGCAGGTTTCTGCCTCTTCTGTCCCCCCCCACACTTCATCTCCAGTCCCTTACACTTTTCCCTCCCCCTCTACTTTGGTACAGTCCATTACTGTCCCAATCTTTACTCACCCTCCTCCTCCTATCTCCAATATGGTCTCCCATACATCTTTGAATTCAGAAACACTTGAAGCCATTTCAGAATATATTGCAGAGACTAAACCTTCAATGGACACTGATTCACTTCCTGTTCCTTCTCTTCCCTCTCCTCCATCTTCACAACCCCATTCTTCGCAACGCTCCGTTCCTTCGCTACTTGAACATCTTCCAATGCCACCACACGTTGACTTTTCTAACCCCTCTAGTCCGTAGGTGCCTTTACCTACAGATTCCTGATATTTTCTTCATCGCCAATCATGGCCTATTTACAGTGGAATATCCGCGGCCTCAGGGGTAATCGGGGTGAGCTTCAGATGTTGCTTTCCAGGTTTTCCCCTGTTGGTGCTTGCTTACAAGAACCAAAATTACACTCGGCTGTTTTCCAACCTATCTCAGGCTATAATTTATTGTATTCTTCGGATCCTTTCTCAGATGGGACCTTTAATGAAAGTGCCCTTCTTCTACGCAATGATATTCCGTACTGTCAACTATTTGTCCATACCTCGCTGCATTACACTGCAGCCCGTATCCACTTGAATAAGTGGTTTACAATATGTTCTTTATATCTCTCTCCTTCTCGAGCATTTTCTATCCCAGACTTTGCCTTTCTTGTTTCATCCTTACCACCACCACTTCTGTTACTTGGTGATTTTAATGCCCACCATTTCCTCTGGGGGGGGTCTCATTGTGACTCACGTGGCATTCACTTGGAGGCTTTTCTTGCCTCTCACCCCCTCCATGTTTTAAATACGGGTACTCCCACCCATTTTGATCCTCGTACTCATACTCTCTCTTGCATCGATCTATCAGTCTGCTCTTCCTCCACTGCACTAGACTTCACCTGGTCTGTTCTACCAGACTTACATGACAGCGATCATTTTCCGATCATTCTTACTTCTCCTTCCTATTCACCACCTTTCCGTAGCCCTCGCTGGCAATTTGATCGGGCAAATTGGGATCTTTACTCACACCTCACTGCTTTTAGTGAGGTTCCTTCTTCATCCTCCATTGATAAGCTCCTACACATCTTCTCGACATCAGTTTATACCGCAGCTTCTCATTCTATACCCCAAACCTCAGGCAGGCATTCTCAGAAGTGCGTGCCTTGGTGGTCTCCTGCTTGTGCTCGTGCAGTACGTTTGAAACGTGCTGCATGGGGCAGGTACCGGTACAATAGAACCGCTGAGAGACTTGTTGATTTTAAGCAGAAGCGTGCGATCGCTCGCCGTGTCATCCGTGAAGCTAAACGCACTTGTTGGCGAGACTATGTTTCCACCATCACCTCTGCTTCTTCTATGAGTGCAGTCTGGAAAAAAGTGAGGAAATTGAGTGGTAAATACTCTCCTGACCCGGCTCCTGTTCTACGGGTCACTGGTGTTGATATAGCAAACCCTCTCGACGTTGCCATTGAACTTGGCACACATCTGGTCCGTATTTCCCGAGGGCTCCATCTATGCCCCTCGTTTCTTTCCTCAAAGTCTGCCAGAGAGTTAGTACCCTTGGACTTTTCTTCTCTCGGAGAAGAACAGTATAATGTGCCTTTTACACTTCAAGAACTGGAGGCAACGCTCTCAGCTTGCCGATCATCGGCAGCTGGGCCTGATGACATTCATATTCGTATGTTACAACATTTACATCGGTCAGCCCTTGTAGTCCTCTTACACCTCTTCAATCTTATTTGGGCACAAGGAGTTCTTCCCCAGCTGTGGAAATCTGCCATTGTTCTCCCTTTCCGCAAACCGGGTACTACAGGACATGATGCCTCCCACTATCGCCCCATCGCTCTTACAAGTGCAGTTTGCAAAGTGATGGAACGCCTCGTAAATCGACGTTTAATGTGGTATTTAGAGACTCACAACAGTCTCTCCGCTAGTCAATATGGCTTTCGTAAGGGTCGTTCTACCATAGACCCCTTACTACGCTTGGATACGTATGTTCGTAATGCCTTTGCGAATAATCACTCAGTTATTGCCATATTTTTTGACCTTGAGAAGGCATATGACACAACTTGGAGGTATAATATTTTGGCCCAGGCCCATTCCTTAGGCCTCCGAGGCAATCTACCATCCTTCCTTAAGAACTTTTTAACTGACAGACATTTCCGTGTTCAAATCAATAATGTTCTTTCCCCGGACTTCGTCCAAGCTGAAGGTGTCCCTCAGGGATGTGTTCTAAGCACAACACTTTTTCTCCTTGCTATAAATGATTTGGCCTCTGTTCTTCCACCCAATATTTGGTCATCACTCTATGTTGATGACTTCGCTATTGCTTGTGCAGGCGCTGACTGTCACCTTATTGCAGTTTCTCTCCAGCATGCGGTCGACCGTGTTTCCACTTGGGCCACCACACATGGGTTTAAATTTTCAAGTACCAAAACTCACCAAATTACTTTCACTAGACGCTCTGTTATCTCCGATCATCCTTTGTATCTCTATGGCTCCCGTATCCCCGAACGTGATACAGTCAGGTTTCTAGGCCTTCTCTTTGACCGTCGGTTAACCTGGAAACCTCACATTACCTCTCTGAAGGCAACTTGTCACAGCCGGCTAAACCTTCTTAAAACCCTTGCTCATCTTTCCTGGGGAGCTGATCGTCGAACTCTGCTTCGCCTACATTCAGCCCTCGTTTTATCGAAACTCGATTATGGTGACCAGATTTATTCCGCGGCCTCTCCTGCTACTCTCTCTAGCCTTAACTCTATCCATCACCAAGGCTTACGTTTGTGCCTTGGTGCTTTTCGCTCTTCCCCTGTTGAGAGCCTCTATACAGAAGCAAATGTTCCATCCTTGTCTGATCGCCGTGATGCCCATTGCCTTCGTTACTATGTACGCTCTCACGATCTACACAATCCTTCCATTTATAGAATGGTCACCGATATTAGTAGACATTCTTTATTCGTTCGCCGCCCCTGTTTGCTCCGTCCCTTTTCTCTTCGCCTACATTCACTCTTGTCTTCCCTTCAGTTACCACCTTTATATGTTCATGTAGCATCTCACTTTTCCCTACCCCCCTGGGAAGTTCCAGCTGTTCGGGTCTGTTCTTTCTCACTCCCTTGCTCGAAAGCTCAACTGCCTACGGTGGCTTCCCGCTCTCTTTTTCTTGATCACTTCCACTCCCATTCTCATGCCACCGCTGTGTACACAGATGGCTCTAAGTCTTCAGACGGCGTCGGATTCGCAGCAGTGTTTCCGGACAGCGTCGTACGAGGGCATTTACTATCTTCAGCTAGCATTTTTACTGCTGAACTGTATGCCATTCTTGCAGCACTTTTTCGTATCGCATCTATGCCTGTGTCATCATTTGTAGTAGTCTCAGACTCCCTTAGTGCTCTACAGGCTATACGAAAATTTGATACATCTCATCCCCTAGTTCTCCGTATCCAACTTTGGCTACGCCGTATCTCTACCAAACATAAAGATATTGTTTTTTGTTGGGTCCCTGGTCATGTCGACGTACAGGGCAATGAACAGGCAGACACTGCTGCGCGGTCAGCAGTATATGACCTACCAATTTCCTATCGAGGTGTTCCATTTCTGGACTATTTTGCTGCAATAGCTACCCACCTTCGCACCCGTTGGCAACAACGTTGGTCAACTCTGCTCGGTAACAAACTTCATTCTATTAAACCGAGCATAGGTTACTGGCCGTCTTCTTGTCATCAGTACCGAAGTTGGGAGACCACTCTCTCCCGCCTTCGCATTGGCCACACTCGTCTTACTCATGGGTATCTCATGGAGAGGCACCCTGTTCCTCTCTGTGAGCAGTGTCAAGTTCCAGTATCGATTAGCCACATTCTGTTAGACTGCCCTCTCTATCAACGAGCACGCAGAATTTACCTCCAACGTCGTCTTCGTTCTACTACTCTCTCTTTACCTTCCCTTCTTGCTGATGGACCCTCCTTTAATCCTGACTCTCTCATTGACTTCTTGACAACGACTGATTTACTCCACAAACTCTGATGATACTTTTCGCACTCCCCCCAGCCCTTTCTGGTTCAGTCTCTTGCTGCCCTTTACCCTTTCACCATCCACTGCCCCGCTGTTATCCGTAACCTGTTGCTCATCCATCTCCCTTTTGCCACCTGATGCCCTCACTTCCTTCCTGCCCTGCAGCGCTGTATAGTCCTTGTGGCTTAGCGCTTCTTTTTGATTATAATAATAATAATAATACTAACTAGAGAAATTAAAATTTAATAAATTTATTAAGTAGTAAGTTGTCTAGAGGTATAATATCAAATTAAATTAAATTACAGCAATCAAAATAAAATCAATCTCTCGAGTTCAATATTATTGTGCTGAAAGCACATATCACATTTATAATTCTTAAGTAACGTCAGGTACATTAACATTTAATAAGATATTACAAATATGTACAAGTAAGTGTGTATGCGTGTAAGTGCTCTTAAGTAGTTAGGTATGTCTCAAGACTCGAATAAGACTTAAACAAGTGACTGACAAAGTCCTCAAATAAACTAACTTCTTGACCGACTGGCAACCCGAACAGTCTGCTTGAACAACAAAGAATGCTAAGCCCAATAGCAATGCAATATCAAGCGACTGCGATACAGAATCAGGAACTGGGAAATAATATAACGACACTAAGTAGGGACCATCTGCAGATCCTCCACTAAAGTTACAAAACTCCCAAAATACTGAATCTACGTTCAGCATAGGAAAAACTGTGACTGTGACAATACACAGGAACCAGTACAAAATTAGGTCAGAAGCTATAGCTAAGGACCTGAGATGTTCAGAGTGTCTATGTGACACATAACCTCAGTACAACGTCGAAAATCACAAAGTCTTTACAATGTTCTGAGAACAAAGTTCTACAGAACTAATAAGAATAATGAGACAGACAATCTGTCCAACCAGCAAGCGAGTCTCCAGCAGACTGACAATTTCACGAGAGGTGAGGACACCCCCCCCCCCTCGATCACGTGATAGCTACGTGGACAACTTATTATTATTATTATCAAGGGGGAAGCGCTAAACCCGGAGGATTATACAGCGCCTGGGGGGAGGATGTGGAAGGCATTCAGGCTTAATTCGGGGAACTGGAGCACAGATCCAATTCCCTAAATCAAGAGCCCCTCACCAACATCAAGGAACCTTCCTTGAGGGGTACGTGGACAACTGCAGCTCAGAAGCCGGCAGTATAACGAGCGACAAGCGATAATTACAGTAGTTTGACAATCAAGACTAACTGAGCACATTTTATATACATCCTAACAACATAAGTCAAATAAGAATATAAAGCAATATATTTACGATTTAGCTATTATCGCAAATATAAGCAATATAAAATTATATGAAAAGATAATATACATTACATATATACATAATAATCATTGTAACCCATTCAGGGGTTGCAACAGTTTGTCAATAAAGCTAGGGATCCTTAACCTGTAAATAGCTTGTCAATAAAGCTAGGGATCCTTAACCTGTAAATAGCTTGTCAATAAAGCTAGGGATCCTTAACCTGTAAATAGCTTGTCAATAAAGCTAGGGATCCTTAACCTGTAAATAGCTTGTCAATAAAGCTAGGGATCCTTAACCTAACCTTGTCAAACCCTGTGTAAAGAGAGAGAGAATCTCCAGTATTTTGGAGCAGCCTTGTAACGTCGAAGTGTGCAATTAAAGCAAGTTTTGTTTTTCCTCTGATAATATTTCACCATTTTTTTAATTGAGATGAAGTTTTTTCTGCACATTGAGAGGAGGGAAGACCTGTGTGCGATCCGTCGTAGTGACAGTTTGGTGGAGGGACGGTCAGATGGGTGGAGGGACGGTCAGATGGGTGGAGGGACGGTCAGATGGGTGGAGGGACGGTCAGATGGGTGGAGGGAATGATGCGGGAGTGAAGAGACAGCGAAGACTTGAACGGGATGATGAACGGACGTGTGGACAAGTGGAACTACTGTCCCATGCCCACACTTCTCACCACACCCACACTTCTCACCACACCCACACTTCTCACCACACCCACACTTCTCACCACACCCACACTTCTCACCACACCCACACTTCTCACCACACCCACACTTCTCACCACACCCACACTTCTTACCACGCCCACACTTCTCACCACGCCCATTACCTCTCACGACACCCACACTTCTCACCACACTCACACCTCACCCACATTTCTCACCATACCCACACAACGCCCACTACCTCTCACCACAGCCACACTTCTCACCACACCCACACCACACCCACACTTCTTACCACACCCACACTTCTTACCACACCCACACTTCTCACCACACCCACACGTCACTCACACGTCTCACCACACACACACACACACACACACACACACACAGCACAGAAGGGAACATCATGAGGGAATATACCAACAAGTGAAGAAGGTGAAGGAGGTGAAGAAGCTCTTAAGTGACCTTGACACCTCAAAGGCGATGGGACCGGACAACATCTCCCCATGGGTCCTTAGAGAAGGAGCAGAGATGCTGTGCGTGCCTCTAACCACAATCTTCAACATATCCCTTGAAATTGGGCAACTACCTGAGAAATGGAAGACAGCTAATGTAGTCCCCATATTTAAGAAAGGAAACAGAAACGAGGCAGTAAACTACAAACCTGTGTCTCTGACATGTATTGTGTGCAAAGTCATGGAGAAGATTATCAGGAGGAGAGTGGTCGAACACCTGGAAAGGAACAAGATTATAAATGAAAACCAGCATGGGTTCATGGAAGGCAAATCCTGTATCACAAACCTCCTGGAGTTTTATGACAAGGTAACAGAAGTAAGACACGAGAGAGAGGGGTGGGTAGATTGCGTTTTCCTAGACTGCAGGAAGGCCTTTGACACAGTTCCCCACAAGAGATTAGTGCAGAAGCTGGAGGATCAGGCGCATGTAAAAGGGAGGGCACTGCAATGGATAAGGGAATACCTGACAGGAAGGCAGCAACGAGTCATGGTACGTGAAGAGGTATCACAGTGGGCGCCTGTTACGAGCGGGGTCCCACAGGGGTCAGTTCTAGGACCAGTGCTATTTTTGATATATGTGAACGACATGATGGAAGGAATAGACTCTGAAGTGT
>NC_091309.1:8092886-8115386 GCF_038502225.1 Cherax quadricarinatus
TCTCACTTCCCTTCTCTCTCTCCCACTTCCCTTCTCTCCCTCCCACTTTCCTTCTCTCCCTCACACTTTCCTTCTATCTCTCCCACTTCCTTCTCTCCCTCCCACTTCCTTCTTTCCCTCCCACTTCCTCTCCCTCCCACTTTCCTTCTCTCCCTCACACTTTCCTTCTCTCCCTCCCACTTCCTTCTCTCCCTCCCACTTTCCTTCTCTCCCTCCCACTTCCCTTCTCTCCCTCCCACTTCTCTCCCTCCCACTTCCTTCTCTCCCTCCCACTTCCTTCTCTCCCTCCCACTTTCCTTCTCTCCCTCCCACTTCCCTTCTCTCCCTCCCACTTTCCTTCTCTCCCTCACACTTTCCTTCTCTCCCTCGCACTTCCTTCTCTCCCTCCCACTTTCCTTCTCTCCCTCCCACTTCCCTTCTCTCCCTCCCACTTCTCTCCCTCCCACTTCTCTCCCTCCCACTTCCTTCTCTCTCTCTCACTTTCCTTCTCTCCCTCCCACTTTCCTCTCTCCCTCCCACTTCCCTTCTCTCCCTCCCACTTCTCTCCCTCCCACTTCCTTCTCTCCCTCCCACTTTCCTTCTCTCCCTCCCACTTCCCTTCTCTCCGTCCCACTTCTCTCCCTCCCACTTCCTTCTCTCTCTCCCACTTTCCTTCTCTCCCTCCCACTTCCCTTCTCTCCCTCCCACTTCCTTCTCTCTCTCTCACTTTCCTTCTCTTCCTCCCACTTTTCTTCTCTCTCCCACTTCCCTTGTCTCTCTCCCACTTCCCTTCTCTCTCCCACTTTCCTTCTCTCTCCCACTTCCCTTCTCTCCCTCCCACTTCCCGTCTCTCTCTCTCCCACTTTCCTTCTCCCTCCCACTTCCCTTCTCCCTCTCTCTCCCACTTTCATTCTCTCCCTCCCACTTCCCTTCTCCCCCTCTCACTTCCCTTCTCTCTCTCCCACTTCCCTTCTCTCCCTCCCACTTTCCTTCTCTCCCTCACACTTTCCTTCTCTCCCTCCCACTTCCTTCTCTCCCTCCCACTTTCCTTCTCTCCCTCCCACTTTCATTCTCTCCCTCCCACTTTTCTACCTCCCACTTCCTTCTCTCCCTCCCACTTTCCTTCTCTCCCTCCCACTTCCCTTCTCTCCCTCCCACTTTCCTTCTCTCTCTCACTTTTCTTCTCTCCCTCCCACTTTCCTTCTCTCCCTCCCACTTCCCTTCTCTCCCTCCCACTTTCAGTTTCTCTTCCTCCCACTTTTCTTCTCTCCCTCCCACTTCCCTTCTCTCCCTCCCACTTCCCTTCTCTCTCCCACTTTCCTTCTCTCTCTCCCACTTTCCTTCTCCCTCCCACTTCCCTTCTCCCTCTCTCTCCCACTTTCCTTTTATCTCCCACTTCCCTTCTCTCCCTCCCACTTTCCTTCTCTCTCTCCCACTTTCCTTATCCCTCCCACTTCCCTTCTATCTCTCCCACTTTCCTTCTCTCCCTCCCACTTTCCTTCTCTCCCTCCCACTTCCCTTCTCTCCCTCTCACTTCCCTTCTCTCCCTCTCACTTCCCTTCTCTCTCCCACTTCCCTTCTCTCTCCCACTTCCCTTCTCTCCCTCCCACTTTCCTTCTCTCCCTCCTACTTTCCTTCTCTCCCTCTCACTTCCCTTCTCTCTCCCACTTCCCTTCTCTCCCTCCCACTTCCCTTCTCTCTCTCCCACTTCCCTGTCTCTCTCCCACTTCCCTTCTCTCTCCCACTTCCCTTCTCTCCCTCACACTTTCCTTCTCTCCCTCTCACTTCCCTTCTCTCCCTCCCACTTCCCTTCTCTCTCTCCCACTTTCCTTCTCGCTCCCACTTTCCTTCTCTCCCTCTCACTTCCCTTCTCTCTCCCTCACTTCCCTTCTCTCCCTCCCACTTCCTTTCTCTCCCTCCCACTTCCCTTCTCTCCCTCCCACTTCCCTTCTCTCCCTCCCACTTTCCTTCTCTCCCTCCCACTTAACTTCTCTCCCTCACACTTCCCTGCTCTCCCTCCCACTTCCCTTCTCTCCCTCCCACTTCCCTTCTCTCCCTCTCACTTCCCTTCTCTCCCTCCCACTTCCCTTCTCTCCCTCCCACTTCCCTTCTCTCCCTCTTACTTCCCTTCTCTCCCTCCCACTTCCCTTCTCTCCCTCCTACTTCCCTTCTCTCCCTCCCACTTCCCTTCTCTCCCTCTTACTTCCCTTCTCTCCCTCTCGCTTCCCTTCTCTCCCTCCCACTTCCCTTCTCTCCCTCTCACTTCCCTTCTCTCCCTCCCACTTCCCTTCTCTCCCTCTCACTTCCCTTCTCGCCCTCCCACTTCCCTTCTCTCCCTCTCACTTCCCTTCTCTCCCTCTCACTTCCCTTCTCTCTCTCCCACTTCCCTTCTCTCCCTCTCACTTCCCTTCTCTCCCTCCCACTTCCCTTCTCCCTCCCACTTCCCTTCTCTCCCTTTCACTTCCCTTCTCTCCTTCTCACTTCCCTTCTCTCCCTCCCACTTCCCTTCTCTCCCTCCCACTTCCCTACTCTCCCTCTCACTTCCCTTCTGTCCCTCCCACTTCCCTTCTCTCCCTCTCACTTCCCTTCTCTCCCTCCCACTTCCTGTCTCTCCCTCTCACTTCCCTTCTCTCCCTCCCAATTCCCTTCTCTCCCTCCCACTTCCCTTCTCTCCCTCTCACTTCCCTTCTCTCCCTCTCACTTCCCTTCTCTCCCTCCCACTTCCCTTCTCTCCCTCTCACTTCCCTTCTCTCCCTCCCACTTCCCTTCTCTCCCTCTCACTTCCCTTCTCTCCCTCTCACTTCCCTTCTCTCCCTCCCACTTCCCTTCTCTCCCTCCTACTTCCCTTCTCTCCCTCTCACTTCCCTTCTCTCCCTCCCACTTCCCTTCTCTCCCTCCCACTTCCCTTCTCTCCCTCTCACTTCCTTTCTCTCCCTCTCACTTCCCTTCTCTCCCTCCCACTTCCCTTCTCTCCCTCCCACTTCCCTTCTCTCCCTCTCACTTCCCTTCTCTCCCTCCCACTTCCCTTCTCTCCCTCCCACTTCCCTTCTCTCCCTCCCACTTCCCTTCTCTCCCTCCCACTTCCCTTCTCTCCCTCTCACTTCCCTTCTCTCCCTCTCACTTCCCTTCTCTCCCTCCCATTTTCCTTCTCTCCCTCTCACTTCCCTTCTCTCCCTCCCACTTCGATTCTCTCCCTCTCACTTCCCTTCTCTCCATCCCACTTCCCTTCTCTCCCTCCCACTTCCCTTCTCTCCCTGTCACTTCCCTTCTCTCCCTCCCACTTCCCTTCTCTCCCTGTCACTTCCCTTCTCTCCCTCCCACTTCCCTTCTCTCCCTCCCACTTCCCTTCTCTCCCTCCCACTTCCCTTCTCTCCCTCCCACTTCCCTATATTACAGGTTAAGGATTCCTAACTTTATTGGCAAGCTAAGAGCTGTTACCTACATCAGCTCATTTGAAAGCATTTTTATTGTTATGAGACATACAAGTACGGAACAGGATGAAGTTGGAGCCATCTGTGGGCCAGCATTTTCATTTGATCAACTGACTTTATCTCCTTGACATCATTATGCTGTACGAATGTGTTCCATACTCGAGTCATCCTGGGTATGTATGATCTCAGATGGAGTGATGTTCTGGAGAAGGGTACAGCCAGAGTGAAGTTGCTGCTTTCTGCCCGTCTTGTGGCATAAAAGCTTGTTTCACGCTGTCCTCGAAGTGGATCCAAGTGTGGTATTTTGACAATATTGGCCTTGTACATAACAGTAAGGCCACCTACATCCCTCCTATGTTGAAGGCTCTGCTGAAATGACAGATCTATCCAGGATGGGTCCAGGCGAGAGATGAGACGTCTTGCTCTGTTCTCTACTCTGTCAAGCAGTCGCAGATGAGAGGGGGGGCCAGGCAAACCAAGAAAGTGGAGCATACTCAAGGTGTGAGCGTACTTGTGCCTCGTACAGGATCTTGCAACCCCTACTGTCAAGCAGATGCGAGATACGGCGAAGTGCTGTAAGCTTCCTGGCTGCCTTGTTTGCAAGATTTACAACATGGTTCTTCATGGTTAGTTTGGAGTCAAATTTCACCCCAAGGATATCAACTTCTTCTCCAGGTGCCAACATCCTCCCATTCATCCTTACTACTGCACCAGCATTACCATCATGGTGCCTAGAGACGATCATCATTTGCGTTTTCTCAGGTGCAAATGTTACTTGCCATCTATTTCCCATCTATCTCTCCCTCTCACTTCCCTTCTCTCCCTCCCACTTCCCTTCTCTCCCCCCCACTTCCCTTCTCTCCCCCCCACTTCCCTTCTCTCCCTCCCACTTCCCTTCTCTCCCTCTCACTTCCCTTCTCTCCCTCCCACTTCCCTTCTCTCCCTCCCACTTCCCTTCTCTCCCTCCCACTTCCCTTCTCTCCCTCTCACTTCCCTTCTCTCCCTCCCACTTCCCTTCTCTCCCTCTCACTTCCCTTCTCTCCCTCCCACTTCCCTTCTCTTCCTCACACTTCCCTTCTCTCCCTCCCACTTCCCTTTTCTCCCTCTCACTTCCCTTCTCTCCCTCCCACTTCCCTTCTCTCCCTCCCACTTCCCTTCTCTCCCTCTCACTTCCCTTCTCTCCCTCCCACTTCCCTTCTCTCCCTCTCACTTCCCTTCTCTCCCTCCCACTTCCCTTCTCTCCCTCTCACTTCCCTTCTCTCCCTCCCACTTCCCTTCTCTCCCTCCCACTTCCCTTCTCTTCCTCACACTTCCCTTCTCTCCCTCCCACTTCCCTTTTCTCCCTCTCACTTCCCTTCTCTCCCTCCCACTTCCCTTCTCTCCCTCCCACTTCCCTTCTCTCCCTCTCACTTCCCTTCTCTCCCTCCCACTTCCCTTCTCTTCCTCTCACTTTCCTTCTCTCCCTCCCACTTCCCTTCTCTCCCTCCCACTTCCCTTCTCTCCCTCCCACTTCCCTTCTCTCCCTCCCACTTCCCTTCTCTCCCTCCCACTTCCCTTCTCTCCCTCCCACTTCCCTTCTCTCCCTCTCACTTCCCTTCTCTCCCTCCCACTTCCCTTCTCTCCCTCTCACTTCCCTTCTCTCCCTCCCACTTCCCTTCTCTCCCTCCCACTTCCTTTCTCTCCCTCTCACTTCCCTTCTCTCCCTCTCCCTTCCCTTCTCTCCCTCTCACTTCCTCATAATCAAACAGTTGAGTCAGTCAACGGCTACACTTGTTTGTATACCTCTATCTTATTAAATATTTTTAATTGATCTTTTTGAAGTCTCGGCGGTGTACGGTCAGTGGGTGGTCAGTGGGTGGTCAGTGGGCGGGCAGGAGTGGTCCGGGACCAGGTAATTACTGCCTGCCTCTTAATTTGGATTGGATCTCTCACGGCCAAGAAAATATTAATTAACTTGTTAGTTTGAACTCCCTCGATGGTCTTGTTGATGGAGGGGGGGGAGGGAGGGAGGTAGGGGGGGAGGGTCGTGGGTGGTGAGGCTCGGGAGGGGAGGTTTACAGATAGAACGGGGAGAGGAGAGGAAGGAACGGGACATGTAACATTGATTTACCTCTAACTAGTTTCCAGAGTTATTCTACAGGTTGAGATGTTTGTCTCCACTGCCAGCAGTGTCTGCTGGCACTACCAGCAGTGTCTGCTGGCACTACCAGAAGTGTCTGCTGGCATTACCAGGAGTGTCTGCTGGCATTACCAGGAGTGTCTGCTGGCACTACCAGCAGTGTCTGCTGGCACTACCAGGAGTGTCTGCTGGCACTACCAGGAGTGTCTGCTGGCATTACCAGGAGTGTCTGCTGGCACTACCAGCAGTGTCTGCTAGCACTACCAGGAGTGTCTGCTGGCATTACCAGGAGTGTCTGCTGGCACTACCAGGAGTGTCTGCTGGCACTACCAGCAGTGTCTGCTGGCACTACCAGGAGTGTCTGCTGGCACTACCAGGAGTGTCTGCTGGCACTACCAGGAGTGTCTGCTGGCACTACCAGCAGTGTCTGCTGGCACTACCAGCAGTGTCTGTTGGCACCACCAGGAGTGTCTGCTGGCACTACCAGGAGTGTCTGCTGGCATTACCAGGAGTGTCTGCTGGCACTACCAGGAGTGTCTGCTGGCACTACCAGGAGTGTCTGCTGGCATTACCAGGAGTGTCTGCTGGCACTACCAGGAGTGTCTGCTGGCACTACCAGGAGTGTCTGCTGGCACTACCAGGAGTGTCTGCTGGCACTACCAGGAGTGTCTGCTGGCACTACCAGCAGTGTCTGCTGGCACTACCAGGAGTGTCTGCTGGCACTACCAGGAGTGTCTGCTGGCATTACCAGGAGTGTCTGCTGGCACTACAAGGAGTGTCTGCTGGCACTACCAGGAGTGTCTGCTGGCATTACCAGGAGTGTCTGCTGGCACTACCAGGAGTGTCTGCTGGCACTACCAGGAGTGTCTGCTGGCATTACCAGGAGTGTCTGCTGGCACTACCAGGAGTGTCTGCTGGCACTACCAGGAGTGTCTGCTGGCATTACCAGGAGTGTCTGCTGGCACTACCAGGAGTGTCTGCTGGCACTACCAGGAGTGTCTGCTGGCACTACCAGGAGTGTCTGCTGGCACTACCAGGAGTGTCTGCTGGCACTACCAGGAGTGTCTGCTGGCACTACCAGGATTGTCTGCTGGCACTACCAGCAGTGTCTGCTGTCACTACCAGGAGTGTCTGCTGGCACTACCAGCAGTGTCTGCTGGCACTACCAGGAGTGTCTGCTGGCACTACCAGCAGTGTCTGCTGGCACTACCAGGAGTGTCTGCTGGCACTACCAGCAGTGTCTGCTGGCACTACCAGCAGTGTCTGCTGGCACTACCAGCAGTGTCTGCTGGCACTACCAGCAGTGTCTGCTGGCACTACCAGGAGTGTCTGCTGGCACTACCAGGAGTGTCTGCTGGAACTACCAGGAGTGTCTGCTGGCAATACCAGGAGTGTCTGCTGGCACTACCAGCAGTGTCTTCTGGCACTACCAGCAGTGTCTGCTGGCACTACCAGCAGTGTCTGCTGGCACTACCAGCAGTGTCTGCTGGCACTACCAGCAGTGTCTGCTGGCACTGCCAGCAGTGTCTGCTGGCACTACCAGCAGTGTCTGCTGGCACTACCAGGAGTGCTGGCACTACCAGGAGTGTCTGCTGGCACTACCAGCAGTGTCTGCTGGCACTACCAGCAATGTCTGCTGGCACTACCAGCAGTGTCTGCTGGCACTACCAGCAGTGTCTGCTGGCACTACCAGCAGTGTCTGCTGGCACTACCAGGAGTGTCTGCTGGCACTACCAGGAGTGTCTGCTGGTACTACCAGCAGTGTCTGCTGGCACTACCAGGAGTGTCTGCTGGCACTACTAGCAGTGTCTGCTGGCAGTACCAGCAGTGTCTGCTGGCACTACCAGCAGTGTCTGCTGGCACTACTAGCAGTGTCTGCTGGCACTACTAGCAGTGTCTGCTGGCATTACCAGCAGTGTCTGCTGGCACTACCAGCAGTGTCTGCTGGCACTACCAGCAGTGTCTGCTGGCACTACCAGCAGTGTCTGCTGGCACTACCAGCAGTGTCTGCTGGCACTACCAGCAGTGTCTGCTGGCACTACCAGCAGTGTCTGCTGGCACTACCAGCAGACACATGTCTGCGTATATTTCACTTTCCGCACAGTGTAGGGTAGTGGTCACAGTGTAGGGTAGTGGTCACAGTGTAGGGTAGTGGTCACAGTGTAGGGTAGTGGTCACAGTGTAGGGTAGTGGTCACAGTGTAGGGTAGTGGTCACAGTGTAGGGTAGTGGTCACAGTGTAGGGTAGTGGTCACAGTGTAGGGTAGTGGTCACAGTGTAGGGTAGTGGTCACAGTGTAGGGTAGTGGTCACAGTGTAGGGTAGTGGTCACAGTGTAGGGTAGTGGTCACAGTGTAGGGTAGTGGTCACAGTGTAGGGTAGTGGTCACAGTGTAGGGTAGTGGTCACAGTGTAGGGTAGTGGTCACAGTGTAGGGTAGTGGTCACAGTGTAGGGTAGTGGTCACAGTGTAGGGTAGTGGTCACAGTGTAGGGTAGTGGTCACAGTGTAGGGTAATGTTCACAGTGTAGGGTTCTGGTCACAGTGTAGGGTAATGGCCACAGTGTAGGGTAGTGGTCACAGCGTACGGTAGTGGTCACGGTGTAGGGTAGTGGTCACAGTGTAGGGTAGTGGTCACAGTGTAGGGTAGTGGTCACGGTGTAGGGTAGTGGTCACAGTGTAGGGTAGTGGTCACAGTGTAGGGTAGTGGTCACAGTGTAGGGTAGTGGTTAGTGCAGGGTAGTGGTCACAGTGTAGGGTAGTGGTCACAGTGTAGGGTAGTGGTCACAGTGTAGGGTAGTGGTCACAGTGTAGGGTAGTGGTCACAGTGTAGGGTAGTGGTCACAGTGTAGGGTAGTGGTCACAGTGTAGGGTAGTGGTCACAGTGTAGGGTAGTGGTCACAGTGTAGGGTAGTGGTCACAGTGTAGGGTAGTGGTCACAGTGTAGGGTAGTGGTCACAGTGTAGGGTAGTGGTCACAGTGTAGGGTAGTGGTCACAGTGTAGGGTAGTGGTCACAGTGTAGGGTAGTCACAGTGTAGGGTAGTGGTCACAGTGTGTAGTGGGTGTAGTAGGTCACAGTGTAGGGTAGTGGTCAGGTGTAGGGTAGTGGTCACAGTGTAGGGTAGTGGTCAGTGGTCAGTGCAGGGTAGTGGTCACAGTGTAGGGTAGTGGTCACAGTGTAGGGTAGTGGTCACAGTGTAGGGTAGTGGTCACAGTGTAGGGTAGTGGTCACAGTGTAGGGTAGTGGTCACAGTGTAGGGTAGTGGTCACAGTGTAGGGTAGTGGTCACAGTGTAGGGTAGTGGTCACAGTGTAGGGTAGTGGTCACAGTGTAGGGTAGTGGTCACAGTGTAGGGTAGTGGTCACAGGGTAGTGGTCACAGTGGAGGGTAGTGGGCACAGTGCAGGGTAGTGGTCACAGTGTAGGGTAGTGGTCACAGTGTAGGGTAGTGGTCACAGTGTAGGGTAGTGGTCACTGGGTAGTGTAGGGTAGTGGTCACAGTGTAGGGTAGTGGTCACAGTGTAGGGTAGTGGTCACAGTGTAGGGTAGTGGTCACAGTGTAGGGTACAGTGCAGAGTGGGTAGTGGTAGGGTAGTGGTCACAGTGTAGGGTAGTGGTCAGTGGTCAGTGTAGGGTAGTGGTCACAGTGTAGGGTAGTGTAGGGTAGTGGTCACAGTGTAGGGTAGTGGTCATAGTGTAGGGTAGTGGTCACAGTGTAGGGTAGTGGTCATAGTGTAGGGTAGTGGTCAGAGTGTAGGGTAGTGGTCACAGTGTAGGGTAGTGGTCACAGTGTAGGGTAGTGGTCACAGTGTAGGGTAGTGGTCACAGTGTAGGGTAGGGTCACAGTAGTGCCCACAGTGTAGGGTAGTGGTCACAGTGTAGGGTAGTGGTCACAGTGTAGGGTAGTGGTCACAGTGTAGGGTAGTGGTCACAGTGTAGGGTAGTGGTCACAGTGTAGGGTAGTGGTCACAGTGTAGGGTAGTGGTCACAGTGTAGGGTAGTGGTCAAAGTGTAGGGTAGTGGTAGGGTAGTGGTCACAGTGTAGGGTAGTGGTCACAGTGTAGGGTAGTGGTCACAGTGTAGGGTAGTGTCACAGTGTAGGGTAGTGGTCACAGTGGTCACAGTGTAGGGTAGTGTAGGGTAGTGGTCAGTGTAGGGTAGTGTAGGGTAGTGGTCACAGTGTAGGGTAGTGGTCACAGTGTAGTGGTCACAGTGTAGGGTAGTGGTCACAGTGTAGTGTAGTCACAGTGTAGGGTAGTGGTCAGTGTAGTGGTCAGAGTGTAGGGTAGTGGTCACAATGTAGTGGTCACAGTGTAGTGGTCAGAGTGTAGGGTAGTGGTCACAGTGTAGTGGTCACAGTGTAGGGTAGTGGTCACAGTGTAGAGTAGTGGTCACAGTGTAGGGTAGTGGTCACAGTGTAGGGTAGTGGTCACAGTGTAGGGTAGTGGTCACAGTGTAGGGTAGTGGTCACAGTGTAGGGTAGTGGTCACAGTGTAGGGTAGTGGTCACAGTGTAGGGTAGTGGTCACAGTGTAGGGTAGTGGTCACAGTGTAGGGTAGTGGTCACAGTGTAGGGTAGTGGTCACAGTGTAGGGTAGTGGTCACAGTGTAGGGTAGTGGTCACAGTGTAGGGTAGTGGTCACAGTGTAGGGTAGTGGTCACAGTGTAGGGTAGTGGTCACAGTGTAGGGTAGTGGTCACAGTGTAGGGTAGTGGTCACAGTGTAGGGTAGTGGTCAGTGTAGTGTAGGGTAGTGGTCACAGTGTAGGGTAGTGGTCACAGTGTAGGGTAGTGTAGTGGGTAGTGGTCACAGTGTAGGGTAGTGGTCACAGTGCTGGGTAGTGGTCACAGTGTAGGGTAGTGGTCACAGTGCTGGGTAGTGGTCACAGTGCTGGGTAGTGGTCACAGTGTAGGGTAGTGGTCACAGTGTAGGGTAGTGGTCACAGTGTAGGGTAGTGGTCACAGTGTAGGGTAGTGGTCACAGTGTAGGGTAGTGGTCACAGTGTAGGGTAGTTGTCACAGTGTAGGGTAGTGGTCACAGTGTAGGGTAGTGGTCACAGTGTAGGGTAGTGGTCACAGTGTAGGGTAGTGTCACAGTAGGGTAGTGGTCACAGTGTAGGGTAGTGGTCACAGTGTAGGGTAGTGGTCACAGTGTAGGGTAGTGGTCACAGTGTAGGGTAGTGGTCACAGTGTAGGGTAGTGGTCACAGTGTAGGGTAGTGGTCACAGTGGTGGGTAGTGGTCACAGTGTAGGGTAGTGGTAGGGTAGTGGTCACAGTGTAGGGTAGTGGTCACAGTGTAGGGTAGTGGTCACAGTGTAGGGTAGTGGTCACAGTGTAGGGTAGTGGTCACAGTGTAGGGTCGTGGTCACAGTGGGGTGGAGTGGTCACAGTGTAAGGTAGTGGTCACAGTGTAGGGTAGTGGTCACAGTGTAGGGTAGTTGTCACAGTGTAGGGTAGTGGTCACAGTGTAGGGTAGTGGTCACAGTGTAGGGTAGGGTAGTTGTCACAGTGTAGGGTAGTGGTCACAGTGTAGGGTAGTGGTCACAGTGTAGGGTAGTGGTCACAGTGTAGGGTAGTGGTCACAGTGTAGGGTAGTGGTCACAGTGTAGGGTAGTGGTCACAGTGTAGGGTAGTGGTCACAGTGTAGGGTAGTGGTCACAGTGTAGGGTAGTGGTCACAGTGTAGGGTAGTGGTCACAGTGTAGGGTAGTGGTCACAGTGTAGGGTAGTGGTCACAGTGTAGGGTAGTGGTCACAGTGTAGGGTAGTGGTCACAGTGTAGGGTAGTGGTCACAGTGTAGGGTAGTGGTCACAGTGTAGGGTAGTGGTCACAGTGCAGGGTAGTGGTCACAGTGTAGGGTAGTGGTCAAAGTGTAGGGTAGTGGTCACAGTGTAGGGTAGTGATCACTGTGTAGGGTAGTGGTCACAGTGTAGGGTAGTGGTCACAGTGTGGGGTAGTGGTCACAGTGTAGGGTAGTGGTCACAGTGTAGGGTAGTGGTCACAGTGTAGGGTAGTGGTCACAGTGTAGGGTAATGGTCACAGTGTAGGGTAGTGTTGGGTAGTGGTCACAGTGTAGGGTACTGGTCACAGTGTAGGGTAGTGGTCACAGTGTAGGGTAGTGGTCACAGTGTAGGGTAGTGGTCACAGTGTAGGGTAGTGGTCACAGTGTAGGGTAGTGGTCACAGTGTCACGGTAGGGTAGTGGTCACAGTGTAGGGTAGTGGTCACAGTGTAGGGTAGTGGTCACAGTGTAGGGTAGTGGTCACAGTGTAGGGTAGTGGTCACAGTGTAGGGTAGTGGTCACAGTGTAGGGTAGTGGTCACAGTGTAGGGTAGTGGTCACAGTGTAGGGTAGTGGTCACAGTGTAGGGTAGTGGTCACAGTGTAGGGTAGTGGTCACAGTGTAGGGTAGTGGTCACAGTGTAGGGTAGTGGTCACAGTGTAGGGTAGTGGTCACAGTGTAGGGTAGTGGTCACAGTGTAGGGTAGTGGTCACAGTGTAGGGTAGTGGTCACAGTGTAGGGTAGTGGTCACGGTGTAGGGTAGTGGTCACAGTGTAGGGTAGTGGTCACAGTGTAGGGTAGTGGTCACAGTGTAGGGTAGTGGTTACAGTGTAGGGTAGTAGTCACAGTGTAGGGTAGTGGTCACAGTGTAGGGTAGTGGTCACAGTGTAGGGTAGTGGTCACAGTGTAGGGTAGTGGTCACAGTGTAGGGTAGTGGTCACGGTGCAGGGTAGTGGTCACAGTGTAGGGTAGTGGTCACAGTGTAGGGTAGTGGTCACAGTGTAGGGTAGTGGTCACAGTGCAGGGTAGTGGTCACAGTGCAGGGTAGTGGTCACAGTGCAGGGTAGTTGTCACGGTGCATTGTAGTGGTCACTGTGCAGGTTAGTGGTCACAGTGTAGGGGAGTGGTCACAGTGTAGGGTAGTGGTCACAGTGTAGGGTAGTGATCACTGTGCAGGGTAGTGGTCACAATGCAGGGTAGTGATCACTGTGCAGGGTAGTGGTCACTATGCAGGGTAGTGATCACAGTGCAGGGTAGTGGTCACAGTGCAGGGTAGTGATCACAGTGTAGGGTAGTGATCACTGTGCAGGGTAGTGATCACCGTGCAGGATAGTGGTCACGGTGCAGGGTAGTGGTCACTGTGCAGGTTAGTGGTCACAGTGTAGGGTAGTGGTCACAGTGTAGGGTAGTGGTCACAGTGTAGGGTAGTGATCACTGTGCAGGGTAGTGGTCACAGTGTAGGGTAGTGGTCACGGTGCAGGGTAGTGGTCACAGTGTAGGGTAGTGGTCACAGTGTAGGGTAGTGGTCACAGTGCAGGGTAGTGGTCACAGTGCAGGGTAGTGGTCACAGTGTAGGGTAGTGGTCACAGTGCAGGGTAGTGGTCACAGTGCAGGGTAGTGGTCACAGTGTAGGGTAGTGGTCACAGTGCAGGGTAGTGGTCACAGTGTAGGGTAGTGGTCACAGTGTAGGGTAGTGGTCACAGTGCAGGGTAGTGGTCACAGTGCAGGGTAGTGGTCACAGTGTAGGGTAGTGGTCACAGTGTAGGGTAGTGGTCACAGTGTAGGGTAGTGGTCACAGTGCAGGGTAGTGGTCACAGTGTAGGGTAGTGGTCACAGTGCAGGGTAGTGGTCACAGTGCAGGGTAGTGGTCACAGTGCAGGGTAGTGGTCACAGTGTAGGGTAGTGGTCACAGTGTAGGGTAGTGGTCACAGTGCAGGGTAGTGGTCACAGTGCAGGGTAGTGGTCACAGTGTAGGGTAGTGGTCACAGTGTAGGGTAGTGGTCACAGTGCAGGGTAGTGGTCACAGTGTAGGGTAGTGGTCACAGTGCTGGGTAGTGGTCACAGTGCTGGGTAGTGGTCACAGTGTAGGGTAGTTGTCACAGTGCAGGGTAGTGGTCACAGTGCAGGGTAGTGGTCACAGTGCAGGGTAGTGATCACTGTGCAGGGTAGTGGTCACAGTGCAGGGTAGTGGTCACAGTGCAGGGTAGTGATCACAGTGCAGGGTAGTGGTCACAGTGCAGGGTAGTGATCACAGTGCAGGGTAGTGGTCACAGTGCAGGGTAGTGATCACTGTGCAGGGTAGTGATCACTGTGCAGGGTAGTGATCACAGTGCAGGGTAGTGCTCACTGTGCAGGGTAGTGATCACTGTGCAGGGTAGTGATCACTGTGCAGGGTAGTGATCACTGTGCAGGGTAGTGATCACTGTGCAGGGTAGTGGTCACAGAGCAGGGTAGTGATCACAGCGCAGGGTAGTGATCACCGTGCAGGGTAGTGGTCACAGTGCAGGGTAGTGATCACTGTGCAGGGTAGTGGTCACAGTGCAGGGTAGTGATCACTGTGCAGGGTAGTGGTCACAATGCAGGGTAGTGATCACTGTGCAGGGTAGTGGTCACAGTGCAGGGTAGTGATCACTGTGCAGGGTAGTGATCACAGTGCAGGGTAGTGGTCACAGTGCAGGGTAGTGATCACTGTGCAGGGTAGTGGTCACAGTGCAGGGAGGTGATCACAGTGCAGGGTAGTGGTCACAGTGTAGGGTAGTGGTCACGGTGCAGGGTAGTGATCACTGTGCAGGGTAGTGGTCAAAGTGCAGGGTAGTGATCACTGTGCAGGGTAGTGGTCACAGTGCAGGGTAGTGATCACTGTGCAGGGTAGTGATCACTGTGCAGGGTAGTGGTCACTGTGCAGGGTAGTGATCACTGTGCAGGGTAGTGGTCACAGTGTAGGGTAGTGGTCACTGTGCAGGGTAGTGATCACTGTGCAGGGTAGTGGTCACAGTGTAGGGTAGTGGTCACGGTGCAGGGTAGTGGTCACAGTGCAGGGTAGTGATCACTGTGCAGGGTAGTGGTCAAAGTGCAGGGTAGTGATCACTGTGCAGGGTAGTGGTCAAAGTGCAGGGCAGTGATCACTGTGCAGGGTAGTGGTCACAGTGCAGGGTAGTGATCACTGTGCAGGGTAGTGATCACTGTGCAGGGTAGTGGTCACTGTGCAGGGTAGTGATCACTGTGCAGGGTAGTGGTCACAGTGCAGGGTAGTGATCACTGTGCAGGGTAGTGATCACTGTGCAGGGTAGTGATCACTGTGCAGGGTAGTGATCACTGTGCAGGGTAGTGATCACTGTGCAGGGTAGTGATCACTGTGCAGGGTAGTGGTCACAGCGCAGGGTAGTGATCACAGCGCAGGGTAGTGATCACCGTGCAGGGTAGTGGTCACAGTGCAGGGTAGTGATCACTGTGCAGGGTAGTGGTCACAGTGCAGGGTAGTGATCACTGTGCAGGGTAGTGGTCACAATGCAGGGTAGTGATCACTGTGCAGGGTAGTGGTCACAGTGCAGGGTAGTGATCACTGTGCAGGGTAGTGATCACAGTGCAGGGTAGTGGTCACAGTGCAGGGTAGTGATCACTGTGCAGGGTAGTGGTCACAGTGCAGGGTAGTGATCACTGTGCAGGGTAGTGGTCACAGTGCAGGGTAGTGGTCACTGTGCAGGGTAGTGGTCACAGTGCATTGTAGTGGTCACAGTGCAGGGTAGTGATCACTGTGCAGGGTAGTGATGACAGTGCAGGGTAGTGGTCACAGTGCAGGGTAGTGATCACAGTGCAGGGTAGTGCTCACTGTGCAGAGTAGTGATCACTGTGCAGGGTAGTGATCACTGTGCAGGGTAGTGCTCACTGTGCAGGGTAGTGATCACTGTGCAGGGTAGTGATCATAGTGCAGGGTAGTGGTCACAGTGCAGGGTAGTGATCACAATGCAGGGTAGTGGTCACAATGCAGGGTAGTGGTCACAATGCAGGGTAGTGGTCACAATGCAGGGTAGTGGTCACAATGCAGGGTAGTGGTCACAATGCAGGGTAGTGGTCACAATGCAGGGTAGTGGTCACAATGCAGGGTAGTGGTCACAATGCAGGGTAGTGGTCACAATGCAGGGTAGTGGTCACAATGCTGGGTAGTGGTCACAATGCAGGGTAGTGATCACTGTGCAGGGTAGTGGTCACAATGCAGGGTAGTGGTCACAATGCAGGGTAGTGGTCACAATGCAGGGTAGTGGTCACAATGCAGGGTAGTGGTCACAATGCAGGGTAGTGGTCACAATGCAGGGTAGTGGTCACAATGCAGGGTAGTGGTCACAATGCAGGGTAGTGGTCACAATGCAGGGTAGTGGTCACAATGCAGGATAGTGGCCATAAATGTTTTTTTGTAAGCATGGAACTTGTGTGTGCAGCAAATAAACGTTGTAAATCTTCGTCATTCTGAGCACAGAGGTGTCGTCATTCTGAGCACAGAGGTGTCGTCATTCTGAGCACAGAGGTGTCGTCATTCTGAGCACAGAGGTGTCGTCATTCTGAGCAGAGAGGTGTCGTCATTCTGAGCACAGAGGTGTCGTCATTCTGAGCACAGAGGTGTCGTCATTCTGAGCAGAGAGGTGTCGTCATTCTGAGCACAGAGGTGTCGTCATTCTGAGCACAGAGGTGTCGACATTCTGAGCACAGAGGTGTCGTCATTCTGAGCACAGAGGTGTCGTCATTCTGAGCACAGAGGTGTCGTCATTCTGAGCACAGAGGTGTCGTCATTCTGAGCACAGAGGTGTCGTCATTCTGAGCACAGAGGTGTCGTCATTCTGAGCACAGAGGTGTCGTCATTCTGAGCACAGAGGTGTCGTCATTCTGAGCACAGAGGTGTCGTCATTCTGAGCACAGAGGTGTCGTCATTCTGAGCACAGAGGTGTCGTCATTCTGAGCACAGGTGTCGTCATTTTGAGCACAGAGGTGTCGACATTCTGAGCACAGAGGTGTCGACATTCTGAGCACAGAGGTGTCGACATTCTGACCACAGAGGTGTCGACATTCTGACCACAGAGGTGTCGACATTCTGAGCACAGAGGTGTCGACATTCTGAGCACAGAGGTGTCGACATTCTGAGCACAGAGGTGTCGACATTCTGAGCACAGAGGTGTCGACATTCTGAGCACAGAGGTGTCGACATTCTGAGCACAGAGGTGTCGACATTCTGAGCACAGAGGTGTCGTCATTCTGAGCACAGAGGTGTCGTCATTCTGAGCACAGAGGTGTCGTCATTCTGAGCACAGAGGTGTCGTCATTCTGAGCACACAGGTGTCGTCATCTCTGAGCACAGAGGTGTCGACATTCTGAGCACAGAGGTGTCGACATTCTGAGCACAGAGGTGTCGTCATTCTGAGCACAGAGGTGTCGTCATTCTGAGCACAGAGGTGTCGTCATTCTGAGCACAGAGGTGTCGTCTTTCTGAGCACAGAGGTATCGTCATTCTGAGCACAGAGGTGTCGTCATTCTGAGCACAGAGGTGTCGTCATTCTGAGCACAGAGGTGTCGTCATTCTGAGCATAGAGGTGTCGTCATTCTGAGCACAGAGGTGTCGTCATTCTGAGCACAGAGGTGTCGTCATTCTGAGCATAGAGGTGTCGTCATTCTGAGCACAGAGGTGTCGACATTCTGAGCACAGAGGTGTCGACATTCTGAGCACAGAGGTGTCGTCATTCTGAGCACAGAGGTGTCGTCATTCTGAACACAGAGGTGTCGTCATTCTGAGCACAGAGGTGTCGTCATTCTGAGCACAGAGGTGTCGACATTCTGAGCACAGAGGTGTCGACATTCTGAGCACAGAGTTGTCGTCATTCTGAGCACAGAGGTGTCGTCATTCTGAGCACAGAGGTGTCGTCATTCTGAGCACAGAGGTGTCGTCATTCTGAGCACAGAGGTGTCGTCTTTCTGAGCACAGAGGTGTCGTCATTCTGAGCACAGAGGTGTCGTCATTCTGAGCACAGAGGTGTCGTCATTCTGAGCACAGAGGTGTCGTCATTCTGAGCACAGAGGTGTCGTCATTCTGAGCACAGAGGTGTCGTCATTCTGAGCACAGAGGTGTCGTCATTCTGAGCACAGGTGTCGTCATTCTGAGCACAGAGGTGTCGACATTCTGAGCACAGAGGTGTCGTCATTCTGAGCACAGAGGTGTCGTCATTCTGAGCACAGAGGTGTCGACTTTCTGAGCACAGAGGTGTCGTCATTCTGAGCACAGAGGTGTCGTCATTCTGAACACAGAGGTGTCGTCATTCTGAGCACAGAGGTGTCGTCATTCTGAGCACAGAGGTGTCGTCATTCTGAGCACAGAGGTGTCGTCATTCTGAGCACAGAGGTGTCGTCATTCTGAGCACAGAGGTGTCGTCATTCTGAGCACAGAGGTGTCGTCATTCTGAGCACAGAGGTGTCGTTATTCTGAGCACAGAGGTGTCGTCATTCTGAGCACAGAGGTGTCGTCATTCTAAGCACAGAGGTGCAGAGAGGTGTCGTCATTCTGAGCACAGAGGTGTCGTCATTCTGAGCACAGAGGTGTCGTCATTCTGAGCACAGAGGTGTCGTCATTCTGAGCACAGAGGTGTCGTCATTCTGAGCACAGAGGTGTCGTTATTCTGAGCACAGAGGTGTCGACATTCTGAGCACAGAGGTGTCGACATTCTGAGCACAGAGGTGTCGACATTCTGAGCACAGAGGTGTCGTCATTCTGAGCACAGAGGTGTCGTCATTCTGAGCACAGAGGTGTCGTCATTCTGAGCACAGAGGTGTCGTTATTCTGAGCACAGAGGTGTCGACATTCTGAGCACAGAGGTGTCGACATTCTGAGCACAGAGGTGTCGACATTCTGAGCACAGAGGTGTCGACATTCTGAACACAGAGGTGTCGACACAGTCGGGGATTGGAAGCATGTACCTTGATTTTATTTACTGCTGTGATAACAGTGATTAATGATTTGTGAAGTCGCCCACTTAGGGTTTTTGTAAGTCGATGTTGTCTGTGTATTACACAGTGCACCGTAAACACACCAGGTACAGCTTTATTTAATAAACTGATTAAGTTACTATGACAACCTGTCACCGATGGTGCCCCATCTGTTGCATTCTCCGTACCACCCGTTTATTCTCACCCCCCCCCCCCCCGGATCTATCCACCTGCGACCCAGGGGGGCGGTGCCGCCTAAAATGGGCTGCACCGCTGGTTTATACCAATTATGGTCTTTTTTCTTCTTCATATTATTATTATTATTATTATTATTATTATTATTATTATTATTATTATTATTATTATTATTATTATTATTATTATTATTATTATTATTATTATTGCTTTGCTTCTCGTGTGGAATGTTACTACTTATTTTTAGCTATGTGAGTTACACACACACACACACTCACACACACACTCACACACACACTCACACACACTCACACACACACTCACACACACACACACACACACACACACACACACACACACACACACACACACACACACACACACACACACACACACACACACACACACACACACACACACACGCACACACACACACACACACACACACACATACACACACACCATAGCTCTCACAGAAACCAAGCTTACAGGTACGATAACAGATGCCATCTTTCCAACGGGATACCAAATCCTGAGGAAAGACAGAGGGAACAGGGGGGGGTGGAGGAGTGGCGTTGCTGATCAAAAATCGCTGGAATTTTGATGAGCTGGAGAGAGGAGACAGCGGAGAAGAAAGCGATTACATAGTGGGAACACTTCACTCTGGAGGTCCCAAGGTGGTAATAGCAGTGATGTATAACCCACCACAGAACAGCAGGAGGCCAAGGCAAGAGTACGACGAGAGCAATAGAGCGATGGTTGACACACTGGCTAGAGTGGCCAGAAGAGCTCATGCATGCAGGGCAAAGCTCCTCATCATGGGTGACTTTAACCACAAGGAGATCGATTGGGAGAACTTGGACCCACATGGGGGCCAAGATACATGGAGGGCTAAGATGATGGAGGTGGTACTGGAAAACTTCATGTGCCAACACGTAAGGGACACTACAAGAGAGAGAGGAGAGGATGAACCAGCAAGGCTGGACTTAGTATTCACCTTGAGTAGTGCAGATATCGAGGACATCACATATGAAAGACTCCTTGGGGCCAGTGACCATGTGGTTTTAAGCTTCGAATACACAGTAGAGCTACAAGTGGAGGGAGAAGCAGGAGGGCCAGGACGAATGAAGCCAAACTACAAGAAAGGGGACTACACAGGAATGAGGAACTACCTGAACGGGGTTCAGTGGGACAGAGAACTGGCAGGGAAGCCAGTTAATGAGATGATGGAATATGTAGCAACAAAATGCAAGGAGGCTGAGGAGAGGTTTGTACCCAAGGGTAACAGGATTAATGAAAAAGCCAGGATGAGCCCATGGTTTACCCTAAGGTGCAGGGAGGCAAAAACCAAGTGTGCTAGGGAATGAAAGAAATATAGAAGGCAAAGGACCCAGGAGAATAAGGAGAACAGTCTTAGAGCCAGAAACGAATATGCACAGATAAGAAGGGAGGCCCAAAGACAATATGAAAATGACATAGCAGCGAAAGCCAAATCTGACCCGAAACTGTTGTACAGCCACATCAGGAGGAAAACAACAGTCAAGGACCAGGTAATCAGGCTAAGGAAGGAAGGAGGAGAGACAACAAGAAATGACCGTGAAGTATGTGAAGAACTCAACAAGAGATTCAAAGAAGTGTTCACAGAGGAGACAGAAGGGACTCCAGAAAGACGGAGAGGTGGGGCACACCACCAAGTGCTGGACACAGTGCACACAACCGAGAAAGAAGTGAAGAGGCTTCTGAGTGAGCTAGATACCTCAAAGGCAATGGGGCCAGATAACATCTCCCCATGGGTATTGAGAGAGGGAGCAGAGGCCCTATGTGTACCCCTAACAACAATATTCAATACATCTATCGAAACAGGGAGATTGCCTGAGGCATGGAAGACAGCAAATGTAGTCCCAATCTTTAAAAAAGGAGACAGACATGAAGCATTAAACTACAGACCAGTGTCACTGACATGTATAGTATGCAAAATCATGGAGAAGATTATCAAGAGAAGAGTGGTGGAACACCTAGAAAGGAATGATCTCATCAACAGCAGCCAACATGGTTTCAGGGACGGGAAATCCTGTGTCACAAACCTACTGGAGTTCTATGACATGGTGACAGCAGTAAGACAAGAGAGAGAGAGGGGTGGATGGATTGCATTTTCTTGGACTGCAAGAAGGCGTTTGACACAGTTCCACACAAGAGATTGGTGCAAAAACTGGAGGACCAAGCAGGGATAACAGGGAAGGAACTACAATGGATCAGGGAATACTTGTCAGGAAGACAGCAGCGAGTCATGGTACGTGGCGAGGTGTCAGAGTGGGCACCTGTGACCAGCGGGGTCCCACAGGGGTCAGTCCTAGGACCAGTGCTGTTTCTGGTATTTGTGAACGACATGACGGAAGGAATAGACTCTGAGGTGTCCCTGTTTGCAGATGACGTGAAGTTAATGAGAAGAATTCACTCGATCGAAGACCAGGCAGAACTACAAAGGGATCTGGACAGGCTGCAGACCTGGTCCAGCAATTGGCTCCTGGAGTTCAATCCCACCAAGTGCAAAGTCATGAAGATTGGGGAAGGACAAAGAAGGCCGCAGACGGAGTACAGTCTAGGGGGTCAGAGACTACAAACCTCACTCAAGGAAAAAGATCTTGGGGTGAGTATAACACCAGGCACATCTCCTGAAGCGCACATCAACCAAATAACTGCTGCAGCATATGGGCGCCTAGCAAACCTCAGAACAGCATTCCGACATCTTAATAAGGAATCATTCAGGACCCTGTACACTGTGTACGTTAGGCCCATATTGGAGTATGCGGCACCAGTTTGGAACCCACACCTAGCCAAGCACGTGAAGAAACTAGAGAAAGTGCAAAGGTTTGCAACAAGACTAGTCCCAGAGCTAAGAGGTATGTCCTACGAGGAGAGGTTAAGGGAAATCAACCTGACGACACTGGAGGACAGGAGAGATAGGGGGGACATGATAACGACATACAAAATACTGAGAGGAATTGACAAGGTGGACACAGACAGGATGTTCCAGAGATTGGACACAGTAACAAGGGGACACAGTTGGAAGCTGAAGACACAGATGAATCACAGGGATGTTAGGAAGTATTTCTTCAGCCACAGAGTAGTCAGTAAGTGGAATAGTTTGGGAAGCGATGTAGTGGAAGCAGGATCCATACATAGCTTTAAGCAGAGGTATGATAAAGCTCACGGCTCAGGGAGAGTGACCTAGTAGCGATCAGTGAAGAGGCGGGGCCAGGAGCTCGGACTCGACCCCCGCAACCTCAACTAGGTGAGTACACACACACACACACACACACACACACACACACACACACACACACACACACACACACACACACAAACACACACACTGTGTGTGTGTGTACTCAGCTAGTTGTGGTTGCAAGGGTCGACTCACAGCTCCTGGCTCCGCCTCTTCGCTGGCCACTACTAGGTCACTCTTCCCGCTCCATGATGTTTATCATACCTCTTCTTAAAGCTGTGTATGGATCCTGCCTTCACTACATCACTTCCCAGACTACTGCACTTCCCGACAACTCTATGACTGAATAAATACTTCCTAACATCTCTGTGATTCATCTGAGTCTTCAACTTCCAACTGTGACCCCTTGTTGCTGTGTCCCATCTCTGGAACATCCTGTCTCTGTCCAACTTGTCGAGTCCTCTCAGTATTTTGTATGCCGTTATCATATCCCCCCTCTCTCTCTCCTGTCCTACAGTGTCGTCAGGTCGATTTCCTTTGTAACCTCTCCTCGTAGGACATACCTCTTAGCTCTGGGACTAATCTTGTTGCAAGCCTATTCACTTTCTCTAGTTTCTTTACGTGCTTGGCTAGGTGTGGGTTCCAAACTGGTGCCGCATACTCCAATATGGGCCTTACGTACACGGTGTACAGGGTCCTGAACGATTCCTTATTAAGATGTCGGAATTCTGTTTTTAAATTTGATAGGCGTCCGTAAGCTGTGTGTTAGTTACCATTTTGTCCTAGGCACATGTCGATTAGACACTAAGCCTG
>NC_091309.1:8122886-8135386 GCF_038502225.1 Cherax quadricarinatus
ATATAAACTGAATCTGGCTTTTACAACTCTCACATCATAACCATCCTGGCAGTAAATAACTATATCTTGAAATCTCTCTGTCTTGTTATTAACTTCTTCTGTGTTTCCTTTTTGTTGTTAGCAACTTCTGTGTTACCTGTTGTTATTAACTTCTTCTGTGTCCCCTTTTGTTGTTAGCAACTTCTGTGTTACCTGTTATTAACTTCTTCTGTGTTTCCTTTTTGTTGTTAGCAACTTCTGTGTTACCTGTTGTTATTAACTTCTTCTGTGTCCCCTTTTGTTGTTAGCAACTTCTGTGTTACCTGTTGTTATTAACTTCTTCTGTGTCCCCTTTTATTGTTAGCAACTTCTGTGTTACCTGTTGTTATTAACTTCTTCTGTGTCCCCTTTTGTTGTTAGCAACTTCTTCTGTGTCCCCTGTTGTTGTTAACAACTTCCCTCTTTGTCTTCTGTTGTTGGTCCTTAAATATGGATGCCTCTTGATACTGTTTGGTTGTTGTTTTACTCCCATACCCTCTTTCTTAATAATTTACTGTTGAATGTGCACAACTGAAGGAGTTTTACAAAGAGCGGGTCATGTCAGTATGTTCACCAGTAACAGGGGTTGACATGTGCGTCACTTCAACAGTAAATTAAGCACAGTTACCCCACAACGCACTCTCCAGACTTCAGTGTTGTGGGGCTGGGCGTCATTTATATAAAACATTCATGGAGCACCTCAGATGGAAGTCGTGTGTCTAGGGTGTAGTAGGCATTGTTCTCCTAGTCTTGACTCACATACATAAATAATACAGGGGAGCTCTTAATCTAGATACAAACAGATAGTTCTCAGTAGATATCTTCAGTGAGGACTCCCGTGTTGAAAATTATTGCCTTTCTTGTCGCATAAATATCCGTTGTGCAATCGCAAAAAAAAAAAAAAAAAAAAAAAAAAAAAAAAAAAAAAAAAAAACAGCAATTGCAACTTGTATAATTAGTACCAATTCAGAGTCATGTACTTATATATCTGTTATATCTATGTGACTCTGATGGGTTAGTCTTATACCCCTTAAATAATATCTTATCATTTCACGTACACTTTTTAAATTACACCAAAGTGGTTGGGCCACTTGCCTTTATATCCTACCTCTCACCCCCCTTCCACCCTTTTCCAATATTTCCATCCTTACCCATCCTTCTTCCTTACCCATCTCACCAAAGCTCTGGTCTGAACAAGCAAACTCCCGTGTCCTTTGCCATCTGTCTTTTCCGTGTACTTGCATGTTGTTCCATGCACTAATATCTAGCTCCATGCACTCTCATGTTAAGTTAACTGCCTTAGCGGGCAGTTTATTGTGAGCCCGCAGCTCATCCTGTGAGTGGTAGCGTAAAAAAACAGGATTACAGAGGTCACAATGGATCGTTGTCGGTCTCCACTGAGAATTGTTATATCACTACAAGGAAACGGTAATCATTCCATATTTTACAATTACAGTTACTTCATATAGTTAATGTACACGTCCAGTATGGAATACAATCTTTAAAAAACTGACATATTAGTACCATTAAAAACTTTAAAAAGCTGACATATTAATACCACTAAAAACATTGGTCATAGCTGGGTTGCAATCTCTTCTATAAAAACCATTCATTCGTCTTGTTGCTGCAAACTGTAGATACAGCCTCAAGACTTCAGATATCTTATCATTAACAATGAAGTGTTTTGCCATATCCAGTGAGGTTTGCATGGAGGTGTCTGTAAAAGGTTGGATGTTTGGACACTGAGGTATAATGTTCCAGTGTATGACCCTGTCTCTGTCCATATACTATGTATTTTATGTCATTGATATCCCCATAAAAACCGTACTGCCTGTAACAACATCTTGTAATCTATTAACCTTATTACTTTCTCCATAGATATGTTTAACTTGAAATATTACATTATGATGGATTTGCTACTTCCTCTCTGTACTATTTATCTTCAAACTCGTTTGTTCGTTCGTTTTTGATAATGTTTCGTAAACTTCTGTTTGAAAAAAAAAATGCTCGACATTCTCTGCATTTAATGTTTGCTTAGCTAATTCATGCTCCTGGAGGTCTGTGTGAGAGGGAATCCACAACCTACGTGGTTCCATATAATTCTATCTACTCTGCCATTGAGTACATTGACTCGCTGCAATAAGAAACGGGTTGGGCTGGATCCTTGGACGACTTTTTTCTCTCATCTTAAACAGCTCGTTCTTCTTTGGTTTACCTAATCCTCAGAGTATTTTGTATGTCATGATAATGTCTACTCATCCCCATGCTGTAGTCTCTTAGTGTTTTTAAGATGTGTGTGTGTATACTCACCTATTCGTGGTTGCAAGGGTCGATTCACAGCTCCTGGCCCCGCTTCTTCGCTAGTCGCTACTAGGTGCACTCTAGCTGCTCCACGAGCTTTATCGTACCTCTTTCTGTGTACTCACCTAATTGTACTCGCCTAATTGTGGTTGCAGGGGTCGAGACTCACCTCCTGGCCCCGCCTCTTCACTGAGTGCTACTAGGTTCTCTCTTTCCCTGCTCCATGAGCTTTATCATACCTCATCTTAAAGCTATGTGTGATTCCTTCCTCCACTACCACACTTGCTAGGCAATTCCACTTCCTGACTACTCGATGACTGAAGAAATACTTCCTAACATCCCTTTGGCTCATCTGAGTCTTCAGCTTTCAATTGTGACCCTTTGTTTCTGTGTCCCATCTCTGGAACATCCTGTCTCTGTCCACCTCGTCTATTCCACGCAGTATTTTGTATGTTGTTATCATGTCTCTCCTATCCCTCCTGTCCTCCAGTGTCGTCAGGCCGATTTCTCTTAACCTTTCTTCATAGGACATTCCCCTTAGCTCTGGAACTAACCTTGTCGCAAACCTTTGCACTTTCTCTAATTTCTTGACGTGCTTGATCAAGTGTGGGTTCCAAACAGGTGCTGCATACTCCAGTATGGGCCTGACGTACACGGTGTACAGTGTCTTGAACGATTCCTTGCTTAGGTATCGGAACGCTATTCTCAGGTTTGCCAGGCGCCCATATGCTGCAGCAGTTATCTGGTTGATGTGTGCTTAAGGAGACGTGCTCGGTGTTATACTCACCCTTGAGCGATGGTTGCAGTCTTTGGCCACCTAGCCTATACTCCGTCTGGGGTCTTCTTTGCCCTTCCCCGATCTTCATGACTTTGCATTTGGCAGGGTTAAATTCGAGAAGCCAGTTGCTGGACCAGGTGTCTAGTCTGTCCAGGTCTCTTTGAAGTCCTGCCTGATCCTCATCTTATTTAATTCTCCTCATTAACTTCACATTATCTGAGAACATGAACACTTCTGAGTCTAACACTTCCATCATGTGTGTGTGTGTGTGTGTGTGTGTGTGTGTGTGTGTGTGTGTGTGTGTGTGTGTGTGTGTGTGTGTGTGTGTGTGTGTGTGTGTGTGTGTGTGTGAGCGCCTTTGAAGTGAGCACCAGAGCTGCCACACAGTATATTACCTGTCCAGTAATTATACACCAAGATAATCCCTACCTCTCCTCTCCCATTTTTCCACTCTCTGCACGGAGGTGCCATTGTTGACACCAGCCACTGTTGTCTATCATTGTGACTTGTGTTTTATAACTCCGGAGAATATGTCAGTGGTTTGTGATGGACTGCTTTGACGGTGTGTGTGTGTGTGTGTGTGTGTGTGTGTGTGTGTGTGTGTGTGTGTGTGTGTGTGTGTGTGTGTGTGTGTGTGTGTGTGTGTGTGTGTGTGTGTGTGTGTGTGTGTGTGTGTGTGTGTGTGTAGTGATTGTAAGTACAGTGAATGCAAGGTTGTAGGATTTTCTTGTCTTACGAGTTACCTGTCAGTGCACATGTTCTGTCAAAGTGCACATGTGCTGTCAGAGTGCACATGTCCTGTCAAGGTGCATATGTGCTGAGTACACATGTGCTGTCAGAGTGTACATGTGCTGTCAAAGTGTACATGTACAGGCAGGGCACATGTGCTGTCAGAGTACACATGTCCTGTCAAGGTGCATATGTGCTGTCAGAGTGCATATTTGCTGAGTACACATGTGCTGTCAGAGTGCACATGTGCTGTCAAAGTGTACATGTACAGGAAGGGCACATGCGCTGTCAGAGTGCACATGTGCTGTCAAAGTGTACATGTACAGGCAGGGCACATGTACTGTCAGAGTGCACATGTACTGTCAGAGTGCACATGTACTGTCAGAGTGCACATGTGCTGTCAGAGTGCACATGTACTGTCAGAGTGCACATGTACTGTCAGAGTGTACATGTACTGTCAGAGTGCACATGTGCTGTCAGAGTGCACATGTACTGTCAGAGTGCACATGTACTGTCAGAGTGCACATGTGCTGTCAGAGTGCACATGTACTGTCAGAGTGCACATGTGCTGTCAGAGCGCACATGTGCTGTCAGAGTGCACATGTAATGTCAGAGTGCACATGTGCTGTCAGAGTGCACATGTGCTGTTAGAGTGCACATGTACTGTCAGAGTTCGCATATACTGTCAGAGTGCACATGTGCTGTCAGAGTGCACATGTCCTGTCAAGGTGCATATGTGCTGTCAGAGTGCATATGTGCTGAGTACACATGTGCTGTCAGAGTGTACATGTGCTGTCAAAGTGTACATGTACAGGCAGGGCACATGTGCTGTCAGAGTACACATGTGCTGTCAGAGTGCACATGTGCTGTCAAAGTGTACATGTACAGGAAGGGCACATGTGCTGTCAGAGTGCACATGTGATGTCAGAGTGCACATGTGCTGTCAAAGTGTACATGTACAGGCAGGGCACATGTGCTGTCAGAGTACACATGTACTGTCAGAGTGCACATGTACTGTCAGAGTGCACATGTGCTGTCAGAGTGCACATGTACTGTCAGAGTGCACATGTGCTGTCAGAGTGCACATGTACTGTCAGAGTGCACATGTGCTGTCAGAGTGCACATGTACTGTCAGAGTGCACATGTACTGTCAGAGTGCACATGTACTGTCAGAGTGCACATGTACTGTCAGAGTGCACATGTGCTGTCAGAGTGCACATGTACTGTCAGAGTGCACATGTTCTGTCAGAGTGCACATGTGCTGTCAGAGTGCACATGTACTGTCAGAGTATACATGTACTGTCAGAGTGCACATGTACTGTCAGAGTGCACATGTACTGTCAGAGTGCACATGCACTGTCAGAGTGCACATGTGCTGTCAGAGTGCACATGTGCTGTCAGAGTGCACATGTACTGTCAGAGTGCACATGTGCTGTCAGAGTACACATGTACTGTCAGAGTACACATGTACTGTCAGAGTGCACATGTGCTGTCAGATTGCACATGCACTGTCAGAGTGCACATGTGCTGTCAGAGTGCACATGTGCTGTCAGAGTGCACATGTACTGTCAGAGTGCACATGTGCTGTCAGAGTGCACATGTACTGTCAGAGTACACATGTACTGTCAGAGTGCACATGCACTGTCAGAGTGCACATGTGCTGTCAGAGTACACATGTGCTGTCAGAGTGCACATGTACTGTCAGAGTACACATGTACTGTCAGAGTACACATGTACTGTCAGAGTGCACATGTGCTGTCAGATTGCACATGCACTGTCAGAGTGCACATGTGCTGTCAGAGTGCACATGTGCTGTCAGAGTGCACATGTACTGTCAGAGTACACATGTACTGTCAGAGTACACATGTACTGTCAGAGTACACATGTACTGTCAGAGTGCAAATGTGCTGTCAGAGTGCACATGTGCTGTCAGAGTACACATGTACTGTCAGAGTGCACATGTACTGTCAGAGTACACATGTACTGTCAGAGTACACATGTACTGTCAGAGTACACATGTACTGTCAGAGTGCAAATGTGCTGTCAGAGTGCACATGTACTGTCAGAGTACACATGTACTGTCAGAGTGCACATGTTCTGTCAGAGTGCACATGTGCTGTCAGAGTGCACATATACTGTCAGAGTACACATGTACTGTCAGAGTGCACATGCACTGTCAGAGTGCACATGTGCTGTCAGAGTACACATGTGCTGTCAGAGTGCACATGTACTGTCAGAGTACACATGTACTGTCAGAGTACACATGTACTGTCAGAGTGCACATGTGCTGTCAGAGTACACATGTACTGTCAGAGTACACATGTACTGTCAGAGTGCACATGTACTGTCAGAGTACACGTGTACTGTCAGAGTGCACATGTACTGTCAGAGTACACATGTACTGTCAGAGTACACATGTACTGTCAGAGTGCACATGTTCTGTCAGAGTGCACATGTACTGTCAGAGTGCACATGTACTGTCAGAGTACACATGTACTGTCAGAGTGCACATGTACTGTCAGAGTACACATGTACTGTCAGAGTACACATGTACTGTCAGAGTGCACATGTACTGTCAGAGTGCACATGTACTGTCAGAGTGCACATGTACTGTCAGAGTACACATGTACTGTCAGAGTACACATGTACTGTCAGAGTACACATGTACTGTCAGAGTGCACATGTACTGTCAGAGTGCACATGTACTGTCAGAGTGCACATGTACTGTCAGAGTGCACATGTACTGTCAGAGTACACATGTACTGTCAGAGTGCACATGTACTGTCAGAGTACACATGTACTGTCAGAGTGCACATGTACTGTCAGAGTACACATGTACTGTCAGAGTGCACATGTACTGTCAGAGTACACATGTACTGTCAGAGTGCACATGTACTGTCAGAGTGCACATGTACTGTCAGAGTGCACATGTTGTCAGAGTGCACATGTACTGTCAGAGTGCACATGTACTGTCAGAGTGCACATGTACTGTCAGAGTGCACATGTTGTCAGAGTGCACATGTACTGTCAGAGTGCACATGTACTGTCAGAGTACACATGTACTGTCAGAGTGCACATGTACTGTCAGAGTGCACATGTACTGTCAGAGTGCACATGTACTGTCAGAGTGCACATGTGTTGCCACACGTGAAGCTGTGTAGTCTATAAGGTCTTCACTATCACTTTAAATTTCCCAGTAACATTTAACTTTTTTTTTCTTTGGCTCCTGTTTGCCGGCTAGATTTTTTAATGGCGTTTTGAAAATTAACCCGAAGTGAGGGACCTCCTCACCTCACATCTCTCTCTCTCTCCCCTATTTTTCACTCATCCTCTTCTGTCCCCTACTTTATCTCCCAGTCTTTTTTTTCCTCTTTGCCTAGCCCAGTTTCCTTCTTCCTTCCTTCTTTCTCTTTCTTCTTCCCTCTTCCATCTCCTCCTTAAGATTTTCCCCTTTTTCTCCTTCCCTTATTTTTCCTTGTTACTCTTTTCTCCCTACCCCCCTTCTTTCCTTCTTCTCCCCTTCCTTTCCCCTCCCTTCTGCCCTTCCCTTTGCCTCCCTTCTCCTTACCCTTCCTTCTCGTTCCCAGCCCCCTCCTCCCTTTCCCCTCCCTTCTCTTCCCCTCCCCTTCCTTCTCCTTTCCTTACCCTTCCATACTACCCTCTTCTCCCTACTCCATTCCCTCCCCCTCCCCTCTCCTTCCCTATCTTCTCTTCTTAATCCTCAGCCTTGATTATTTACCTGACTGTCTCTCCATCCCTAGATTACTCTGGTTTAAAAAGTCTCTCTCTGCAGAGAGAGAGACAGACAGACAGAGAATACAGGTGTTGTTTTCAGTGGTAGAGGCAGGAGTGTGGATAACACGTGTACAGCAATTGGGTTTCTTTATTGTCGAAACGTTTCGCCTTCTCTGTAGGCTTCTTCAGTGGCATACAGTGTTGACTTAAATATTGGAGAGACAGCGTTTTTGACGGTAATGACTCCCAAGTGTTGTACACAGTGGCTTACTCATCAATAATGATACCCAAGTGTTGTACACAGTGGCTTACTCATCAATAATAATACCCAAGTGTTGTACACAGTGGCTTACTCATCAATAATGATACCCAAGTGTTGTACACAGTGGCTTACTCATCAATAATAATACCCAAGTGTTGTACACAGTGGCTTACTCATCAATAATAATACCCAAGTGTTGTACACACGTGGCTTACTCATCAATAATGATACCCAAGTGTTGTACACAGTGGCTTACTCATCAATAATAATACCCAAGTGTTGTACACACGTGGCTTACTCATCAATAATGATACCCAAGTGTTGTACACACGTGGCTTACTCATCAATAATGATACCCAAGTGTTGTACACACGTGGCTTACTCATCAATAATAATACCCAAGTGTTGTACACACGTGGCTTACTCATCAATAATAATACCCAAGTGTTGTACACACGTGGCTTACTCATCAATAATGATACCCAAGTGTTGTACACAGTGGCTTACTCATCAATAATAATACCCAAGTGTTGTACACACGTGGCTTACTCATCAATAATGATACCCAAGTGTTGTACACAGTGGCTTACTCATCAATAATAATACCCAAGTGTTGTACACACGTGGCTTACTCATCAATAATGATACCCAAGTGTTGTACACACGTGGCTTACTCATCAATAATAATACCCAAGTGTTGTACACACGTGGCTTACTCATCAATAATAATACCCAAGTGTTGTACACACGTGGCTTACTCATCAATAATAATACCCAAGTGTTGTACACACGTGGCTTACTCATCAATAATAATACCCAAGTGTTGTACACAGTGGCTTACTCATCAATAATGATACCCAAGTGTTGTACACAGTGGCTTACTCATCAATAATAATACCCAAGTGTTGTACACAGTGGCTTACTCATCAATAATGATACCCAAGTGTTGTACACAGTGGCTTACTCATCAATAATGATACCCAAGTGTTGTACACAGTGGCTTACTCATCAATAATAATACCCAAGTGTTGTACACAGTGGCTTACTCATCAATAATGATACCCAAGTGTTGTACACAGTGGCTTACTCATCAATAATAATACCCAAGTGTTGTACACAGTGGCTTACTCATCAATAATGATACCCAAGTGTTGTACACAGTGGCTTACTCATCAATAATGATACCCAAGTGTTGTACACAGTGGCTTACTCATCAATAATAATACCCAAGTGTTGTACACAGTGGCTTACTCATCAATAATGATACCCAAGTGTTGTACACAGTGGCTTACTCATCAATAATGATACCCAAGTGTTGTACACAGTGGCTTACTCATCAATAATGATACCCAAGTGTTGTACACAGTGGCTTACTCATCAATAATAATACCCAAGTGTTGTACACACGTGGCTTACTCATCAATAATGATACCCAAGTGTTGTACACAGTGGCTTACTCATCAGTAATGATACCCAAGTGTTGTACACAGTGGCTTACTCATCTACTTGTCCTTTACTTATATACTGAAGAAGTTAGTAAGGTTCTGCCCTCTTCTCCCTCCCTCCTTTACTCTTCTCTTCCTCATTTCTCTTCGTTTTCTTAGACTGCCTTTCTCTCTTCACCTCTTCACTGCCTATTGGCCAGCCGTCTCGTCCCCCCCACCCCCAGCAACACTAACTTTACCAGCCTCTCACACGGGTCGAGAGGGAAGTAAGAAACTTGAGATAAGAAGATGGCACAGGAGGAAGAGGAGATATTAAGGAGGTTACGGCAGCACAAAGAGGAGGAGGAGGAGAATCACCAACTGCAGCAGTAGCAACAGCAAAGCCACCACGAACAACAGTAACAACTCCATCACCATCACCAAAGCCACCACGAACAACAGTAACAACTCCATCACCATCACCAAAGCCACCACGAACAACAGTAACAACTCCATCACCATCACCAAAGCCACCACGAACAACAGTAACAACTCCATCACCATCACCAAAGCCACCACGAACAAGAGTAACAACTCCATCACCATCACCAAAGCCACCACGAACAACAGTAACAACTCCATCACCATCACCAAAGCCACCACGAACAACAGTAACAACTCCATCACCATCACCAAAGCCACCACGAACAACAGTAACAACTCCATCACCATCACCAAAGCCACCAACAGCAACAATAACAACTCCATCACCAACAACAACACACCAACAGCAACAATAACAACTCCATCACCATCAGCAAGAGTAGCAACAGCAAAGCCACCACCACCACCACCACCACCACCAACAACAACAACAACAACAACAACAACAACAACATCACTGTCAGCAACAACAGCAGCAGTAACATGTAATGTTATATAGAGGAGTCAATAATAAGCGATGTTAGAAGCCAGGTGGGATAACATCACAACATCTTGTAGAGAAGCAAACAGTTTCTGAAGATAATTATAAAATGTAACTGTGCCTGAGAGAGAGAGAGAGAGAGAGAGAGAGAGAGAGAGAGAGAGAGAGAGAGAGAGAGAGAGAGAGAGAGAGAACACTGAGGCCGGTGGGAAGGAATTAGCGAGTTACTTGTAATGTTTAATTCTCATGGTGTCAGGGGACCACAGCTGAGGTTTGTCAGCTACCACGTTACTGTGTAGCGGTGGTTGTGGTGGTGGTGGTGGTTGTGGTGGTAGTTGTGGTGGTGGTAGTAGAAGTGGTGGTGTTGGTGGTAGTTGTGGTGGCGGTGATAGTAACAGTGGTGGTAGTTGTGGTGGTGGTAGTAAGTGGTGGTGGTGGTTGTTGTGGTGGTAGCAGTGGTGATGATTTAAGTACAGGATTCCACAAAAACACTCCCTGATTTCAAACAGGTATAACATGTAACTTTATTGTAATAATCTTTCACAGTCAGTAGCTTCAGATGCAGGATTTCGTTCAGTGTCATGTGGTATAGAGTATCATTAAAGGCAGTCAATGTGCGCCCCTCTGGTTGCTCGGCAAACATCGATGTGTTAGTCCAGTTCGGTCCAGACGCTCTGCAGCATATCTGGAGTTATCATGAAAACTGCTTCAGTGATCGAAATTTTCAGCTCCTCCAGGGTTGCTCGTAGTGGTGGTACGTAACTGGGCTCTTCACGTACCCCCAAAGAAAGAAGTCACAAACAGTTAGGTTCGGTGACCTCGCAGGCCACTTGCAGAAGTCACCGGGCCCTGGAGGAGCTGAAAATTTCGATCACTGAAGCAGTTCTCATGATAACACCAGATATGCTACACCACAACGTACATGATTATAAATGATCAAAATTTTTAAAGGGGTGGACCGGTAAGCCAGCGGAAGGCCTCGGTCAGATGACCAAAAGCTCCAAAGGCGGGTCATCATCTAAGACCCGCGTCAGGAAACATTTGTCCTGTTTCCTGAAGAACCTTACCTAACCTAACCTAACCAGATATGCTGCAGAGCGTCTGGACCAAACTGGAGTATCACATCGATGTTTGTCGAGCAACCAGAGGGGCGCACATTGAGTGTCTTTAATGATACTCTATACCACATGACACTGAACGAAATCCTGCATCTGAAGCTACTGACTGTGAAACATTATTACAATAAAGTTACATGTTATATCTGTTTGAAATCAGGGAGTGTTTTTGTGGACACTGTATTTTCCTTCCACAACTCTTTGTATAAGCCAGCTTGTGTGTCCCTGGGTTACTCTGTGAGTGAACATTTGCATAAGCCAGCTTGTGTGTCCCTGGGTTACTCTGTAAGTGAACCTTTGCATAAGCCAGCTTGATATGTCCCTGGGTTACTCTGTGAGTGAACATTTGTACAAGCCAGCTTGCTGTGTCCCTGGGTTACTCTGTGAGTGAACATTTGTACAAGCCAGCTTGCTGTGTCCCTGGGTTACTATGTGAGTGAACATTTGTACAAGCCAGCTTGCTGTGTCCCTGGGTTACTATGTGACTGAACATTTGTACAAGCCAGCTTGCTGTGTCCCTGGGTTACTATGTGAGTGAACATTTGTACAAGCCAGCTTGCTGTGTCCCTGGGTTACTATGTGAGTGAACATTTGTACAAGCCAGCTTGCTGTGTCCCTGGGTTACTATGTGAGTGAACATTTGTACAAGCCAGCTTGCTGTGTCCCTGGGTTACTATGTGAGTGAACATTTGTACAAGCCAGCTTGCTGTGTCCCTGGGTTACTATGTGAGTGAACATTTGTACAAGCCAGCTTGCTGTGTCCCTGGGTTACTATGTGAGTGAACATTTGTACAAGCCAGCTTGCTGTGTCCCTGGGTTACTATGTGAGTGAACATTTGTACAAGCCAGCTTGCTGTGTCCCTGGGTTACTATGTGAGTGAACATTTGTACAAGCCAGCTTGCTGTGTCCCTGGGTTACTATGTGAGTGAACATTTGTACAAGCCAGCTTGCTGTGTCCCTGGGTTACTATGTGAGTGAACATTTGTACAAGCCAGCTTGCTGTGTCCCTGGGTTACTATGCGAGTGAACATTTGTACAAGCCAGCTTGCTGTGTCCCTGGGTTACTATGTGAGTGAACATTTGTACAAGCCAGCTTGCTGTGTCGCTGGGTTACTATGTGAGTGAACATTTGTACAAGCCAGCTTGCTGTGTCCCTGGGTTACTATGTGAGTGAACATTTGTACAAGCCAGCTTGCTGTGTCCCTGGGTTAC
>NC_091309.1:8140386-8155386 GCF_038502225.1 Cherax quadricarinatus
TTCTACTGTGAGGTACACTGTTGTTCTACTGTGAGGTACACTGTTGTTCTACTGTGAGGCACACTGTTGTTCTACTGTGAGGTGCATTGTTGTTCTACTGTGAGGTACACTTGTTCTACTGTGAGGTACACTCTTGTTCTACTGTGAGGTGCATTGTTGTTCTACTGTGAGGTGCATTGTTGTTCTACTGTGAGGTACACTCTTGTTCTACTGTGAGGTGCATTGTTGTTCTACTGTGAGGTGCATTGTTGTTCTACTGTGAGGTGCATTGTTGTTCTACTGTGAGGTGCATTGTTGTTCTACTGTGAGGTGCATTGTTGTTCTGTGAGGTAAACTGTTGTTCTACTGTGAGGTACACTCTTGCTCTACTGTGAAGTACATTGTTGTTCTACTGTGAGGTACATTGTTGTTCTACTGTGAGGTACACTGTTGTTCTACTGTGAGGTACACTGTTGTTCTACTGTGAGGTACATTGTTGTTCTACTGTGAGGTACACTGTTGTTCTACTGTGAGGTACATTGTTGTTCTACTGTGAGGTACACTGTTGTTCTACTGTGAGGAATACTGTTGTTCTACTGTGAGGTACATTGTTGTTCTACTGTGAGGTACACTGTTGCTCTACTGTGAGGTACATTGTTGTTCTACTGTGAGGTACACTGTTGTTCTACTGTGAGGTACACTGTTGTTCTACTGTGAGGTACACTGTTGCTCTACTGTGAGGTACACTGTTGTTCTACTGTGAGGTGCACTGTTGTTCTACTGTGAGGTACACTGTTGTTCTACTCTGGGTTACACTGTTGTTCTACTGTGAGGTACACTGTTGTTCTACTGTGAGGAACACTCTTGTTCTACTATGAGGTACACTGTTGTTCTACTGTGAGGTGCACTGTTGTTCTACTGTGAGGTGCACTGTTGTTCTACTGTGAGGTACACTGTTCTTCTACTCTGGGTTACACTGTTGTTCTACTGTGAGGTACACTGTTGTTCTACTGTGAGGTACACTGTTGTTCTACTGTGAGGTACACTTGTTCTACTGTGAGGTACACTGTTGTTCTACTGTGAGGTACACTGTTGTTCTTCTATGAGGAACACTGTTGTTCTACTGTGAGGTGCACTGTTGTTCTACTGTGAGGTACACTGTTGTTCTACTGTGAGGTACACTGTTGTTCTTCTATGAGGAACACTGTTGTTCTACTGTGAGGTACACTGTTGTTCTACTGTGAGGTACACTGTTGTTCTACTGTGAGGTACACTGTTGTTCTACTGTGCGGTACATTGTTGTTCTACTGTGAGGAACACTGTTGTTCTACTGTGAGGTACACTGTTGTTCTACTGTGAGGAACACTGTTGTTCTACTGTGCGGTACATTGTTGTTCTACTGTGAGGAACACTGTTGTTCTACTGTGAGGAACACTGTTGTTCTACTGTGAGGAACACTGTTGTTCTACTGTGAGGTACATTGTTGTTCTACTGTGAGGAACACTGTTGTTCTTCTATGAGGAACACTGTTGTTCTACTGTGAGGTACACTGTTGTTCTACTGTGAAGTACACTGTTGTTCTTCTATGAGGAACACTGTTCTACTGTGAGGTACACTGTTGTTCTACTGTGAGGTACACTGTTGTTCTACTGTGAAGTACACTGTTGTTCTTCTATGAGGAACACTGTTGTTCTACTGTGAGGTACACTGTTGTTCTACTGTGAGGTACATTGTTGTTCTACTGTGAGGTACACTGTTGTTCTACTGTGAGGTACACTGTTGTTCTACTGTGAGGTACATTGTTGTTCTACTGTGAGGAACACTGTTGTTCTACTGTGAGGTACATTGTTGTTCTACTGTGAGGTCCACTGTTGTTCTACTTTGGGTTACACTGTTCTACTGTGAGGTACACTGTTGTTCTACTGTGAGGTACACTGTTGTTCTACTGTGGGTTACACTGTTCTACTGTGAGGTACATTGTTTTTCTACTGTGAGGTACACTGTTCTACTCTGGGTTACACTGTTCTACTGTGAGGTACACTGTTGTTCTACTGTGAGGAGCACTGTTGTTCTACTGTGAGGTACACTGTTGTTCTACTGTGAGGAACACTGTTGTTCTACTGTGAGGTACACTGTTGTTCTACTGTGAGGTACACTGTTGTTCTACTGTGAGGTACATTGTTGTTCTACTGTGAGGTACATTGTTGTTCTACTGTGAGGAACACTGTTGTTCTACTGTGAGATACACTGTTGTTCTACTCTGGGTTACACTGTTCTACTGTGAGGTACATTGTTGTTCTACTGTGAGGAACACTGTTGTTCTACTGTGAGGAACACTGTTGTTCTGCTGTGAAGTACACTGTTGTTCTACTGTGAGGTACATTGTTGCTCAACTGTGAGGAACACTGTTGTTCTACTGTGAGGAACACTGTTGTTCTACTGTGAGGTACACTGTTGTTCTACTCTGGGTTACACTGTTTTACTGTGAGGTACACTGTTGTGCTATTGTGAGGTGCACAGTGTTGTCAGGATAGTGAGTGAGGAGTGGAGGAGAGTGAGGAGTGGAGGAAAGTGAGTGAGGAGTGGAGGAGAGTGAGTGAGGAGTGGAGGAGAGTGAGTAAGGAGTGGAGAAGAGTGAGTGAGGGGTGGAGGAAATTGAGTGAGGAGTGGAGGAGAGTGAGTGAGGGGTGCAGGAGATTGAGTGAGGTGTGGAGGAGAGTGAGTGAGGGATGCAGAGACTGAGTGAGGAGTGGAGGAGAGTGAGTGAGGGGTGCAGGAGATTGAGTGAGAGGTGCAGGAGAGTGAGTTAGGAGTGGAGGAGAGTGAGGGGTGGAGGAGAGTGAGTGAGGAGTGGAGAAGAGTGAGTGAGGAGTGGAGGACAGTGAGTGAGGGGTACAGGAGATTGAGTGAGAGGTGCAGGAGAGTGAGTTAGGAGTGGAGGAGAGTGAGTGAGGGGTGGAGGAGAGTGAGTGAGGAGTGGAGGAGAGATTGACGGGTGGAGGTGGGGGAGTGAAGGGTGGAGGAGGAAGATTGAAGGTGGAGAGTGAGGGGAGGAGGAGGAAGAGTGAGGGGTGGAGGAGGAAGAGTGAGGGGTAGAGGAGAGAGAGTGAGGGGTGGACGAGGAAAGAGTGAGGGGTGGAGGAGGAAGGGTGATGGGTGGAGTAGGAAGGGTAAGGGGTGGAGGAGGAAGGGTGAGGAGTGGAGGAGGAAGAGTGAGGGGTAGAGGAGGAAGGGTGAGGGGTGGAGGAGGAAGGGTGAGGAGTGGAGGAGGAAGAGTGAGGGGTGGAGGAGAGAGAGTGAGGGGTGGAGGAGGAAGGGTGAGAGGTGGAGGAGGAAGAGTGAGGGGTGGAGGAGAGTGAGGGGTGGAGGAGGAAAGAGTGAGGGGTGGAAAAGGAAGGGTGAGGTGTGGAGGAGGAAGAGTGAGGGGTGGAGGAGAGTGAGGGGTGGAGGAGGAACGGTGAGGGGTGGAGTAGGAAGAGTGAGGTGTGGAGGAGAGAGAGTGAGTGGTGGAGGAGGAAAGAGTGAGGGGTGGAGGAGGAAGGGTGAGGGGTGGAGCAGGAAAGAGTGAGGGGTGGAGGAGAGAGAGTGAGGGGTGGAGGAGGGAGGGTGAGGGGTGGAGCAGGAAAGAGTGAGGGGTGGAGGAGAGAGAGTGAGGGGTGGAGGAGGAAGGGTGAGGGGTGGAGGAGGAAGGGTGAGGGGTGGAGGACTAAGAGTGAGGGGTGGAGGAGAGAGAGTGAGGGGTGGAGGAGGAAGGGTGAGGGGTGGAGGAGGAAGAGTGAGGGGTGTAGGAGAGAGAGTGAGGGGTGGAGGAGGAAAGAGTTAGGGGTGGAGGAGAGAGTGAGGGGTGGAGGAGGAAAGAGTGAGGGGTGGAGGAGGAAGGGTGAGGGGTGGAGGAGGAAGGGTGAGGGGTGGAGGAGGAAGAGTGAGGGGTGGAGGAAGAAGGGTGAGGGGTGGAGGAGAGAGAGTGAGGGGTGGAGGAGTAAAGAGTGAGGGGTGGAGGAGGAAGGGTGAGGGGTGGACGAGAGAGAGTGAGAGGTGGAGAAGGAAAGAGTAAGGGGTGAAGGAGGAAGGGTGAGGTGTGGAGGAGGAAGGGTGAGGGGTGGAGGAGGAAAGGTGAGGGGTGCAGGAGAGAGAGTGAGGGGTGGAGGAGGAAAGAGTGAGGGGTGGAGAAAGAAGGGTGAGGGATGGAGGAGGAAGGGTGAGGGGTGGAGGAGAGAGTGAGGGGTGGAGGAGGAAAGAGTGAGGGGTGGAGGAGAGAGAGTGAGGGGTGGAGGAGGAAGGGTGATGGGTGGAGGAGGAAGAGTGAGGGGTGGAGGAGAGAGAGTGAGGGGTGGAGGAGGAAAGAGTGAGGGGTGGACGAGAGAGAGTGAGGGGTGGAGGAGGAAAGAGTGAGGGGTCGAAGAGGAAAGAGTGAGGGGTGGAGGAGGACAGAGTGAGGGGTGGAGGAGGAAGGGTGAGGGGTGGAGGAGAGAGAGTGAGGGGTGGAGGAGGAAAGAGTGAGGGGTGGAGGAGAGTGAGGGGTGGAGGAAGAAGGGTGAGAATTGAAGAAGGAAGGGTGAGGGGTCGAGGAGGAAGGGTGAGGGGTGGAGGAGGAAGGGTGAGGGGTGGAGGAGGAAGGGTGAGGGGTGGAGAAGGAAGGATGAGGGGTGGAAGAGGAAGAGTGAGGGGTGGAGGAGAGAGAGTGAGGGGTGGAGGAGGAACGGTGAGGGGTGGAGGAGGAAGATTGAGGGGTGGACGAGAGAGAGTGAGGGGTGGAGGAGGAAGGGTTACGGGTGGAGGAGAGAGAGTGAGGGGTGGAGCAGGAAAGAGTGAGGGGTGGAGGAGGAAGGGTGAGGGTGGAGGAGGAAGGGTGAGGGGTGGATGAGGAAGGATGAGGGGTGGAGGAGGTAGAGTGAGGGGTGGAGGAGAGAGAGTGAGGGGTGGAGGAGGAACGGTGAGGGGTGGAGGAGGAAAGAGTGAGGGGTGGAGGAGGAAGAGTGATGGGTGGAGGAGGGTGTGGGGTGGAGGAGGAAGAGTGAGGGGTGGAGGAAGAAGGGTGAGGGGTGGAGGAGAGAGTGAGGGGTGGAGGAGAGAGAGGGAGGGGTGGAGGAGGAAGGGTGAGGGGTGCAGGAGAGAGAGTGAGAGGTGGAGAAGGAAAGAGTAAGGGGTGAAGGAGGAAGGGTGAGGTGTGGAGGAGGAAGGGTGAGGGGTGGAGGAGGAAAGGTGAGGGGTGGAGGAAGAGTGAGGGGTGGAGGAGGAAAGAGTGTGGGGTGGAGGTGGAAGGGTGAGGGGTGGAGGAGGAAGAGTGAGGGGTGGAGGAGAGAGAGTGAGGGGTGGAGGAGGAAAGAGTGAGGGGTGGAGGAGGAAGGGTGAGGGGTGGAGGAGGAAGAGTGAGGGGTGGAGGAGAGAGTGAGGGGTGGAGGAGGAAAGAGTGAAGGGTGGAGGAGGAAGGGTGAGGGGTGGAGGAGGAAGAGTGAGGGGTGGACCAGAGAGAGTGAGGGGTGGAGGAGGAAGGGTTACGGGTTTAGGAGAGAGAGTGAGGGGTGGAGGAGGAAAGTGAGGGGTGGAGGAGGAAGGGTGAGGGGTGGAGGAGGAAGAGTGAGGGGTGGAGGAGGAAAGAGTGAGGGGTGGGGGAGGTAGAGTGAGGGGTGGAGGAGAGAGAGTGAGGGGTGGAGGAGGAACGGTGAGGGGTGGAGGAGGAAGAGTGAGGGGTGGAGGAGGAAGAGTGAGGGGTGGACCAGAGAGAGTGAGGGGTGGAGGAGGAAGGGTTACGAATGGAGGAGAGAGAGTGAGGGGTGGAGGGGGAAAGCGTGAGGGGTGGAAGAGGAAGGGTGAGGGGTGGAGGAGGAAGGGTGAGGGGTGGAGGAGGAAGGATGAGGGGTGGAGGAGGTAGAGTGAGGGGTGGAGGAGAGTGATGGGTGGAGGAGGAACGGTGAGGGGTGGAGGAGGAAGAGTGAGGGGTGGACGAGAGAGAGTGAGGGGTGGAGGAGGAAAGAGTGAGGGGTGGAGGAGGAAGGGTGAGGGGTGGAGGAGGAAGAGTGAGGGGTGGAGGAGAGAGTGAGGGGTGGAGGAGGAAAGAGTGAAGGGTGGAGGAGGAAGGGTGAGGGGTGGAGGAGAGAGTGAGGGGTGGAGGAGAGAGTGAGGGGTGGAAGAGAGAGTGAGGGATGGAGGTGGGTGAGGGGTGGAGGTGGGAGAGTGAGAGGTGGAGGTGGGAGAGTGAGGGGTGGAGGAGGAAGAGTGAGGGGTGGAGGAGGAAGAATGAGGGGTGGAGGAGAGAGAGAGTGAGGGATGGAGGTGGGATAGTGAGGGCTGGAGGAGAGAGAGGGAGGGGTGAAGGAGAGAGAGTGAGGGATGGAGGTGGGAGAGTGAGGGGTGGAGGAGGAAAGAGTGAGGGGTGAAGGAGGAAGGGTGAGGTGTGGAGGAGGAAGGGTTAGGGGTGGAGGAGGAAAGGTGAGGGGTGGAGGAGAGAGAGTGAGGGGTGGAGGAGGAAAGAGTGAGGGGTGGAGGAGAGTGAGTGAGGGGTGGAGGAGGAAGGGTGAAGGGTGGAGAAAGAAGGGTGAGGGGTGGAGGAGGAAGGGTGAGGGGTGGAGGAGAGAGTGAGGGGAGGAGGAGGAAAGAGTGAGGGGTGGAGGAGAGAGAGGGAGGGTGGAGGAGGAAGGGTGAGGGGTGGAGGAGAGAGAGAGGTGGAGAAGGAAAGAGTAAGGGGTGAAGGAGGAAGGGTGAGGTGTGGAGGAGGAAGGGTGAGGGGTGGAGGAGGAAAGGTGAGGGGTGCAGGAGAGAGAGTGAGGGGTGGAGGAGGAAAGAGTGAGGGGTGGAGGAGAGTGAGTGAGGTGTGGAGGAGGAAGGGTGAGGGGTGGAGAAAGAAGGGTGAGGGGTGGAGGAGGAAGGGTGAGGGGTGGAGGAGAGAGTGAGGGGTGGAGGAGGAAAGAGTGAGGGGTGGAGGAGAGAGAGTGAGGGGTGGAGAAGGAATGGTGATGGGTGGAGGAGGAAGAGTGAGGGGTGGAGGAGAGTGAGGGGTGGAGGAGGAAAGAGTGAGGGGTGGACGAGAGAATGAGGGGTGGTGGAGGAAAGAGTGAGGGGTCGAGGAGGAAAGAGTGAGGGGTGGAGGAGGAAGGGTGGTGGGTGGTGGAGGAAGGGTGAGGGGTGGAGGAGAGAGAGTGAGGGATGGAGGAGGAAAGAGTGAGGGGTGGAGGAGGAAGAGTGAGGGGTGCAGGAGAGAGAGCGAGGGGTGGAGGAGGAAAGAGTGAGGGGTGGAGGAGGAAGGGTGAGGGGTAGAGGAAGAGTGAGGGGTGGAGGAGAGAGAGTGAGGGGTGAAGGAGGAAAGAGTGAGGGGTGGAGGAGAGAGAGTGAGGGGTGGAGGAGGAAGGGTGAGAATTGGAGAAGGAAGGGTGAGGGGTAGAGGAGGAAGGGTGAGGGGTGGAGGAGGAAGAGTGAGGGGTGGAGGAGGAAAGAGTGAGGGGTGGAGGAGGAAGAGTGAGGGGTGGAAGAGGAAGGGTGAGGGGTGGAGGAGGAAGGGTGAGGGGTGGAGGAGGAAGGATGAGGGGTGGAGGAGGTAGAGTGAGGGGTGGAGGAGAGAGAGTGAGGGGTGGAGGAGGAAAGGTGAGGGGTGGAGGAGGAAGAGTGAGGGGTGGACGACAGGGAGCGAGGGGTGGAGGAGGAAGAGTGAGGGGTGGACGACAGGAAGTGAGGGGTGGAGGAGGAAGGGTTACGGGTGGAGGAGAGAGAGTGAGGGGTGGAGGAGGAAAGAGTGAGGGGTGGAGGAGGAAGAGTGAGGGGTGGAGGAGAGAGTGAGGGGTGGAGGAGGAAAGAGTGAAAGGTGGAGGAGGAAGGGTGAGGGGTGGAGGAGAGAGTGAGGGGTTGAGGAGAGAGTGAGGGGTGGAAGAGAGAGTGAGGGATGGAGGTGGGAGAGTGAGGGGTGGAGGTGGGAGAGTGAGGGGTGGAGGTGGGAGAGTGAGGGGTGGAGGAGGAAGAGTGAAGGGTGGAGGAGGTAGAATGAGGGGTGGAGGAGAGAGAGTGAGGGATGGAGGTGGGATAGTGAGGGGTGGAGGAGAGAGAGGGAGGGGTGAAGGAGAGAGAGTGAGGGATGGAGGTGGGAGAGTGAGGGGTGGAGAAGGAAGAGTGAGGGTGGAGGAGAGAGAGTGAGTTGTGGATAAGGAGTGAGGGATGGAGGTGGGAGAGTGAGGTGTGGAGGAGGAAGAGTGAAAGGTGGAGAAGAGAGAGTGAGGGGTGGAGGAGAGTGAGGGATGGAGGTGGGAGAGTGAGGGGTGGAGGTGGGAGAGTGAGTAGTGGAGGTGGGAGAGTGAGGGGTGGTGGTGGGAGAGTGACGGGTGGAGGTGGGAGAGTGAGGGGTGGTGGTGGGAGAGTGAGGGGTGGAGGTGGGAGAGTGAGGGTTGGTGGTGGGAGAGTGAGAGGTGGAGGTGGGAGAGTGAGGGGTGGTGGTGGGAGAGTGAGGGGTGGTGGTGGGAGAGTGAGGGGTGGAGGTGGGAGAGTGAGGGGTGGAGGTGGGAGAGTGAGGGGTGGAAGTGGGAGAGTGAGGGGTGGCGGTGGGAGAGTGAGGGGTGGAGGTGGGAGAGTGAGGGGTGGTGGTGGGACAGTGAGGGGTGGTGGTTGAAGAGTGAGGGGTGGAGGTGGGAGAGTGAGGGGTGGAGGTGGGAGAGTGAGGGGTGGTGGTGGGAGAGTGATGGGTGGAGGTGGGAGAGTGTGGGGTGGTGGTGGGAGAGTGAGGGGTGGTGGTGGGAGAGTGAGGGGTGGTGGTGGGAGAGTGAGGGGTGGTGATGGGAGAGTGATGGGTGGTGGTGGGAGAGTGAGGGGTGGAGGTGGGAGAGTGAGGGGTGGCAGTGGGAGAGTGAGGGGTGGTGGTTGGAGAGTGAGGGGTGCAGGTGGGAGAGTGAGGGGTGGTGGTGGGAGAGTGAGGGATGGAGATGGGAGAGTGAGGGGTGGAGGTGGGAGAGTGAGGGGTGGAGGTGGGAGAGTGAGGGGTGGTGGTGGGAGAGTGAGGGGTGGTGGTGGGAGAGTGAGGGGTGGAGGTGGGAGAGTGAGGGTTGTGGGTGGGAGCGTGAGGGGTGGAGGTGGGAGAGTGAGGGGTGGTGGTGGGAGAGTGAGGGGTGGTGATGGGAGAGTGAGTGGTGGTGGTGGGAGAGTGAGGGATGGAGGTGGGAGAGTGAGGTGTGGTGGTGGGAGAGTGAGGGGTGGTGGTGGGAGTGAGGAGTGGTGGTGGGAGTGTGAGGGGTGGAGGTGGGAGAGCGAGGGCTGGAGGTGGGAGAGTGAGGGGTGGTGGTGGGAGAGTGAGGGGTGGTGGTTGGAGTTAGGGGTGGTGGTGGTATAGTGAGGGATGGTGGTGGGAGAGTGAGGGGTGGTGGTGGGAGAGTGAGGGGTGGTGGTGGGAGTGAGGGGCGGTGGTGGGAGAGTGAGGGGTGGTGGTGGGAGAGTGAGGGGTGGTGGTGGGAGGGGCGGTGGTGGGAGAGTGGCGGTGGTGGGAGAGTGAGGGGTGGTGGTGGGAGAGCGAGGGGTGGTGGTAGAAGTGAGGGGTGGTGGTTGGAGAGTGAGGGGCGGTGGTGTGAGAGTGAGGGGGGGTGGTGGGAGAGTGAGGGGTGGTGGTGGGAGAGTGATGGGTGGAGGTGGGAGTGAGGGGTGGTGGTGGGAGAGTGAGGGGTGGTGGTGGGAGAGTGAGGGGCGGCGGTGGGAGAGTGAGTGGTGGTGGTGGGAGAGTGAGGGGTGGTGGTGGGAGAGTGAGGGGCGGAGGTGGGAGAGTGAGGGGTGGTGGCGGGATAGTGAGGGGTGGAGGTGGGAGAGTGAGGGGTGGCGGTGGTATAGTGAGGGGTGGTGGTGGGAGAGTGATGGGTGGAGGAGGGAAAGTGAGATGTGGCGGTGGGAGAGTGAGGTGTGGTGGTTGGAGAGTGAGGGGTGGAGGTGGGAGAGTGAGGGGTGGAGGTGGGAGAGTGAGGGTGGTGGTGGGAGAGTGAGGGGTGGAAGTGGGAGAGTGAGGGGTGGTGGTGGGAGAGTGAGGGGTGGAGGTGGGAGAGTGGGTGATGGTGGTGGGAAAGTGAGGGGTGGAGGTGGGAGAGTGAGGGGTGGTGGTGGGAGAGTGAGGGGTGGAGGTGGGAGAGTGAGGGGTGGTGGTAGGAGAGCGAGGGGTGGAGGTGGGAGAGTGAGGGGTGGTGGTGGGAGAGTGAAGGGTGGAGGTGGGAGAGTGAGGGGTGGTGGTGGGAGAGTGAGGGGTGATGGGAGAGTGAGGGGTGGTGGTGGGAGAGTGAGGGATTGAGGTGTGAGAGTGAGGGGTGGTGGTGGGACAGTGACGGGTTGTGGTGGGAGTGAGGGGTGGTGGTGGGACAGTGAAGGGTGGTGGTGGGAGAGTGAGGGGTGGTTGTGGGAGAGTGAGGGTGGTGGTGGGAGTGAGGGGCGGTGGTGGGAGAGTGAGGGGTGGTGGTGGGAGAGTGAGGGGTGGTGGTGGGAGTGAGGGATGGAGGTGGGAGAGTGAGGGGTGGTGGTGGGAGAGTGAGGGGTGGTGATGGGAGAGTGAGGGGTGGTGGTGGGAGTGAGAGGGGGTGGTGGGAGAGAGAGGGGTGGTGGTGGGACAGTGAGGGGTGGTGGTGGGAGAGTGAGGGGTGGTGTATGGGAGTGAGGGGCTGTGGTGGGAGAGTGAGGGGTGGTGGTGGGAGAGTGAGGGGTGGTGGTGTAAGTGAGGGCCGGTGGTGGGAGAGTGAGGGATGGAGGTGGGAGAGTGAGGGGTGGTGGTGACAGTGAGAGGTGGTGGTGGGAGTGGTGGTGGGAAAGTGAGGGGTGGAGATGGGAGAGTGAGGGATGGAGGTGGGAGAGTGAGGGGTGGTGGTGGGAGAGTGAGGGGTGGTGGTGGGAGAGTGAGGGGTGGTGGTGGGAGTGAGGGGTGGTGGTGGGAGTGAGGGGTGGTGGTGGGAGAGTGTGGGGTGGTGGTGGGTGAGGGAGGGGTGGTGGTTGGAGAGTGAGGGGTGGTGGTGGGAGTGAGAGGCGGTGGTGGGAGAGTGACGGGTGGTTGTTGGAGAGTGAGGGGTGGTGGTGGGAGTGTGAGGGGTGATGGTGGGAGGGTGAGGGGTGGTGGTGGGAGAGCGAGGGGTGGTGGTAGGAGTGAGGGGCGGTGGTTGGAGAGTGAGGGGCGGTGGTGGGAAAGTGAAGGGCGGTGGTGGGAGAGTGAGGGGGGTGGTGGGAGAGTGAGGGGTGATGGTGGGAGAGTGATGGGTGGAGGTGGGAGAGTGAGGGGTGGTGGTGGGAGAGTGAGGGGTGGTGGTGGGAGAGTGAGGGGCGGTGGTTTGAGAGTGAGTGGTGGTGGTGGGAGAGTGAGGGGTGGTGGTGGGAGAGTGAGGGGTGTCGGTGGGAGAGTGAGGGGTGGTGGTGGGAGAGTGAGGGGTGGTGGTGGGAGAGTGAGGGGTGTAGGTGGGAGAGTGAGGGGTGGTGGTGGGAGAGTGAGGGGTGGAGGTGGGAGAGTGAGGGTTGACGGTGGGAGAGTGAGGGGTGGAGGTGGGAGAGTGAGGGGTGGTGGTGGGAGAGTGAGGGGTGGTGGTTGGAGAGTGAGGGGTGGAGGTGGGAGACTGAGGGGTGGAGGTGGGAGAGTGAGGGTGGTGGTGGGAGAGTGAGGGGTGGAGGTGGGAGAGTGAGGGGTGGTGGTGGGAGAGTGAGGGGTGGTGGTGGGAGTGAGGGGTGGTGTTGGGAGAGTGTGGGGTGGAGGTGGGAGAGTGAGGGGTGGTGTTAGGAGAGTGAGTGGTGGAGGTGGGAGAGTGAGGGGTGGTGGTGGGAGAGTGAGGGGTGGAGGTGGGAGAATGAGGGGTGGTGGTGGGAGAGTGAGGGGTGGTGGTGGGAGAGTGAGGGGTGGTGGTAGGAGAGTGAGGGTTGGAGGTGGGAGAGTGAGGGGTGGTGGTGGGAGAGTGAGGGGTGGTGGTTGGAGTGAGGGGTGGTGGTGGGACAGTTAGGGGTGGTGGTGGGAGAGTGAGGGGTGATGGTGGGAGAGTGAGGGATGGTGGTGGGAGAGTGAGGGGCGGTGGTGGGAGAGTGAGGGGTGGTGGTGGGAGAGCGAGGGGTGGTGGTAGGAGTGAGGGGCGGTGGTTGGAGAGTGAGGGGCGGTGGTGGGAGAGTGAAGGGCGGTGGTGGGAGAGTGAGGGGTAGTGGTGGGAGTGTGAAGGGTGGTGGTGAGAGAGTGATGGGTGGAGGTGGGAGAGTGAGGGGTGGTGGTGGGAGAGTGAGGGGTGGTGGTAGGAGAGTGAGGGGTGGTGGTTTGAGAGTGAGTGGTGGTGGTGGGAGAGTGAGGGGTGGTGGTGGGAGAGTGAGGGGTGGAGGTGGGAGAGTGAGGGGTGAAGGTGGGAGAGTGAGGGGTGGTGGGAAGAGAGTGAGGGGTGGTGGGGAGAGAGTGAGGGGTGGTGGGAAGAGAGTGAGGGGTGGTGGGGAGAGAGTGAGGGGTGGTGGGGAGAGTGAGGGGTGGTGGTTGGAAAGTGAGGGGTGGAGGTGGGAGACTGAGGGGTGGAGGTGGGAGAATGAGGGTGGTGGTGGGAGAGTGAGGGGTGGAGGTGGGAGTGTGGGGTGGTGGTGGGAGAGTGAGGGGTGGAGGTGGGACAGTGAGGGGTGGTGGTGGGAGAGTGAGGGTGGAGGTGGGAGAGTGAGGGGTAGTGTTAGGAGAGTGAGGGGTAGAGGTGGGAGAGTGAGGGGTGTTGGTGGGAGAGTGAGGGGTGGAGATGGGAGAGTGTGGGGTGGTGGTGGGAGAGTGAGGGGTGGTGGTGGGAGAGTGAGGGGTGGTGGTGGGAGAGTGAGGGATGGAGGTGGGAGAGTGAGGGGTGGTGGTGGGAGAGTGAGGGGTGGTGGTGGGAGAGTGAGGGGTGGTGGTGGGAGAGTGAGGGGTGGTGGTGGGAGAGTGAGGGGTGGTGGTGGGAGTGAGATATGGTGGTGCGAGTGAGGGATGGAGGTGGGAGAGTGAGGGGTGGTGTTGGGAGAGTGAGGGTGGTGGTGGGAGAGTGAGGGTGGTGGTGGGAGCGAGGGGTGGTGGTGGGAGAGTGAGGGGTGGTGGTGGGAGAGTGAGGGGTGGTGGTGGGAGTGAGGGCGGTGGTGGGAGAGTGAGGGGTGGTGGTGGGAGAGTGAGGGGAGGTGGTGGGAGTGAGGGGCGGTGGTGCGAGAGTGAGGGGTGGTGGGGGGAGAGTGAGGGGTGGTGGTGGGGAGTGAGGGGCGGTGGTGGGAGAGTGAGGGGTGGTGGTGGGAGAGTGAGGGGTGGTGGTGGGAGTGAGGGGTGTGGTGGGAGAGTGAGGGGTGGTGGTGGGAGAGAGAGGGGTGATGGTAGGAGTGAGGGGCGGTGGTGGGAGAGTGAGGGGTGGTGGTTGGAGAGTGAGGGGCGGTGGTGGGAGAGTGAGGGGCGGTGGTGGGAGAGTGTGGGGGGGTGGTGGGAGAGTGAGGGGCGGTGGTGGGAGAGTGAGGGGTGGTGGTGGGAGAGTGAGGGGTGGTGGTGGGAGAGTGAGGGGTGGTGGTGGGAGAGTGATGGGTGGAGGTGGGAGAGTGAGGGGTGGTGGTGGGAGAGTGAGGGGTGGTGGTGGGAGAGTGAGGGACGGTGGTGGGAGAGTGAGGGGTGGTGGTGGTAGAGTGTGGGGTGGTGGTGGGAGAGTGAGGGGCGGTGGTGGGAGAGTGAGGGGCGGAGGTGGGAGAGTGAGGGGTGTTGGTGGGAGAGTGAGGGGTGGTGGTGGGTGTGAGGGGTGGTGGTGGGATAGTGAGGGGTTGTGGTGGGAGAGCGAGGGGTGGAGGTGGGAAAGTGAGGGGTGGAGGTGGGAGAGTGAGGGGCGGAGGTGGGAGAGTGGAGGGGCGGAGGTGGGAGAGTGAGGGGTGGTGGTGGGAGAGTGAGGGAGGTGGGAGAGTGAGGGAGGTGGGAGAGTGAGGGAGGTGGGAGAGTGAGGGGTGGTGTTAGGAGAGTGAGGGGTGGAGGTGGGAGAGTGAGGGGCGGAGGTGGGAGAGTGAGGGGCGGAGGTGGGAGAGTGAGGGGTTGATCTATAAAGTGATGGGTGAGAATGGAGCCAGTCCTGTTTTTATCAGAATGTAACTGTGTGTCTGTGCGTGCGTGCGTGTGTTCTTGCGTGCTTGTGTGTGTGTGTGTGTGTGTGTGTGTGTGTGTGTGTGTGTGTGTGTGTGTGTGTGTGTGTGTGTGTGTATGTGTGTGTGTGTGCGCTTGTGTGTGCTTGTGTGTGTGTGCGTGCGTGTGTGCGTGTGTGTGTGTGTGTGCGTGTGTGCGTGTGTGTGTGCGTGTGCGTGTGTGCGCGTGTGTGTGCTTGTGCGTGTGTCGCATTCATAGAGTTGTGTTTGTGAGAGTCGATACTCAGCTCGTGGCCCCCGTCTCCAAGACTACTTTCGTGGGCATCACTGATTCCTGACTTCTTGGACCGTATCATATCTTGTCTTGATGCTGCTTATTAAGTTTGCTCTACCACTGCCTCGTCCAAGTCATTCCACTTTTCAACCAACTGAGACTAAAAGATATACTTCCTTACATCCCTGTTGATCATGTGTGTCTTCAGGTTCCACCTGTGTCCCCTTGATCCTGGTCCTCTTAATTTAGATACTCTGTACTTATGTGTCTTATCAGTTCCCCTTAAAATTTTATATGTCGTAATCATAGCTCCCCTGGTCCTTCTCTCCGCCAAGGTCGTCAAGTTCAGTTCCTCCAGTCTCTCTTCATATTGCTTTACTCGCAGTTCTGGCACTAGGCTGATTGCAAATCTCTGGACCTTTACATCCTTTTTGCGTGCTTCATTAGGTGTGGGTTCCATGCTGGGACCGAGTACTCAGGGACTGGCCTTACATGTGTCGCATATGAGGTTCAGTAGTATTCGTTATTAAAGTTCCTTAATGCTACCCTGAGTTTTGCTAGTCCTGCATATGTCTGTTACAAGCGCAAGTGTGATTTAGTGGCCTGCACACCTGGTTGAAGCACCATAACCAAGGTAGACACGAGGAAGGAGCAAGAAACGTCGGAGATACTTAAATACTTATATATTTCCTTCACCAGACAGCAAGCTATATGTACAATATTGACATAAGATATGCACA
>NC_091309.1:8160386-8172886 GCF_038502225.1 Cherax quadricarinatus
TGGGGGTGTTGGAGGAAGTGTTGTGTTGAGCGGTGGTGTTGGAGGAAGTGTTGTGTGTTGAGCGGTGGTGTTGGAGGAAGTGTTGTGTTGAGCGGTGGTGTTGCGAGAAATGTTGAGTGTTTGTGTTGGAGGAAATGTTGTGTGTCGAGCGGTGGTGTTGAAGGAAGTGTTGTGTTGAGCGGTGGTGTTGGAGGAAGTGTTGTGTTGAGCGGTGGTGTTGGAGGAAGTGTTGTGTTGAGCGGTGGTGTTGAAGGAAGTGTTGTGTTGAGCGGTGGTGTTGAAGGAAGTGTTGTGTTGAGCGGTGGTGTTGGAGGAAGTGTTGTGTGTTACCTGGTTACCTGGAGGTTATTCCGGGGATCAACGCCTCCGCGGCCCGGTCCATGACCAGGCCTCCCGATGGATCAGGGCTTGATCAACTAGGCTGTTACTGCTGGCCGCACGCAGTCCAACGTACGAGCCACAGCCCGGCTGATCCGGCACTGACTTTAGGCATCTGTCCAGCTCTCTCTTGAAGGCAGCCAGGGGTTTATTGGCAATTCCCCTAATGCTTGATGGGAGGCTGTTGAACAGTCTTGGGCCCCGGACACTTATGGTGTTTTCTCTTAGTGTACCAATGGCGCCCCTACTTTTAATTGGGGGCATTTTGCATCGCCTGCCCAGTCTTTTACTTTCGTAGGGAGTGATTTCTGTGTGCAGATTTGGGTCCATTCCTTCCAAGATTTTCCAAGTGTAGATTATGATGTATCTCTCCCTCCTGCATTCCAACGAGTACAAGTCAAGTGCTTCCAAGCGTTCCCAGTAGTTAAGGTGCTTGACAGAACTTAGACGCGCAGTAAAGGATCTCTGTACACTCTCTAGATCTGCGATTTCACCTGCTTTGAATGGAGATGTTAATATACAGCAGTATTCCAGCCTAGAGAGAACAAGTGATTTGAAAAGGATCATCATGGGCTTGGCATCTCTTGTTTTGAAAGTTCTCATTATCCATCCTATCATTTTCTTTGCACGTGCGATCGTGGCACTGTTGTGATCCTTGAAATTGAGATCCTCAGACATTACTACTCCCAGGTCCCTTACATTATTTTTCCGCTCTATTGTATGGCCAGTCTGTAGTATACTCTGTTCTAGTTATTATCTCCTCCAGTTTTCCATAACGGAGTAGTTGGAATTTGAGCGGTGGTGTCGGAAATAGTGTTGAATGTTCAGTGGTGGTGAATAATCGAGGATTTGGCGAGATTCTGCATTGAAGGAAGTGTTGGTGTGTTGGGGTAAGTGACACGGGAATCACTTGAGGTTGTGGTGGTGGTGTTTATGGTGACGGTATGGTGTCTGTGGTGGTGATGTTGCTGGTGGTGTCTGTGGTAGTGGTGGTACTGGTGGTGTCTGTGGTGGTAGTGCTAGTGGTGTCTGTGGTGGTAGTGCTAGTGGTGTCTGTGGTGCTGCTCCTTTTGGTGTGGTGGTGGTGCTAGTAGTGATTGTGGTGCTGGTGGTGTCTATGGTGGTATTGGTGGTGTCTATGGTGGCTGTGTCTGTGACGTTGGTGGCACTGGTGGTGTCTGTGGTGGTACTGGTGGTATCTGTGGTGATGCTGCTGGTGGTGCCTGTGGTGGTATCTGTGGTGATGCTGCTGGTGGTGTCTGTGGTGGCGTGGGTAGTTTGCTCGGTGGCAAAATATTCCTGCTGATGTTGGTTGATGCAGCATTGGTGGTAGCTGTGGGTGCTGGTACTTGGTACTTGGTGCTGGCTATAACCGCAGAAACACTGCATTAGCCTCAAGTATAGAGTGAGACACATTAGGATTTACGAAATCGTAATGACACGATTGCACTCTCTGCTCGCGGGTTCTAACCCCGCCCATGGTATGGCTTGAGGCACATTAGCCAGGCTGTTGTTGTTGTTGCTGCCGCCGCTGCTGATGATGATGTCTGGTCCAGAGTGGAGGTCACTACTGAGCTATCATGTCGTTCTTCTCTTGTGAGTTGAGGAAACCAAACATGAACACAGTACAGTGCTATAAAACTATCTAATACGTTCTCCATGGGTTTCCTCGTCTCATCCACAAGTCTCTGCTACACTTTGTTGTTTCTCCTCTCATGCTTAAAACTACCACCTAACAAGGTATTCAGCTTTTCAAGTTCCAAACAGTGACTCTCATTGTCTCATCTGCAAATCTTTGGCTATTCTGTCCCCTCAAGGAAGGTTCCTTGATGTTGGTGAGGGGCTCTTGATTTAGGGAATTGGATCTGTGCTCCAGTTCCCCGAATTAAGCCTGAATGCCTTCCACATCCCCCCCCAGGCGCTGTATAATCCTCCGGGTTTAGCGCTTCCCCCTTGATTATAATAATTTGGCTATTCTGGAATTGTGTAATTTTAGAAGGGAAGAGAATGCACAGTTACGTAATTTCACGTTCTAGATTTAAAATTTGTATTGAAAGCACTTTTAAACACGAGGGAATACATGTGTATACCATCCCTTTGGATAGGAGAAAGTAGAGGAGGGATCCTCAGACACTGTCGTTTATCTATGTGTTAGTAATCGTGCTCTCTGCCCCTGATGACCCGCGCTAATATTGTTACTACACCCACAGTGAGTAGATGCCAAGTGTATACACTACACCTAGAGGTGTGTACAATCTGTGTATATGCTGAGAAGTGTGCATCTCAGTGTATGAGTATATACAAGAATAGGTATCTCGGTGTATATATGCTAGGAGGTGTGTATTTCATTATGTATACATCAAAATGTGGAAAAATTGTGATTTTTTCAAGCGCTTTCGTGATTTCTCATATTATGAAGGAACTGTTAATGTGAGAAATCATGAAATCGCTTGGAAATTCACTTATTTTTTCAAGGTACTTATTTTGCATATTGTGATCGCATCAAAATGTGTATATCCCTCCATTCATGTATATACACGTATAGTTTACTTTATTTCCTGTATTCTAAATGAAAGTATTTTTTTATATTATTGTAGGTAACTGCTGCCAGATGACCCAAGTGCAGGCAGTAGGTTTTGGAACAAGTAACTGACCTGTCTCTCTCTCTCTCTCTCTGATCTCTCTCAGGTAAGAACATCCCTCTGCACGTGGTGATCGAGACTATCCCTCTATGTGGTGTAGGGATGGAGGAGCTGCGGGGAAGGATAGAGATGGACACCTACGCCCTCATCTCTGGCAACACCCGCTTCACTGACCTGCTTCAGGCAGCGCTGGTTAAACTTGGCTATTCTGAGGAACTTATATATGCCAGGGGTGAGTCCTCGCTCTTCTCTCAGCCTTTCCTGCTGCCTGTTCTCAATCTTTCTTCAGTTCTTCCTCCCTGCCTTGTTCTCAGTCTTTCTTTAGTGCTTCCTTCCTACCTTATTCTCAGTCTTTCTTCAGTGCTTCCTGCCTGCCTCTTCCCAGTATTTCTTCAGTTCTTCCTCCCTTGTTCTCAGTCTTTCTTTAGTGCTTCCTGCCTGCCTGTTCTCAGTCTTTCTTCAGTGGTTCTGCCTACCTTGTTCTCAGACTTTCTTCAGTGCTTCCTGCCTGCCTTGTTCTCAGTCTTTCTTCAGTACTTCCTTCATGCCTATTCTCAGTCTTCTCTCCTGCCTATTCTTGTCTTCCTTCCCGCCCATTCTTGTCTTTCTGCTTGTTCTAAGCCTTTCTTTGGCGCTTCCTTCCTGCCTTCCTCGCTGCATTATTTTGTTTCTTGTTTCTATCATTCTTTCCTTCCTTCTGAACCTTATTTTTTACTATATTCAGTACAGACTTTCATGAGTGCCAGTTGATTTTAGTTTTTGTTAATGATTCTCTTATATTGATGGTGTTGACATGAGCAGCAGCAGGAGAAAGAGAAGGGTAACCCTTGCTTACTGCCTGGCCTTCTGCAGGTCTTCTACAACTGAGGAACTGGCGGCCACTGCCCTTAGAGCACATCCCTGAGACTGAGGACAAGACCGTGGCTGAGGTGTTATGTGATGTGGCACCCCTTGCCACCCTTCACGTCCGTATCTACAGGTAGATGCTCCCTTACCTGTGTTCCCCTGTACGTTCTGTCTAGTGGAAGGTGCTCCCTGTACGTTTTGTCTAGTGGAAGGTGCTCCCTGTACGTTCTGTCTAGTGGAAGGTGCTCCCTGTACGTTCTGTCTAGTGGAAGGTGCTCCCTGTACATTCTGTCTAGTAGAAGGTACTCCCTTATTTGTGTTCCCTGTACGTTGTGTCTAGTGGAAGGTGTTCCCTGTACGTTCTGTCTAGTAGAAGGTACTCCCTTATTTGTGTTCCCTGTACGTTGTGTCTAGTGGAAGGTGCTCCCTGTACGTTCTGTCTAGTAGAAGGTACTCCCTTATTTGTGTTCCCTGTACGTTGTGTCTAGTGGAAGGTGCTCCCTGTACGTTCTGTCTAGTGGAAGGTGCTCCCTGTACGTTCTGTCTAGTGGAAGGTGCTTCCGGTACGTTCTGTCTAGTGGAAGGTGCTCCCTGTACGTTCTGTCTAGTGGAAGGTGCTTCCTGTACGTTCTTTAACTGAGTTCGTATATATTCTTATATACCGGTAGATACTCCCTTTCCTACAACTACAACTACGATTAGTGCTACTACTAATAATATTACTAATACTGCTACTACTACTACTACTACCACCACAACTACTACCGCTACTACTATTATTACTACTTATAATAATAATAATATTATTTTTGTTATTACTATTATTATTATCATTATTATTTATTATTATTATTAATGAGTGGGTGTTGAGACATATACACACTCATGGCTGATACTGTAGCCTCCACAAGCCTCGCCTTCACAACCGTCACACAGTCTTGCCAGTTTAAACGCAACGGAACCTGACATTTCTTTAGCAAATTCGCTAAAGATAAACTGTGTCTGTGTTTCCCAGTTACTTCTTTTTTTTTTTTTTTGCACGCGTTTTATATATATTTTTTTCAGGTAGGATATTAGCCAGGCTCGCAGGGGGATGACAGCAGCAGGGAGGGCCGCGGAGTTTCGGATAGGAAAAAAAAGAAAAAGTTTGAGAGCGAGATAGACTGTCAAACAGGCAAAGGATATATATATATATATATATATATATATATATATATATATATATATATATATATATATATATATATATATATATATATATATATTCGCACAGTACGTGTATATACGACTAGGTGTGTATCTCTTCTCTTTGCGTATATACTTGGAGAAGTTTGTATGTATATATTTGTATATATACGAGGAAGGTGCGTTTCTCGGTGTGTATATCCACTGATAGTGAATAATGATCGTTAACTCGTGGATTACAGTTGCTTTGGTGTTAGTGTGCAGGTGAATTGTAGCCTTCATGACCCCACGAGGAGTTGATATTCTTTATACCTGAGAGACAGAGACAGAGGAGTGAGAGAGAGAGATAGAGAGAGAGATAGAGAGAGAGAGAGAGAGAGAGAGAGATAGAGATAAATAGAGAGAGAGAGAGAGATAAAGAAAGAGAGAGAGAATGTGAGCTGTGTGGATCAGAGGGAATAAAAGCCAGCATCAGATAATCTTCTGTAGAAGCTAAAGCTCCGTCTTACACGTTTAGTCATGAAGTCACTTCTCTCTCTCTCTCTCTCTCTCTCTCTCATCGCTATATAGATTTGCAAGCTCATGAGTAGAGCTTAATCCCTTGAGGTTTTTGCGTTATTGTTCCAAGACTTGTGTGTGTGTGTGTGTGTGTGTGTGTGTGTGTGTGTGTACTCACCTAATTGTGGTTGCAGGGGTCGAGGTGCAGCTCCTGGCCCCTAGCTGGGTTGTTTGATTCCAGCACCAGTGGCTGATAATTTTTTTTGCCTTGAAACTGTACATAAGAGTTGACGTCTACTGATGTTGTTCCAAGTCTGGTACTGTTTATCTAAGTTATTGTTCCACTCTGGTACTTTTGTTGTATTCTTGTTCCTTTGTTCCACTTCATAACTTCTTGTACATGTTCCCTCTGTTCCACTTCTTAATTTTGTTTGTATCTCTTGCTTATCCGTTGTTTCCACTCTGGTACTCTTAATTTTGTTGCACTCTTTGCTACTGTTGTTCCCAATCCTGGTACTCTTGTTGTACTCTTGTACCGTTGTTCCACTCTGGTACTCTTGTTGTACTCTTGTACCGTTGTTCCACTCTGGTACTCTTGTTGTACTCTTGTACCGTTGTTCCACTCTGGTACTCTTGTTGTATTCTTGTACCGTTGTTCTAGTCTGGTACTGTTATATTCTGGTATCATTGTTCCAGTCTGTTACTGTTATGTTCTGGTATCATTGTACCACTCGGGTACTGTTCTTAACGTCCGTTTCTTTTGTAGTCTGGTACCGTTGTTCCAGCATGATACTGTTCCAGTTGAGTACCGTTGTTTCATGAATGGAGAGAGGCAGGAATGACAGTTTTGTGCCAGAACAGCAGCGTTGTACCAGAACAACAATTTTTTACCAGGACAAAAAATTTGCACTAGAACGGTTTTGTACCAGAACAAAAGTTTTGTATCAGAACAAGTATTACACCAGAGCAATATCATTCTGCCAGAACAAAAGTTTTGTACCAGAACAACAGTTTTGCACCAGAACAAGTATTACACCAGAGCAATATCATTGTGCCAGAACAAAAGTTTTGTACCAGAACAACAGTTTTGGACCAGAACAAGTATTACACCAGAGCAATATCATTGTGCCAGAACAAAAGTTTTGTACCAGAACAACAGTTTTGGACCAGAACAAGTATTACACCAGAGCAATATCATTGTGCCAGAACAAAAGTTTTGTACCAGAACAACAGTTTTGCACCAGAACAAGTATTACACCAGAGCAATATCATTGTGCCAGAACAAAAGTTTTGTACCAGAACAACAGTTTTGCACCAGAACAAGTATTACACCAGAGCAATATCATTGTGCCAGAACAAAAGTTTTGTACCAGAACAACAGTTTTGTACCAGAACAAGAGTGTGTAAGCGGAGCTCAGCTACTGACATGCTCACCTCAGGCAGGATTTATCCCTCTCTGAAAAAAAATATTTATGTCATTTAATATAACAATATCCAAGTATCATGAGAGAGAGAGAGAGAGAGAGAGAGAGAGAGAGAGAGAGAGAGAGAGAGAGAGAGAGAGAGAGAGAGAGAGATTTTAAACGCAATAGGCAAAGGTTTTAAAAGGAGGAAAATGGTGAATGAGAGCAATTATTGTTCACACTGGGAAAGATACAACGTAAACAGAGAGAAAACACAACGGTGACTGGGAAATATACGAGAGAGACAACAGGCGCAGTGAGAGATGCAACAGAAACAGAGAGAGACAACGGAAATAGATAAAGACAATTCAGAGATAACGGAAACAAATATAAAACAGAATCAGGAGGATACAACAGAAACGGAAACATACTAGAGAAAGACAACGGAAAGAGAGACACAACAATGAAAAGCAGGGGTGTCACTAGCACGTTAAGAGACAATACAATAAGTGTCAGGGGCCCGAGACTGTTCAACTGCCTCCCAGTATACATAAGGGGGATTACCAATAGACCCCTGGCAGTCTTCAAGCAGGCACTGGACAAGCACCTAAAGTCGGTACCTGACCAGCCGGGCTATGGCTCGTATGTTGGATTGCGTGCAGCCAGCAGTAACAGCCTGGTTGATCAGGCTCTGATCCACCAGGAGGCCTGGTCACAGACCGGGCCGCGGGGGGGGTTGACCCCCGGAACTCTCTCCAGGTAAACTCCAGAAACAGAGAAAGACGCAGTTGAAACACACATCGGAGAGAGACAACAGAAACAGAAAGACAAAAACAGATAAAGACAACGGAAATAGAGAAAACAACAGAAACAGAGAAAGACAAGAGAAACAGAAAGGCAACAGAAATAGAGAAAGACAACAGAAACAGAGAAAAAAGGCAGGAAGAGAGGAAAAGAGCAAGCGAGCAATAATTACACTGAGAGGCAAGAGGAAGACAAGTTATGGAGAAAGGCTGTTACATCAGTGTTGAATTGGAGGCGGTGAATCAGTAGAAGAATGGTAATCCACATAGCGTCGGTCTTAATCCTCAGTATAAAGGCCCCGATCCCACGTTGCGTCACGAAGCGCGATCTAATCCTCGAAACCTTACACACCCAGCTGCAGCTGTGTGAGGGGTTCCCCCACCTATACTGCCCCCCACACACACGCTGCACAACCCCTTCCCCCCTCCCTTCCTACAGGCTTCCATCCCCTCCCATCACATGCTTCCACCCCCCCCCCACACAGACAAAAACAGAGAAACATATGGGTATGATTCTTTACACCCCACCTGCCCCTTCCCACCTAGCAGTGAAAATAGGTACCTGTGTGTCCAGTGGAAGATGTGTCAGAAAACTGCAGTACCTGCTGGTACTGCAGTTTTTCTTACTGTGTAAGAAACTCCAGTACCTGCTGGAATGTTACACTCTGTAAGATACTCCAGTACCTGCTGGAATGTTACACTCTGTAAGAAACTCCAGTACCTGCTGGAATGTTACACTCTGTAAGAAACTCCAGTACCTGCTGGAATGTTACACTCTGTAAGAAACTCCAGTACCTGCTGGAATGTTACACTCTGTAAGAAACTCCAGTACCTGCTGGAATGTTACACTCTGTAAGAAACTCCAGTACCTGCTGGAATGTTACACTCTGTAAGATACTCCAGTACCTGCTGGAATGTTATACTGTGTAAGAAACTCCAGTACCTGCTGGAATGTTATACTGTGTAAGAAACTCCAGTACCTGCTGGAATGTTATACTGTGTAAGAAACTCCAGTACCTGCTGGAATGTTATACTGTGTAAGAAACTCCAGTACCTGCTGGAATGTTATACTCTGTAAGACACTCCAGTACCTGCTGGAATGTTACACTCTGTAAGAAACTCCAGTACCTGCTGGAATGTTACACTCTGTAAGAAACTCCAGTACCTGCTGGAATGTTACACTCTGTAAGAAACTCCAGTACCTGCTGGAATGTTACACTCTGTAAGAAACTCCAGTACCTGCTGGAATGTTACACTCTGTAAGATACTCCAGTACCTGCTGGAATGTTATACTGTGTAAGAAACTCCAGTACCTGCTGGAATGTTATACTGTGTAAGAAACTCCAGTACCTGTTGGAATGTTATACTGTGTAAGAAACTCCAGTACCTGCTGGAATGTTATACTCTGTAAGACACTCCAGTACCTGCTGGAATGTTACACTCTGTAAGAAACTCCAGTACCTGCTGGAATGTTACACTCTGTAAGAAACTCCAGTACCTGCTGGAATGTTACACTCTGTAAGAAACTCCAGTACCTGCTGGAATGTTACACTCTGTAAGAAACTCCAGTACCTGCTGGAATGTTACACTCTGTAAGATACTCCAGTACCTGCTGGAATGTTATACTGTGTAAGAAACTCCAGTACCTGCTGGAATGTTATACTGTGTAAGAAACTCCAGTACCTGTTGGAATGTTATACTGTGTAAGAAACTCCAGTACCTGTTGGAATGTTATACTGTGTAAGAAACTCCAGTACCTGTTGGAATGTTATACTGTGTAAGAAACTCCAGTACCTGCTGGAATGTTATACTCTGTAAGACACTCCAGTACCTGCTGGAATGTTATACTCTGTAAGACACTCCAGTACCTGCTGGAATGTTACACTCTGTAAGAAACTCCAGTACCTGCTGGAATGTTATACTCTGTAAGACACTCCAGTACCTGCTGGAAGTATTCAGGTCTTGCGTCAAATGTATCCCATCTCGGCAATAGTTGACTGCGTTCCTTCACTATAAGCGCTCTTCACGTTCTGTGTACCATATTATATAATACCTTATAGCAGTGTGTGTACTGATAAAGGATGGGGGGAAGGTGGGGGGGGGAGAGGGGGAGTGGGATATTCACATGGCTTCAGGAAGATACTCAAATATTTGTCCTTGGAGAAACCATACCACGGGTGGGGTTTGAACCCGCGGTCAGAGAGTCTCAAAACTCTAGACCGTCTCGATGGTCTGGAGTTTTGAGACTCTCTGACTGCGGGTTCAAACCCCACCCGTGGTATGGTTTGTTTGCAATCGTGTCACTACGATTTCGTGTATCCTTGGAGCTTTTATATATACTTCACCGAGACTGCGGGTCCCTACAGCTTGTAGTATAGGTGGATCCCACCAGGTGATATCACATTATGCAAAACAACCAACCACTGTGACAAAAATAGTAAAGTTCAAAACACTTTCGTAATTTCTTACATTATCAAGGTCCTTGATGATGTGAGAAATCACGAAAGCACTTGGAAGTTAGCAACTTTTTTTATTTTTCACAGTTTTTTCCATTTATGTTAATGTAAAAATTAATAATTTTGTACCAAAAGAACCTTAGAAAACTCACCTAACTTTATTAAAACAAATGCAATTTAATCTAGCTCAATCCACTTAAATATATTTTAGATAAGTTATATATATATATATATATATATATATATATATATATATATATATATATATATATATATATATATATATATATATATATATATATATATATATATATATATCTGTGTGTGTGTGTGTGTGTGTGTGTGTGTGTATTATATGTAAGCTAGTGTGTGTGTCGCGTAAGAAAGCCAAAAAAAGTCATTATAGATAGTAGTATACTATGTATATACAGAGTCTAAAGCTCAGCCATATCCCAGACTCTCCCCTCCCTAGTCTCTCCTAGCCCTCACTCTCCCCTACCGTGACTCTCCTAGCCCTCACTCTCCCCTACCGTGACTCTCCTAGCCCTCACTCTCCCCTACCGTGACTCTCCTAGCCCTCACTCTCCCCTCCCTAGTCTCTCCTAGCCCTCACCCTCCCCTCCCTAGTCTCTCCTAGCCCTCACCCTCCCCTCCCGTGTCTCTCCTAGCCCTCACTCTCCCCTACCGTGACTCTCCTAGCCCTCACCCTCCCCAACCGTGACTCTACTAGCCCTCACCCTCCCCTACCATGACTCTACTAGCCCTCACTCTCCTCTTCCGTGTCTCTCCTAGCCCTCACCCTCCCCTACCGTGATTCTCCTAGCCCTCACCCTCCCCTACCGTGACTCTCCTAGCCCTCACCCTCCCCTACCGTGACTCTCCTAGCCCTCACCCTCACCCTCCCCTACCGTAACTCTCCTAGCCCTCACCCTCCCCTACCGTGACTCTCCTAGCTCTCACCCTCCCCTACCGTGACCCTCCTAGCCCTCACTCTCCCCTACCGTGACTCTCCTAGCCCTCACCCTCCCCTACCGTGACTCTCCTAGCCCTCACCCTCCCCTACCGTGACTCTCCTAGCCCTCACCCTCCCCTACCGTAACACTCCTAGCCCTCACCCTCCCCTACCGTGACTCTCGTAGCCCTCACTCTCCCCTACCGTGACTCCTAGCCCTCACCCTCCCCTACCGTGACTCTCCTAGCCCTCACCCTCCCCTACCGTGACTCTCCTAGCCCTCACCCTCCCCTACCGTGACTCTTGTAGCCCTCACCCTCCCCTACCGTGACTCTCGTACCCCTCACTCTCCCCTACCGTGACTCCTAGCCCTCACTCTCCCCTACCGTGACTCCTAGCCCTCACTCTTCCCTACCGTGACTCCTAGCCCTCACCCTCCCCTACCGTGACTCTCCTAGCCCTCACCCTCCCCTACCGTGACTCTCCTAGCCCTCACCCTCCCCTACCGTGACTCTCGTAGCCCTCACCCTCCCCTACCTTGACCCTCCTAGCCCTCACTCTCCCCTACCGTAACTCTCCTAGCCCTCACTCTCCCCTACCGTGACTCCTAGCCCTCACTCTCCCCTACCGTGAATCTCCTAGCCCTCACTCTCCCCTACCGTGACTCTCCTAGCCCTCACTCTCCCCTCCCTTGTCTCTCCTAGCCCTCACCCTCCCCTACCGTGACTCCTAGCCCTCACTCTCCCCTTCCGTAACTCTCCTAGCCCTCACTTTCCCCTACCGTGACTCTCCTAGCTCTCACTCTCCCCTACCGTGACTCTCCTAGCCCTCACTCTCCCCTACCGTGACTCTCCTAGCCCTCACTCTCCCCTACCGTGACTCTCCTAGCCCTCACTCTCCCGTACCGTGACTCTCCTAGCCCTCACTCTCTCCTACCGTGACTCTCCTACCTCTCACTCTCCCCTACCGTGACTCTCCTAGTCCTCACCCTCCCCTACCGTGACTCCTAGCCCTCACCATCCCCTACCTTGACTCCTAGCCCTCGCCCTCCCCTACCGTGACTCTCCTAGCCCTCACCCTCCCCTACCTTGACTCTCCTAGCCCTCACCCTCCCCTACCGTGACTCTCCTAGCCCTCACTCTCCCCTACTGTGACTCTCCTAGCCCTCACCCTCCCCTACCTTGACTCTCCTAGCCCTCACCCTCTCCTACCTTGACTCTCCTAGCCCTCACCCTCCCCTACCGTGACTCTCCTAGCTCTCACCCTCCCCTACCGTGACTCTCCTAGCCCTCACCCTCCTCTACCGTGACTCTCCTAACCCTCACCCTCCCCTACCT
>NC_091309.1:8177886-8187886 GCF_038502225.1 Cherax quadricarinatus
CTGGCCCCGCCTCTTCACTGTGTGTTTGTGTGTATGTGTGTGTGTGTGTGTGTGTACTCACCTAGTTGTGGTTGCAGGGGTCGATTCATAACTCCTGGCCCCGCCTCTTCACTGTGTGTTTGTGTGTGTGTGTGTGTGTGTGTATGTGTGTGTGTATGTATGTGTGTGTGTGTGTGTGTGTGTGTGTGTGTGTGTGTATGTGTGTGTGTGTGTGTGTGTGTGTGTATTTGTGTGCGTATATATGTGTGTGTGCGTATATATGTGTGTGTGCGTATATATGTGTGTGTGCCTGTGTTTGTGTGAGAAAGAGAGAGAGAGAGAAAATAGAGAATGATAACCATAGAAAAGGTAGATGAGTAAAGAGGAGTAAAAGGAGGAAGGAGGGAGTCATGGAAGAAGGGAAGGAGAGAGAGAGAGAGAGAGAGAGAGATTCAACAAACAATACATATATTCCAGTCTAAACTCTCTACTGCAAATTTTTTTTCCATCTCTCTCTATCACTCGTCTTACCTCAAAAAATGTGGAGCCCTTGTTATATCTCCGAGGATATACCCCAGCATACACGTTATATCTCCGAGGATATACCCCAGCATACACGTTATATCTCCGAGGATATACCCCAGCATACACGTTATATCTCCGAGGATATACCCCAGCATACACGTTATATCTCCGAGGATATACCCGAGCATACACGTTATATCTCCGAGGATTTACCCTCACCATATACGTTATATCTCCGTTGGTATACCTGAGCATATACGCTATATCTCCGTGGATATACCCCCAGCATACACATTATATCTCCGTGGGTATACCCCAGCATACACGTTATATATCCGTGGATATACTCCCAGTATACATGTTACATGTTCTTTGATATACCCCAGCATACACGTTGTATGTCCGTGGATATACTCCCAGTATACACGCGCACATACACAGGAACACGTACTTGTATACACTGCTCGTAAAAAACAGATGGAAATTCGAGAAAATGGAAGGCATAGATGAGACGGGAGAAAGAGACTACATAGTAGGTACACTTCAGTCTGGGGAACACAAAGTGGTCATTGCAGTGATGTATAACCCACCACAGAACTGCAGGAGGCCAAGAGAGGAATATGAAGAGAGCAACAGAGCAATGGTGGACACACTTGCTGAGGTGGCAAGAAGAGCTCACTCCAGCAGAGCAAAGTTGCTGGTTATGGGGGATTTCAACCACAGGGAGATTGACTGGGAAAACCTGGAACCACATGGGGGTCCCGAAACATGGAGAGCCAAGATGTTGGACGTGGTGCTGGAAAACCTCATGCACCAACATGTTAAGGACACTACCAGAGTGAGAGGGGAGGATGAACCAGCAAGATTGGACCTTGTGTTCACCCTGGGCAGCTCAGACATTGAGGACATCAAGTATGAGAGTCCCCTAGGAGCTAGCGGCCACGTGGTTCTGTGTTTTGAATACGTAGTAGAGCTACAAGTGGAGAGAATAACAGGAGTTGAATGGGAAAAGCTTGACTATAAAAGAGGGGACTACATAGGGTTGAAGAACTTCCTGCGGGAGGTCCAGTGGGACAGAGAACTGGCAGGAAAGCCAGTAAATGAAATGATGGAATATGTAACAACAAAATGCAAGGAGGCAGTGGAAGGTTTATTCCCAAGGGCAACAGTAACAACGGGAAGACCAGAACGAGCCCCTGGTTTACCCGACGGTGTAAGGAGGCAAAAACAAAGTGCAATAGAGAATGGAAAAAGTACAGAAGGCAGAGAACACACGAAAATAGGGAGATCAGTCGCAGAGCCAGGAATGAGTATGCACAGGTAAGGAGGGAGGCCCAGCGACAGTATGAAAATTACATAGCATCGAGAATCAAGACTGACCCAAAACTGTTGTATAGCCACATCAGGAGGAAGACAACAGTCAAAGACCAAGTGGTCAGATTAAGGACAGAAGGTGGAGAACTCACAAGAAATGATCAGGAGGTATGTGAGGAGCTGAACAGGAGATTTAAAAAAGTTTTTACAGTAGAGACAGGAAGGGCTGTGGGAAGACAGCACAGAAGGGAACATCAAGAGGGAATATACCAACAAGTGTTGGATGACATACGAACAACTGAGGAGGAGGTGAAGAAGCTCCTAAGTGACCTTGACACCTCAAAGGCGATGGGACCGGACAACATCTCCCATGGGTCCTTAGAGAAGGAGCAGAGATGCTGTGCGTGCCTCTAACCACAATCTTCAACACATCCCTTGAAACTGGGCAACTACCTGAGAAATGGAAGACAGCTAATGTAGTCCCCATATTTAAGAAAGGAAACAGAAACGAGGCACTAAACTACAGACCTGTGTCTCTGACATGTATTGTGTGCAAAGTCATGGAGAAGATTATCAGGAGGAGAGTGGTCGAACACCTGGAAAGGAACAAGATTATAAATGAAAACCAGCATGGGTTCATGGAAGGCAAATCTTGTATCACAAACCTCCTGGAGTTTTATGACAAGGTAACAGAAGTAAGACACGAGAGAGAAGGGTGGGTAGATTGCGTTTTCCTAGACTGCAGGAAGGCCTTTGACACAGTTCCCCACAAGAGATTAGTGCAGAAGCTGGAGGATCAGGCGCATATAACAGGGAGGGCACTGCAATGGATCAGGGAATACCTGACAGGGAGGCAGCAACGAGTCATGGTACGTGAAGAGGTATCACAGTGGGCGCCTGTGACGAGCGGGGTCCCACAGGGGTCAGTTCTAGGACCAGTGCTATTTTTGATATATGTGAACGACATGATGGAAGGAATAGACTCTGAAGTGTCCCTATTCGCAGATGATGTGAAGTTGATGAGAAGAATTAAATCGGATGAGGATGAGGCAGGACTACAAAGAGACCTGGACAGGCTGGACATGTGGTCCAGTAACTGGCTACTCGAATTCAATCCAGCCAAATGCAAAGTCATGAAGATTGGGGAGGGGCAAAGAAGACCGCAGACAGAGTATAGGCTAGGTGGACAAAGACTACAGACCTCACTCAGGGAGAAAGACCTTGGGGTGACCATAACACCGAGCACATCACCGGAGGCACACATCAACCAAATAACTGCTGCAGCATACGGGCGCCTGGCAAACCTGAGAATAGCGTTCCGATACCTTAATAAGGAATCGTTCAAGACACTGTACACTGTGTATGTTAGGCCCATACTGGAGTATGCAGCACCAGTCTGGAACCCACGCCTGGTCAAGCACGTCAAGAAGTTAGAGAAAGTACAAAGGTTTGCAACAAGGCTAGTCCCAGAGCTCAGGGGAATGTCGTACGAGGAAAGGTTGAGGGAGATCGGACTGACGACACTGGAGGACAGAAGGGTCAGGGGAGACATGATAACGACACACAAGATACTGCGGGGAATAGACAAGGTGGACAGAGATAGGATGTTCCAGAGAGGGGACACAGGGACAAGGGGTCACAACTGGAAGCTGAAGACTCAGACGAGTCACAGGGTCGTTAGGAAGTATTTCTTCAGTCATAGAGTTGTCAGGAAGTGGAATAGCCTAGCAAGTGAAGTAGTGGAGGCAGGAACCATACATAGTTTTAAGAAGAGGTATGATACAGCTCAGGAAGCAGAGAGAGAGAGGACCTAGTAGCGATCATTGAAGAGGCGGGTCCAGGAGCTGAGTCTCGACCCCTGCAACCACAATTAGATGAGTACAGTTAGGTGAGTACGTACACCGCGCACATACGCACACACACACACACACACACACACACACACACACACACACACACACACACACACACACACACACACACACACACACACACACACACACACACACACACACACACACACACACACATACACACACACACACACACACACAAACACACACACACACACACAAACACACACACACACACACACACACACACACACACACACACACACACACACACACACACACACACACACACAACACACACGTCATGAAGAGTGGGGAAGAGCAAAGAAGACGACAGATAGAGTACAGTCTAGAGAGCCAAAAGCTGCAGACATCACTCTAGGAAAAGGGTTTTGGGGTGAGTATAATATCGAGCATATCTTCTGAGGCGCACATCAAGCAAATAACTGCTGCAGCATACGGGCGCCTGGCACACTTAAGAATAGCGTTTCGACACCTCAGTAAGGAATCGTTCAAGACTCTGTACACTGTGTACGTCAGGCCCATGTTCGAGTATACCTCACCAGTATGGAACCCACACTTGGTCAGACACTTCGAGAATTCAGAGAAAGTGCAAAAGTTTGCAACAAGACTAGTCCCGGAGCTAAGGGGCATGTCCTACGAGGAGAGGTTGAGAGAAATCAACCAGACGACACTGGAGAACAGGAGGGATGAGGGGGACATGATAACGACATATCAAATACTGAGAGGAATTGACAGGGTGAATACGGACAGAATGTTTCAGAGATGTGACACAGCAACAAGGGGTCACAGATGTGACACAGCAACAAGGGGTCACAGATGTGACACAGCAACAAGGGGTCACAGATGTGACACAGCAACAAGGGGTCACAGATGTGACACAGCAACAAGGGGTCACAGATGTGACACAGCAACAAGGGGTCACAGATGTGACACAGCAACAAGGGGTCACAGATGTGACACAGCAACAAGGGGTCACAGATGTGACACAGCAACAAGGGGTCACAGATGTGACACAGCAACAAGGGGTCACAGATGTGATACAGCAACAAGGGGTCACAGATGTGACACAGCAACAAGGGGTCACAGATGTGACACAGCAACAAGGGGTCACAGATGTGACACAACAACAAGGGGTCACAGATGTGACACAGCAACAAGGGGTCACAGATGTGACACAGCAACAAGGGGTCACAGATGTGACACAGCAACAAGGGGTCACAGATGTGATACAGCAACAAGGGGTCACAGATGTGACACAGCAACAAGGGGTCACAGATGTGACACAGCAACAAGGGGTCACAGATGTGACACAGCAACAAGGGGTCACAGATGTGACACAGCAACAAGGGGTCATAGATGTGACACAGCAACAAGGGGTCACAGATGTGACACAGCAACAAGGGGTCACAGATGTGACACAGCAACAAGGGGTCACAGATGTGACACAGCAACAAGGGGTCACAGATGTGACACAGCAACAAGGGGTCACAGATGTGACACAGCAACAAGGGGTCACAGATGTGACACAGCAACAAGGGGTCACAGATGTGACACAGCAACAAGGGGTCACAGATGTGACACAGCAACAAGGGGTCACAGATGTGACACAGCAACAAGGGGTCACAGATGTGACACAGCAACAAGGGGTCATAGATGTGACACAGCAACAAGGGGTCACAGATGTGACACAGCAACAAGGGGTCACAGATGTGACACAGCAACAAGGGGTCACAGATGTGACACAGCAACAAGGGGTCACAGATGTGACACAGCAACAAGGGGTCACAGATGTGACACAGCAACAAGGGGTCACAGATGTGACACAGCAACAAGGGGTCACAGATGTGACACAGCAACAAGGGGTCACAGATGTGACACAGCAACAAAGATGTGACACAGCAACAAGGGGTCACAGATGTGACACAGCAACAAGGGGTCACAGATGTGACACAGCAACAAAGGGTCACAGATGTGACACAGCAACATCATTGTGGTGTACAGTGTCTTCCCCGCGCCATCATTGTAGTGTACAGTGTCTTCCCCGCGCCATCATTGTGGTATACAGTGTCTTCCCCGCGCCATCATTGTGGTGTACAGTGTCTTCCCTGCGCCATCATTGTAGTGTACAGTGTCTTCCCCGCGTCATCATTGTGGTGTACAGTGTCTTCCCCGCGCCATCATTGTGGTGTACAGTGTCTTCCCTGCGCCATCATTGTAGTGTACAGTGTCTTCCCCACGCCATCATTGTAGTGTACAGTGTCTTCCCCGCGCCATCATTGTGGTGTGCAGTGTCTTCCCCGCGCCATCATTGTAGTGTACAGTGTCTTCCCCGCGCCATCATTGTAGTGTACAGTGTCTTCCCCGCGCCATCATTGTGGTGTACAGTGTCTTCCCCGCGCCATCATTGTGGTGTACAGTGTCTTCCTTGCGCCATCATTGTGGTGTACAGTGTCTTCCCTGCGCCATCATTGTAGTGTACAGTGTCTTCCCCGCGCCATCATTGTAGTGTACAGTGTCTTCCCCGTGCCATCATTGTAGTGTACAGTGTCTTCCCCGCGCCATCATTGTAGTGTACAGTGTCTTCCCCGTGCCATCATTGTAGTGTACAGTGTCTTCCCCGCGCCATCATTGTAGTGTACAGTGTCTTCCCCGCGCCATCATTGTAGTGTACAGTGTCTTCCCCGCGCCATCATTGTAGTGTACAGTGTCTTCCCCGCGCCATCATTGTAGTGTACAGTGTCTTCCCCGCGCCATCATTGTAGTGTACAGTGTCTTCCCCGCGCCATCATTGTAGTGTACAGTGTCTTCCCCGCGCCATCATTGTGGTGTACAGTGTCTTCCCCGCGCCATCATTGTGGTGTACAGTGTCTTCCCCGCGCCATCATTGTAGTGTACAGTGTCTTCCCCGCGCCATCATTGTAGTGTACAGTGTTCCCCGCGCCTTCATTGTGGTGTACAGTGTCTTCCCCGCGCCATCATTGTAGTGTACAGTGTCTTCCCCGCGCCATCATTGTAGTGTACAGTATCTTCCCCGCGCCATCATTGTAGTGTACAGTGTCTTCCCCGCGCCATCATTGTAGTGTACAGTGTCTTCCCCGCGCCATCATTGTAGGGTACAGTGTCTTCCCCGCGCCATCATTGTAGTGTACAGAGTCTTCCCAGCGCCATCATTGTGGTGTACAGTGTCTTCCCCGCGCCATCATTGTGGTGTACAGTGTCTTCCCCGCGCCATCATTGTATTGTACAGCGTCTTCCCCGCGCCATCATTGTAGTGTACAGCGTCTTCCCCGCGCCATCATTGTGGTGTACAGTGTCTTCCCCGCGCCATCATTGTGGTGTACAGTGTCTTCCCCGCGCCATCATTGTAGTGTACAGTGTCTTCCCCGCGCCATCATTGTGGTGTACAGTGTCTTCCCCGCGCCATCATTGTGGTGTACAGTGTCTTCCCCGCGCCATCATTGTGGTGTCTTAATTACTCAACTTTATCAGCCAACCTCACTCCATTATTTGTTGTCTTAATCCTCAGACTGTGGCTCTCCCAGGGTGTGGCTCTCCCAGGGTGTGGCTCTCCCAGGGTGTGGCTCTCCAAAGGTGTGGCTCTCCCAGGGTGTGGCTCTCCCAGGGTGTGGCTCTCCCAGGGTGTGGCTCTCCCAGGGTGTGGCTCTCCCAGGGTGTGGCTCTCCCAGGGTGTGGCTCTCCCAGAATGTGGCTCTCCCAGGGTGTGTCTCTCCCAGGGTGTGGCTCTCCCAGGGTGTGTCTCTCCCAGGGTGTCTCTCCCAGGGTGTGTCTCTCCCAGGGTGTGTCTCTCCCAGGGTGTGTCTCTCCAAGGGTGTGTCTCTCCCAGGGTGTGTCTCTCCCAGGGTGTGGCTCTCCCAGGGTGTGGCTCTCTCAGGGTATGGCTCTCCCAGGGTGTGGATCTCCCAGGGTGTGGCTCTCCCAGGGTGTGGCTGTCCCAGGGTGTGGCTCTCCCAGGGTGTGTCTCTCCCAGGGTGTGTCTCTCCCAGGGTGTGTCTCTCCCAGGGTGTGTCTCTCCCAGGGTGTGTCTCCCAGGGTGTGTCTCTCCCAGGGTGTGTCTCACCCAGGGTGTGTCTCACCCAGGGTGTGTTGTATCACCCAGGGTGTGTTGTCTCACCCAGGGTGTGTTGTATCACCCAGGGTATGTTGTATCACCCAGGGTGTGTTGTATCACCCAGGGTGTGTTGTCTCACCCAGGGTGTGTTGTATCACGCAGGGTTTGTTGTCTCACCCAGGGTGTGTTGTATCACCCAGGGTGTGTTGTCTCACCCAGGGTGTGTTGTATCACCCAGGGTGTGTTGTATCACCCAGGGTATGTTGTATCACCCAGGGTGTGTTGTATCACCCAGGGTGTGTTGTATCACCCAGGGTATGTTGTATCACCCAGGGTGTGTTGTATCACCCAAGGTGTGTTGTATCACCCAGGGTGTGTTGTCTCACCCAGGGTGTGTTGTATCACCCAGGGTGTGTTGTCTCACCCAGGGTGTGTTGTATCACCCAGGGTGTGTTGTCTCACCCAGGGTGTGTTGTCTCACCCAGGGTGTGTTGTCTCACCCAGGGTGTGTTGTCTCACCCAGGGTGTGTTGTCTCACCCAGGGTGTGTTGTCTCACCCAGGGTGTGTTGTCTCACCCAGGGTGTGTTGTCTCACCCAGGGTGTGTTGTCTCACCCACGGTGTGTTGTCTCACCCAGGGTGTGTTGTCTTACCCAGGGTGTGTTGTCTCACCCAGGGTGTGTTGTCTCACCCAGGGTGTGTTGTCTCACCCAGGGTGTGTTGTCTCACCCAGGGTGTGTTGTCTCACCCAGGGTGTGTTGTCTCACCCTGGGTATGTTGTCTCACCCAGGGTGTTGTCTCACCCAGGGTGTGTTGTCTCACCCACGGTGTATTGTATTACCCAGGGTGTGTTGCATTACCCAGGGTGTGTTGCATTACCCAGGGTGTGTTGTCTCACCCACGGTGTGTTGTATTACCCAGGGTGTGTTGTATCACCCACGGTGTGTTGCATTACCCAGGGTGTGTTGTATCACCCACGGTGTGTTGCATTACCCAGGGTGTGTTGTCTCACCTACGGTGTGTTGCATTACCCAGGGTGTGTTGTATTACCCAGGGTGTGTTGTATCACCCACGGTGTGTTGCATTACCCAGGGTGTGTTGTATTACCCAGGGTGTGTTGTATCACCCACGGTGTGTTGCATTACCCAGGGTGTGTTGTATTACCCAGGGTGTGTTGTATCACCCACGGTGTGTTGCATTACCCAGGGTGTGTTGTCTCACCCACGGTGTGTTGTATTACCCAGGGTGTGTTGCATTACCCAGGGTGTGTTGTATTACCCAGGGTGTGTTGTATCACCCACGGTGTGTTGCATTACCCAGGGTGTGTTGTATTACCCAGGGTGTGTTGTATCACCCACGGTGTGTTGCATTACCCAGGGTGTGTTGTCTCACCCACGGTGTGTTGTATTACCCAGGGTGTGTTGCATTACCCAGGGTGTGTTGTATTACCCAGGGTGTGTTGTATCAACCACGGTGTGTTGCATTACCCAGGGTGTGTTGTATCACCCACGGCGTGTTGCATTACCCAGGGTGTGTTGTATCACCCACGGTGTGTTGCATTACCCAGGGTGTGTTGTCTCACCTACGGTGTGTTGCATTACCCAGGGTGTGTTGTATTACCCAGGGTGTGTTGTATCACCCACGGTGTGTTGCATTACCCAGGGTGTGTTGTCTCACCCAGGGTGTGTTGCATTACCCAGGGTGTGTTGTATCACCCACGGTGTGTTGCATTACCCAGGGTGTGTTGTCTCACCTACGGTGTGTTGTATTACCCAGGGTGTGTTGTATTACCCAGGGTGTGTTGTATCACCCACGGTGTGTTGCATTACCCAGGGTGTGTTGTCTCACCTACGGTGTGTTGTATTACCCAGGGTGTGTTGCATTACCCAGGGTGTGTTGTCACACCCACGGTGTGTTGTATCACCCACGGTGTGTTGTATTACCCGGGGGTGTGTTGTCTCACCCAGGGTGTGTTGTATCATCCACGGTGTGTTGTTTCACCTAGGATGTGTTGTATTACCCAGGATGTGTTGTATCATCCACGGTGTGTTGTATCACCCAGGGTGTGTTGTATTACCCAGGGTGTGTTGTATCACCCAGAGTGTTGTTGACATTGTTCCACACACATATACGTGTTCCTGAATTCGTGTATTGCGATCACAGGCTATCTCACCTACGAGAGAGAGAGAGAGAGAGAGAGAGAGAGAGAGAGAGAGAGAGAAAGTTCACCCAGGGCT
>NC_091309.1:8192886-8235386 GCF_038502225.1 Cherax quadricarinatus
TCATGACTGTACAAGACTGTCAAACTTAGATCTTAAGTTCCTTTACAATTTTTGTGTTGCTTTATTCGTCAACTAATTGATTTTGTGAATACTTCCTCCAGTCTCTCATGCAGTGTTTTTGTTACTTATTATTTATTACCTGTTGTATACCTTTCATGCTGTATGTCTTATTTACTTCCTGTTGTATGTCTGATATACTTCCTGTTGTATGTCTGATATACTTCCTGTTTGTTGCCTTATTTACTTCCTGTTGTATGTCTTATTTACTTCCTGTTGTATGTCTGATATACTTCCTGTTTGTTGTCTTATTTACTTCCTGTTGTATGTCTTATTTACTTCCTGTTGTATGTCTGATATACTTCCTGTTTGTTGTCTTATTTACTTCCTGTTTGTTGTCTTATTTATTTCCTGTTGTATGTCTTATTTACTTCCTGTTGTATGACTTATTTACTTCCTGTTGTATGTCTGATATACTTCCTGTTGTATTTCTTATTTACTTCCTGTTGTATGTCTTATTTACTTCCTGTTTGTTGTCTTATTTACTTCCTGTTGTATGTCTTATTTACTTCCTGTTGTATGTCTGATATACTTCCTGTTTGTTGTCTTATTTACTTCCTGTTTGTTGTCTTATTTAATTCCTGTTGTATGTCTTATTTACTTCCTGTTGTATGACTTATTTACTTCCTGTTGTATGACTTATTTACTTCCTGTTGTATGTCTTATTTACTTCCAGTTGTATGTCTGAAATACTTCCTGTTGTATGTCTGATATACTTCCTGTTGTATGTCTTATTTACTTCCTGTTGTATGTCTGATATACTTCCTGTTGTATGACTTATTTACTTCCTGTTGTATGTCTTATTTACTTCCTGTTGTATGTCTTATTTACTTCCAGTTGTATGTCTGAAATACTTCCTGTTGTATGTCTGATATACTTCCTGTTGTATGTCTTATTTACTTCCTGTTGTATGTCTTATTTACTTCCTGTTGTATGTCTTATTTACTTCCTGTTGTATGTCTTATTTACTTCCTGTTGTATGTCTTATTTACTTCCTCTTGTATGTCTTATTTAGTTCCTGTTGTATGTCTTATTTATTTCCTGTTGTATGTCTTATTTACTTCCTGTTGTTTGTCTTATTTACTTCCTCTTGTATGTCTTATTTACTTCCTGTTGTATGTCTTATTTACTTCCTGTTGTATGTCTTATTTACTTCCTGTTGTATGTCTTATTTACTTGCTGTTGTTTGTCTGATTTACTTCCTGTTGTATGTCTTTTTACTTCCTGTTGTTTGTCTGATTTACTTCCTGTTGTATGTCTTATTTACTTCCTGTTGTTTGTCTGATTTACTTCCTGTTGTATGTCTTTTTACTTCCTGTTGTTTGTCTGATTTACTTCCTGTTGTATGTCTTATTTACTTCCTGTTGTATGTCTGATATACTTCCTGTTGTATGTCTTATTTACTTCCTGTTGTATGTCTGATATACTTCCTGTTTGTTGTCTTATTTACTTCCTGTTGTATGTCTTATTTACTTCCTGTTGTATGTCTTATTTACTTCCTGTTGTATGTCTTATTTACTTCCTGTTGTATGTCTTATTTACTTCCTGTTGTTTGTCTGATTTACTTCCTGTTGTATGTCTTATTTACTTCCTGTTGTTTGTCTGATTTACTTCCTGTTGTATGTCTTATTTACTTCCTGTTGTATGTCTGATATACTTCCTGTTTGTTGTCTTATTTACTTCCTGTTGTATGTCTTATTTACTTCCTGTTGTATGTCTTATTTACTTCCTGTTGTATGTCTTATTTACTTCCTGTTGTATGTCTTATTTACTTCCTGTTGTTTGTCTGATTTACTTCCTGTTGTATGTCTTATTTACTTCCTGTTGTTTGTCTGATTTACTTCCTGTTGTATGTCTTATTTACTTCCTGTTGTATGTCTGATTTGCTTCCCGTTGTATGTCTGATTTGCTTCCTGTTGTATGTCTGATTTGCTTCCTGTTGTATGTCTGATTTGCTTCCTGTTGTATGTCTGATTTATGACCTGTTGTGTTTCATTGAGCCGCCTTTTATTTTGAGAGGACGGACTTGTTTACAACTTTGGTAAAAAAAAAAAAAGAAAACTGTACTTGTAAAACGGACCACCGTGATTTACAATGCATTCCGCCCTCGATCTGACCAAATTCTATTTACAGTAAATTGTTAGTAAATAAATGATTTTGTTGTTCACATATTTCAAGTTTGTACTGTATGTGAGTGTCATCTGCAGCAGTGTGTAAGATCACTCCAGTCTGAGATCAGCAGTGCGTAAGATCACTCCAGTCTGAGATCAGCAGTGCGTAAGATCACTCCAGTCTGAGATCAGCAGTGTGTAAGATCACTCCAGTCTGAGATCAGCAGTGCGTAAGATCACTCCAGTCTGAGATCAACAGTGCGTAAGATCACTCCAGTCTGAGATCAGCAGTGTGTAAGATCACTCCAGTCTGAGATCAGTAGTGTGTAAGATCACTCCAGTCTGAGATCAGCAGTGTGTAAGATCACTCCAGTCTGAGATCAGCAGTGTGTAAGATCACTCCAGTCTGAGATCAGCAGTGCGTAAGATCACTCCAGTCTGAGATCAGCAGTGTGTAAGATCACTCCAGTCTGAGATCAGCAGTGTGTAAGATCACTCCAGTCTGAGATCAGTAGTGTGTAAGATCACTCCAGTCTGAGATCAGTAGTGTGTAAGATCACTCCAGTCTGAGATCAGTAGTGTGTAAGATCACTCCAGTCTGAGATCAGTAGTGTGTAAGATCACTCCAGTCTGAGATCAGTAGTGTGTAAGATCACTCCAGCAGTGTGTAAGATCACTCCAGTCTGACATCAGTAGTGTGTAAGATCACTCCAGTCTGACATCAGTAGTGTGTAAGATCACTCCAGTCTGACATCAGTAGTGTGTAAGATCACTCCAGTCTGACATCAGTAGTGTGTAAGATCACTCCAGTCTGACATCAGTAGTGTGTAAGATCACTCCAGTCTGAGATCAGCAGTGTGTAAGATCACTCCAGTCTGACATCAGTAGTGTGTAAGATCACTCCAGTCTGAGATCAGTAGTGTGTAAGATCACTCCAGTCTGACATCAGTAGTGTGTAAGATCACTCCAGTCTGAGATCAGTAGTGTGGAAGATCACTCCAGTCTGACATCAGTAGTGTGTAAGATCACTCCAGTCTGACATCAGTAGTGTGTAAGATCACTCCAGTCTGAGATCAGCAGTGTGTAAGATCACTCCAGTCTGAGATCAGCAGTGTGTAAGATCACTCCAGTCTGACATCAGTAGTGTGTAAGATCACTCCAGTCTGAGATCAGTAGTGTGTAAGATCACTCCAGTCTGACATCAGTAGTGTGTAAGATCACTCCAGTCTGAGATCAGCAGTGTGTAAGATCACTCCAGTCTGAGATCAGCAGTGTGTAAGATCACTCCAGTCTGACATCAGTAGTGTGTAAGATCACTCCAGTCTGAGATCAGTAGCGTGTAAGATCACTCCAGTCTGACATCAGTAGTGTGTAAGATCACTCGAGTCTGAGATCAGCAGTGTGTAAGATCACTCCAGTCTGAGATCAGTAGTGTGTAAGATCACTCCAGTCTGAGATCAGCAGTGTGTAAGATCACTCCAGTCTGAGATCAGTAGTGTGTAAGATCACTCCAGTCTGAGATCAGTAGTGTGTAAGATCACTCCAGTCTGAGATCAGCAGTGTGTAAGATCACTCCAGTCTGACATCAGTAGTGTGTAAGATCACTCCAGTCTGACATCAGTAGTGTGTAAGATCACTCCAGTCTGAGATCAGTAGTGTGTAAGATCACTCCACTCTGAGATCAGTAGTGTGTAATATCACTCCAGTCTGAGATCAGTAATGTGTAAGATCACTCCAGTCTGAGATTAGTAGTGTGTAAGATCACTCCACTCTGAGATCAGTAGTGTGTAAGATCGCTCCAGTCTGAGATCAGTAGTGTGTAAGATCACTCCAGTCTGAGATCAGTAGTGTGTAAGATCACTCCAGTCTGAGATCATTGGTGTGTAAGATCACTTCAGTCTGAGATCAGTAGTGTGTAAGATCACTCGCCTGAGATCAGCAGTGTGTAAGATCACTCCAGTCTGAGATCAGTAGTGTGTAAGATCACTCGTCTGAGATCAGTAGTGTGTAAGATCACTCCAGTCTGAGATCAGCAGTGTGTAAGATCACTCGTCTGAGATCAGTAGTGTGTAAGATCACTTCAGTCTGAGATCAGCAGTGTGTAAGATCACTCTAGTCTGAGATCAGTAGTGTGTAATATCACTCCAGTCTGAGATCAGTAATGTGTAAGATCACTCCAGTCTGAGATCAGTAGCGTGTAAGATCACTCCAGTCTGAGATCAGTAGTGTGTAAGATCGCTCCAGTCTGAGATCAGTAGTGTGTAAGATCACTCCAGTCTGAGATCAGTAGTGTGTAAGATCACTCCAGTCTGAGATCAGCAGTGTGTAAGATCACTCCAGTCTGAGATCAGTAGTGTGTAAGGTCACTCGTCTGAGATCAGCAGTGTGTAAGATCACTCCAGTCTGAGATCAGTAGTGTGTAAGATCACTCGTCTGAGATCAGCAGTGTGTAAGATCACTCCAGTCTGAGATCAGCAGTGTGTAAAATCACTCGTCTGAGATCAGTAGTGTGTAAGATCACTCCAGTCTGAGATCAGCAGTGTGTAAGATCACTCCAGTCTGAGATCAGCAGTGTGTAAGATCACTCCACAAGGAAGACACTGGATGCAGCAGGTGCAGATCAAAACACCCAGCCTCACTACATCACAAAAACAACTCCAAGCAGATATAATTACCAGGTTTGCGTCGAAGTCGGTGACAGTGAATATAATTTAAGCAGACACTGACCACCTACCTGACGCGCCCCTCAAGCAGATGTGTTGTACTCTAGCTCCGCCCCCACACACCTCATTCTCCTGTGATGTATCTTAATAATGTGCCGTATGATTTTCTTCACCGGTGATGGTTGTCTAACGTGAGGTGTAAAGTGTGGGGTTCCTGACGTGGCGTGTAGTGTGGGGTTCCTGACGTGGCGTGTAGTGTGGGGTTCCTGACGTGGGGTGTAGTGTGGGGTTCCTGACGTGGGGTGTAGTGTGGGGTTCCTGACGTGGGGTGTGAAGTGGGAGTTCCTGACGTGGGGTGTGAAGTGGGAGTTCCTGACGTGGGATGTGAAGTGGGAGTTCCTGACGCGGGGTGTGAAGTGGGAGTTCCTGACGTGGGGTGTAAAGTGGGAGTTCCTGACGTGGGGTGTGAAGTGGGAGTTCCTGACGTGGGGTGTAAAGTGGGGTTCCTGACGTGGGGTGTGAAGTGGGAGTTCCTGACTTGGGGTGTAAAGTGGGGTTCCTGACGTGGGGTGTAAAGTGGGAGTTACTGACGTGGGGTGTAAAGTTGGGTTCCTGACGTGGGGTGTAAAGTGGGAGTTCCTGACGTGGGGTGTAAAGTTGGGTTCCTGACGTGGGGTGTAAAGTGGGAGTTCCTGACGTGGGGTGTAAAGTGGGGTTCCTGACGTGGGGTGTAAGTGGGAGTTCCTGACATGGGGTGTAGTGGGGCTCCTGACGTGGGGTGTAAAGTGGGAGTTCCTGACGTGGGGTGTAAAGTGGCGTCCCTGACGTGGGGTGTAAAGTGGGGTTCCTGACGTGGGGTGTAAAGTGGGAGTTCCTGACGTGGGGTGTAAAGTAGGGTTCCTGACGTGGGGTGTGAAGTGGGAGTTCCTGACGTGGGGTGTAAAGTGGGAGTCCCTGACGTGGGGTGTAAAGTGGGGTTCCTGACGTGGGGTGTAAAGTGGGGTTCCTGACGTGGGGTGTGAAGTGGGAGTTCCTGACGTGGGGTGTAAAGTGGGGTTCCTGACGTGGGGTGTAAAGTTGGGTTCCTGACGTGGGGTGTAAAGTGGGAGTTCCTGACGTGAGGTGTAAAGTGAGGTTCCTGACGTGGGGTGTAAAGTGGGGTTCCTGACGTGGGGTGTAAAGTGGGGTTCCTGACGTGGGGTGTAAAGTGGGGTTCCTGACGTGGGGTGTAAAGTGGGGGTTCCTGACGTGGGGTGTAAAGTGGGGTTCCTGACGTGGGGTGTAAAGTGGGAGTTCCTGACGTGGGGTGTAAAGTGGGGTTATTGACGTGGGGTGTAAAGTGGGGTTCTTGACGTGGGGTGTAAAGTGGGGCTCCTGACGTGGGGTGTAAAGTGGGAGTTCCTGACGTGGGGTATAAAGTGGCGTTCCTGACGTGGGGTGTAAAGTGGGATTCCTGACGTGGGGTGTAAAGTGGGAGTTCCTGACGTGGGGTATAAAGTGGCGTTCCTGACGTGGGGTGTAAAGTGGGGTTCCTGACGTGGGGTGTAAAGTGGGGTTCCTGACGTGGGGTGTAAAGTGGGGTTCCTGACGTGGGGTGTAAAGTGGGGTTCCTGACGTGGGGTGTAAAGTGGGGTTCCTGACGTGGGGTGTAAAGTGGGAGTTCCTGACGTGGGGTGTAAAGTGGGATTCCTGACGTGGGGTGTAAAGTGGGAGTTCCTGACGTGGGGTGTAAAGTGGGGTTCTTGACGTGGGGTGTAAAGTGGGGTTCCTGACGTGGGGTGTAAAGTGGGGTTCCTGACGTGGGGTGTAAAGTGGGGTTCCTGACGTGGGGTGTAAAGTGGGGTTCCTGACGTGGGGTGTAAAGTGGGGTTCCTGACGTGGTGTGTAAAGTGGGGTTCCTGACGTGGGGTGTAAAGTGGGGTTCCTGACGTGGGGTGTAAAGTGGGGTTCCTGACGTGGGGTGTAAAGTGGGGTTCCTGACGTGGGGTGTAAAGTGGGGTTCCTGACGTGGGGTGTAAAGTGGGGTTCCTGACGTGGGGTGTAAAGTGGGGTTCCTGACGTGGTGTGTAAAGTGGGGTTCCTGACGTGGGGTGTAAAGTGGGGTTCCTGACGTGGGGTGTAAAGTGGGGTTCCTGACGTGGGGTGTAAAGTGGGGTTCCTGACGTGGGGTGTAAAGTGGGGTTCCTGACGTGGGGTGTAAAGTGGGGTTTCGGTAGAGTAGCTTGTGTTTGATATGATGATACCTCAGCTGGTGAAGACGAGTGTCAGGAGACACTTGTCTTTACTGATACATAAACACTACCACTACCACCACCACCATCACCACCACCATCACTACCACCACTCTCACTACCACCACCATCACTACCACCACCACCACTACCACCACTACCAATACCGCCACCACCACTACCACTACCACCACCACCATCACCACCACCATCACTACCACCACCACCACTACCACCACTACCACCACTACCACTACCACTACCACTACCGCCACCACCATTACCACTACCACCACCATCACCACCACCACTACCACTACCACCACCACTACCACCACTACCACCACTACCACTACCACCACCACCACCATCACCACCACCACTACCACTACCACCACCACTACCACCACTATCACCAACACCACCTTGGAAATAACACATAGCTGATAACATTGTAAAATTAATAAATATTTTGAATCCAGCCTAACACTTGAGGTTCGTTGTAAGTATTAGATATAATAATAATAATAATAATAATAGTAATAATAATAATAATAATAATAATAATAATAATAATAATAATAATAATAATAATAATAATAATAATATGTCTGAAAGAGTTAAAGGAAATCGGATAAAGATTGACCCACATCCAGGAGTGACACACAAGTCTCTCACTACTGTGCAGTTACCACTCTATAAATATATAGTTTCTTAATTAAAGTCGGCGCTTCTTCTGAAGAGGACCTCACACCTAGATCAAGATGTACACATTAACTATCCTCCTATCCTTGCATATATATATATATATATATATATATATATATATCTATATATATATATATATATATATATATATATATATATATATATATATATATATATATGCAAGTGCTTTCCCGCCGTCTTTAATTTTCTCTTTGTTTCTCCCCCTCCCACCTCCCATTCAGCCCGCCCTCCCACTTACCCTCCCTTTTCCCCTCCTTCCCTCCCTCCCCCACCAACCCACTTAGCGGTGTGCTACGTAATCCAGAATTTATAGACTCGCTCCAGCCTCCCCCATTAGTGGATAAATCGCCCCAAATCCAAACTTTATCGCTAGCCACTGAGCTTATCTGAACACAGCTGCGCGCCAAAATGGTGGTTCCTCCCCCCCTCCCACCCCCAACATCCCCCTCACCGGCCTCCTCCCCTACCCCCCCCGACCCCTCCCCCCACCCCCCACTCCCTACCAAGATGCCTCCTCCTGAAACTTCCTCTGATTCTTGTATATTCTCCTTCGTTTTTTTTTTTATTTTATCCTGGAGTCACATTTTTCTGTAATTTTCTGACATTTTTTCCTCTTTTTTTCAGGGAAATATTTTTGGGATTCTAATTTTTGATATTTTTTAGGCTCAATGAATTCATTCATTCATGCATTCGTTAATTTATTCTCTCTCTCTCTCTCTCTCTCTCTCTCTCTCTCTCTCTCTCTCTCTCTCTCTCTGTCTTCCATTTTGTTATTGTGTCCTTTCGTCCTTCCTTTGCCACCCTCCTTCCTCCTTCATTCTCTCATTCCACCCTCACTTCTTCCTCCCCTCATTCCCTCCTTCACTGCCTCCTTCCCTCCTTCACTCCCTCCTTCACTGCCTCCTTCCCTCCTTCACTCCCTCCTTCACTGCCTCCTTCCCTCCTTCACTCCCTCCTTCACTGCCTCCTTCCCTCCTTCTTCCCTCCTTCACTGCCTCCTTCCCTCCTTCTTCCCTCCTTCACTGCCTCCTTCCCTCCTCCTTCCCTCCTTCACTGCCTCCTTCCCTCCTTCACTGCCTCCTTCCCTCGTTCACTTCCTCCTTCCCTCCTTCACTGCCTCATTCCCTCCTTCACTGTCTCCTTCCCTCCTTCACTGCCTCCTTCACTGCCTCCTTCCCTCCTTCACTCCCTCCTTCACTGCCTCCTTCCCTCCTTCTTCCCTCCTTCACTGCCTCCTTCCCTCCTTCACTCCCTCCTTCACTGCCTCCTTCCCTCCTTCTTCCCTCCTTCACTGCCTCCTTCCCTCCTTCACTGCCTCCTTCCCTCGTTCACTTCCTCCTTCCCTCCTTCACTGCCTCCTTCCCTCCTTCACTGCCTCCTTCCCTCCTTCACTGCCTCCTTCCCTGCCTCCTTCCCACCTTCACTGCCTCCTTCCCTCCTTCACTGCCTCCTTCCCTCCTTCACTGCCTCCTTCCCTCCTTCACTGCCTCCTTCCCTCGTTCACTTCCTCCTTCCCTCCTTCACTGCCTCATTCCCTCCTTCACTGTCTCCTTCCCTCCTTCACTGCCTCCTTCCCTCCTTCACTGCCTCCTTCCCTCCTTCACTGCCTCCTTCCCTCCTTCACTGCCTCCCCTCCTTCACTGCCTCCTTCCCTCCTTCACTGTCTCCTTCCCTCCTTCACTACCTCGTTCTCTCCTTCACTGCCTCCTTCCCTCCTTCACTTCCTCCTTCCCTCCTTCACTGCCTCCCCTCCTTCATTGCCTCATTCCCTCCTTCACTGTCTCCTTCCCTCCTTCACTGCCTCCTTCCCTCCTTCACTGTCTCCTTCCCTCCTTCACTGCCTCCTTCACTACCTCGTTCTCTCCTTCACTGCCTCCTTCCCTCCTTCACTTCCTCCTTCCCTCCTTCACTGCCTCATTCCCTCCTTCACTGTCTCCTGCCCTCCTTCCCTGCCTCCTTCCCACCTTCACTGCCTCCTTCCTTCCTTCACTGCCTCCTTCCCTCCTTCACTGCCTCCTTCCCTCCTTCACTGCCTCCTTCCCTCCTTCACTGCCTCCTTCCCTCCTTCACTGCCTCCCCTCCTTCACTGCCTCCTTCCCTCCTTCACTGCCTCCTTCCCACCTTCACTGCCTCCTTCCCACCATCCTTCCTCCTTCTCACCTTCACTGCATTCTTCCCTCCTTCACTGCCTCCTTCCCTCCACTGCCTCCTTCCCTGCCTCCTTCCCTCCTTCACTGTCTCATTCCCTCCTTCCCTCCTTCACTGCCTCCTTCCCTCCTTCACTGCCTCCCCTCCTTCACTGCCTCCTTCCCTCCTTCACTGCCTTCTTGCCTCCTTCACTCCTTCCCTCCTTCACTGCCTCTTCCCTCCTTCACTGTCTCCTTCCCTCCTTCACTGCCTCCTTCCCTCCTTCACTGTCTCCTTCCCTCCTTCACTGCCTCCTTCCCTCCTTCACTGCCTCCTTCCCTCCTTCACTGCCTCCTTCCCTCCTTCACTGTCTCCTTCCCTCCTTCACTGCCTTCTTCCCTCCTTCACTGCCTCCCTCCCTCCTTCACTGCCTCATTCCCTCCTTCACTGCCTCCCTCCCTCCTTCACTGCCTCATTCCCTCCTTCACTGTCTCCTTCCCTCCTTCACTGCCTCCTTCCCTCCTTCACTGCCTCCTTCCCTCCTTCACTGCCTCCTTCCCTCCTTCACTGCCTCCTTCCCTCCTTCACTGCCTCCTTCCCACCTTCACTGCCTCCTTTCCACCTTCACTGCCTCCTTCCCACCCTCACTGCCTCCTTCCCACCCTTACTTCCTCCTTCCCACCCTCACTGCCTCCTTCCCACCCTCACTTCCTAATTCCCACCCTCACTTCCTCCTTCCCACCCTGACTGCCTCCTCCCCTCCATCACTGCCTCCTTCCCTCCATCACTGCCTCCTTTCCTCCATCACTGCCTCTTTCCCACCCTCACTGCCTCCTTCCCACCCTCACTTTCTCCTTCCCACCCTCACTTTCTCCTTCCCACCCTCACTTCCTCCTTCCCACCATCACTGCCTCCTTCCCACCCTCACTTCTCCCTCCCCTCCTCACTGCCTCCTTCCCACTGCCTCCTTCCCACCCTCACTGCCTCCTTCCCACCCTCACTTCCTCCTTCCCACCCTCACTGCCTCCTTCCCACCCTCACTTCTCCCTCCTCTCCTTCACTGCCTCCTTCCCACCCTCACTGCCTCCTTCCCACCCTCACTTCTCCCTCCTCTCCTTCACTGCCTCCTTCCCACCCTCACTTCTCCCTCCCACCCTCACTGCCTCCTTCCAACACTCACTGCCTCCTTCCCACCTTCACTGCCTCCTTCCCACCCTCACTGCCTCCTTCCCTCCTTCACTGCCTCCTTCCCACCCTCACTGCTTCCTTCCCACCCTCACTGCCTCCTTCCCACCCTCACTTCCTCCTTCCCACCCTCATTGCCCCCTTCCCACCCTCATTGCCTCCTTCCCACCCTCACTGCCTCCTTCCCACCCTCACTGCCGCCTTCCCTCCTTCACTGCCTCCTTCCCACCCTCACTGCTTCCTTCCCACCCTCACTGCCTCCTTCCCACCCTGACTTCCTCCTTACCACCCTCATTGCCCCCTTCCCACCCTCACTGCCTCCTTCCCACCCTCCTGCCTCCTTCCCACCCTCACTGCCTCCTTCCCACCCTCACTTCTTCCTTCCCACCCTCACTGCCTCATTCCCACCCTCTCTTCCTCCTTTCCACCCTCACTGCCTCCTTCAAACCCTCACTGCCTCCTTCCCACCCTCACTTCCTCCTTCCCACCCTCACTGCCTCCTTCCCACCCTCTCTTCCTCCTTTCCACCCTCACTGCCTCCTTCCCACCTTCACTGCTTCATTCCCACCCTCACTGCCTCCTTCCCACCCTCACTGCTTCCTTCCCACCCTCACTTCCTCCTTCCCTCCCTGTCTGCTTCCCTCCCCCACTTCCTCCTTTCTTCCCACCTGCCACCTCTCTCCCCCCACCCTCCCCCCCCCCCTCCCCCCCTCCCACCCAGCCATCCACTTTCTTGCTTTTTTTGTGCGTTGATAAACAAGGCTGATTTATTGGCCGGTGTTCATTTTTATACTAGAAAGGCAGGGGGAAGGGGGGGAGGGAGGGGGGAGGGAAGGTGAGGGAGGGGGGAGGGAAGGTGAGGGAGGGGGGAGGGAAGGTGAGGGAGGGGGGAGGGAAGGTGGAGGGGGCAGGGAAGGTGGAGGGGGCAGGGAAGGTGAGGGAGGGGGGAGGGAAGGTGAGGGAGGGGCGGAGGGAAGGTGAGGGAGGGGGGAGGAAAGGTGAGGGAGGGGAAGGAGAGAAGACAAGGTGAGGAAGGGAGGTGGAAGAGGCAGAATGAGTAAAGGGATAGATGGGAGGGGATGAAGACTTAGGTTCAGTAGTGCTAGTTCTCGGTAGTCCTAGTAGTGGTATTGATCGGTAGTCCTAGTAGTGGTATTGATCGGTAGTCCTAGTAGTGGTATTGATCGGTAGTCCTAGTAGTGGTATTGATCGGTAGTCCTAGTAGTGGTATTGATCGGTAGTCCTAGTAGTGGTGTTGATCAGTAGTCCTAGTAGTGGTGTTGATCAGTAGTCCTAGTAGTGGTGTTGATCAGTAGTCCTAGTAGTGGTATTGATCGGTAGTCCTAGTAGTGGTATTGATCGGTAGTCCTAGTAGTGGTATTGATCGGTAGTCCTAGTAGTGGTGTTGATCAGTAGTCCTAGTAGTGGTATTGATCAGTAGTCCTAGTAGTGGTATTGATCGGTAGTCCTAGTAGTGGTGTTGATCAGTAGTCCTAGTAGTGGTGTTGATCAGTAGTCCTAGTAGTGGTGTTGATCAGTAGTCCTAGTAGTGGTATTGATCGGTAGTCCTAGTAGTGGTATTGATCGGTAGTCCTAGTAGTGGTATTGATCGGTAGTCCTAGTAGTGGTATTGATCGGTAGTCCTAGTAGTGGTATTGATCGGTAGTCCTAGTAGTGGTGTTGATCAGTAGTCCTAGTAGTGGTATTGATCAGTAGTCCTAGTAGTGGTATTGATCGGTAGTCCTAGTAGTGGTATTGATCGGTAGTCCTAGTAGTGGTGTTGATCAGTAGTCCTAGTAGTGGTGTTGATCAGTAGTCCTAGTAGTGGTATTGATCAGTAGTCCTAGTAGTGGTATTGATCAGTAGTCCTAGTAGTGGTATTGATCAGTAGTCCTAGTAGTGGTATTGATCAGTAGTCCTAGTAGTGGTATTGATCAGTAGTCCTAGTAGTGGTATTGATCGGTAGTCCTAGTAGTGGTATTGATCGGTAGTCCTAGTAGTGGTATTGATCGGTAGTCCTAGTAGTGGTATTGATCGGTAGTCCTAGTAGTGGTATTGATCAGTAGTCCTAGTAGTGGTATTGATCAGTAGTCCTAGTAGTGGTATTGATCGGTAGTCCTAGTAGTGGTATTGATCGGTAGTCCTAGTAGTGGTATTGATCAGTAGTCCTAGTAGTGGTATTGATCGGTAGTCCTAGTAGTGGTATTGATCGGTAGTCCTAGTAGTGGTATTGATCAGTAGTCCTAGTAGTGGTAGTCCTAGTATTGATCGGTAGTCCTAGTAGTGGTATTGATCAGTAGTCCTAGTAGTGGTATTGATCGGTAGTCCTAGTAGTGGTATTGATCAGTAGTCCTAGTAGTGGTATTGATCAGTAGTCCTAGTAGTGGTATTGATCGGTAGTCCTAGTAGTGGTATTGATCAGTAGTCCTAGTAGTTGTATTGATCGGTAGTCCTAGTAGTGGTATTGATCGGTAGTCCTAGTAGTGGTATTGATCGGTAGTCTTAGTAGTGGTATTGATCGGTAGTCCTAGTAGTGGTATTGATCAGTAGTCCTAGTAGTGGTATTGATTGGTAGTCCTAGTAGTGGTATTGATCAGTAGTCCTAGTAGTGGTATTGATCGGTAGTCCTAGTAGTGGTATTGATCAGTAGTCCTAGTAGTGGTATTGATCAGTAGTCCTAGTAGTGGTATTGATCAGTAGTTCTAGTAGTGGTATTGATCGGTAGTCCTAGCAGTGGTATTGATCGGTAGTCCTAGTAGTGGTATTGATCGGTAGTCCTAGTAGTGGTATTGATCAGTAGCCCTAGTAGTGGTGTTGATCAGTAGTCCTGGTAGTGGTATTGATCGGTAGTCCTAGTAGTGGTATTGATCGGTAGTCCTAGTAGTGGTATTGATCAGTAGTCCTAGTAGTGGTGTTGATCAGTAGTCCTAGTAGTGGTATTGATCAGTAGTCCTAGTAGTGGTATTGATCAGTAGTCCTAGTAGTGGTATTGATCGGTAGTCCTAGTAGTGGTATTAATCGGTAGTCCTAGTAGTGGTATTGATCGGTAGTCCTAGTAGTGGTATTGATCGGTAGTCCTAGTAGTGGTGTTGATCAGTAGTCCTAGTAGTGGTGTTGATCAGTAGTCCTAGTAGTGGTATTGATCAGTAGTCCTAGTAGTGGTGTTGATCAGTATTCTTAGTAGTGGTGTTGATCAGTAGTCCTAGTAGTGGTATTGATCAGTAGTCCTAGTAGTTTTATTGATCGGTAGTCCTAATAGTGGTATTGATCGGTAGTCTTGGTAGTGGTATTGATCGGTAGTCCTAGTAGTGGTATTGATCGGTAGTCCTAGTAGTGGTATTGATCGGTAGTCCTAGTAGTGGTATTGATCGGTAGTCCTAGTAGTGGTATTGATCAGTAGTCCTAGTAGTGGTATTGATCGGTAGTCCTAGTAGTGGTATTGATCAGTAGTCCTAGTAGTGGTATTGATCGGTAGTCCTAGTAGTGGTATTGATCGGTAGTCCTAGTAGTGGTATTGATCGGTAGTCCTAGTAGTGGTATTGATCGGTAGTCCTAGTAGTGGTAGTGATCGGTAGTCTTAGTAGTGGTATTGATCGGTAGTCCTAGTAGTGGTATTGATCAGTAGTCCTAGTAGTTTTATTGATCGGTAGTCCTAATAGTGGTGTTGATCAGTAGTCCTAGTAGTGGTATTGATCAGTAGTCCTAGTAGTGGTGTTGATCAGTAGTCCTAGTAGTGGTATTGATCGGTAGTCCTAGTAGTGGTAGTGATCGGTAGTCTTAGTAGTGGTATTGATCGGTAGTCCTAGTAGTGGTATTGATCGGTAGTCCTAGTAGTGATATTGATCGGTAGTCCTAGTAGTGGTATTGATCAGTAGTCCTAGTAGTGGTATTGATCGGTAGTCCTAGTAGTGGTATTGATCAGTAGTCCTAGTAGTGGTATTGATCGGTAGTCCTAGTAGTGGTATTGATCGGTAGTCCTAGTAGTGGTGTTGATCAGTAGTCCTAGTAGTGGTATTGATCGGTAGTCCTAGTAGTGGTAGTGATCGGTAGTCTTAGTAGTGGTATTGATCGGTAGTCCTAGTAGTGGTATTGATCGGTAGTCCTAGTAGTGGTATTGATCGGTAGTCCTAGTAGTGGTGTTGATCAGTAGTCCTAGTAGTGGTATTGATCAGTAGTCCTAGTAGTGGTATTGATCAGTAGTCCTAGTAGTGGTGTTGATCAGTAGTCCTAGTAGTGGTGTTGATCAGTAGTCCTAGTAGTGGTATTGATCGGTAGTCCTAGTAGTGGTATTGATCGGTAGTCCTAGTAGTGGTATTGATCAGTAGTCCTAGTAGTGGTATTGATCGGTAGTCCTAGTAGTGGTATTGATCAGTAGTCCTAGTAGTGGTATTGATCAGTAGTCCTAGTAGTGGTATTGATCAGTAGTTCTAGTAGTGGTATTGATCGGTAGTCCTAGTAGTGGTATTGATCGGTAGTCCTAGTAGTGGTATTGATCGGTAGTCCTAGTAGTGGTATTGATCAGTAGCCCTAGTAGTGGTGTTGATCAGTAGTCCTGGTAGTGGTATTGATCGGTAGTCCTAGTAGTGGTATTGATCGGTAGTCCTAGTAGTGGTATTGATCAGTAGTCCTAGTAGTGGTGTTGATCAGTAGTCCTAGTAGTGGTATTGATCAGTAGTCCTAGTAGTGGTATTGATCAGTAGTCCTAGTAGTGGTATTGATCGGTAGTCCTAGTAGTGGTATTGATCGGTAGTCCTAGTAGTGGTATTGATCGGTAGTCCTAGTAGTGGTATTGATCGGTAGTCCTAGTAGTGGTGTTGATCAGTAGTCCTAGTAGTGGTGTTGATCAGTAGTCCTAGTAGTGGTATTGATCAGTAGTCCTAGTAGTGGTGTTGATCAGTATTCTTAGTAGTGGTGTTGATCAGTAGTCCTAGTAGTGGTATTGATCAGTAGTCCTAGTAGTTTTATTGATCGGTAGTCCTAATAGTGGTATTGATCGGTAGTCCTAGTAGTGGTATTGATCGGTAGTCCTAGTAGTGGTATTGATCGGTAGTCCTAGTAGTGGTATTGATCGGTAGTCCTAGTAGTGGTATTGATCGGTAGTCCTAGTAGTGGTATTGATCAGTAGTCCTAGTAGTGGTATTGATCGGTAGTCCTAGTAGTGGTATTGATCAGTAGTCCTAGTAGTGGTATTGATCGGTAGTCCTAGTAGTGGTATTGATCGGTAGTCCTAGTAGTGGTATTGATCAGTAGTCCTAGTAGTGGTATTGATCAGTAGTCCTAGTAGTGGTGTTGATCAGTAGTCCTAGTAGTGGTATTGATCAGTAGTCCTAGTAGTGGTATTGATCAGTAGTCCTAGTAGTGGTATTGATCAGTAGTCCTAGTAGTGGTATTGATCAGTAGTCCTAGTAGTGGTATTGATCAGTAGTCCTAGTAGTGGTGTTGATCAGTAGTCCTAGTAGTGGTATTGATCAGTAGTCCTAGTAGTGGTATTGATCAGTAGTCCTAGTAGTGGTATTGATCAGTAGTCCTAGTAGTGGTATTGATCAGTAGTCCTAGTAGTGGTGTTGATCAGTAGTCCTAGTAGTGGTATTGATCGGTAGTCCTAGTAGTGGTATTGATCAGTAGTCCTAGTAGTGGTAGTGATCAGTAGTCCTAGTAGTGGTATTGATCAGTAGTCCTAGTAGTGGTATTGATCAGTAGTCCTAGTAGTGGTGTTGATCAGTAGTCCTAGTAGTGGTATTGATCGGTAGTCCTAGTAGTGGTATTGATCAGTAGTCCTAGTAGTGGTAGTGATCAGTAGTCCTAGTAGTGGTGTTGATCAGTAGTCCTAGTAGTGGTATTGATCAGTAGTCCTAGTAGTGGTGTTGATCAGTAGTCCTAGTAGTGGTATTGATCGGTAGTCCTAGTAGTGGTATTGATCAGTAGTCCTAGTAGTGGTGTTGATCAGTAGTCCTAGTAGTGGTATTGATCGGTAGTCCTAGTAGTGGTATTGATCAGTAGTCCTAGTAGTGGTGTTGATCAGTAGTCCTAGTAGTGGTATTGATCGGTAGTCCTAGAAACACAAAGTTTGAAAGTCATTATGAGTGGTAGTTGTGGTAGTAGTGGTAGAAGTGGTGGTAGTGGTGGAGGAGGTAGTAGTGGTGGTAGTGGTCGTGGTGGTAGTAGTAGTGGTTGTCGTGGTAGTTGTAGTAGTGGTTGTGGAGGTAACAGAAGAAGAGTTAGTAAGAGCATCAATAATATAGACATCAACTGTGCTTCCTTGGCCACTCCACTACTGTGTATGTGATCCCTCCTGTCTGCTTCATCATCACACAGACACATTGCTAAATAAAGAAAACAATTGGTTTATGTCAATAAAGTAAAGGGTACAGTTAACATTAGGTTAATAGCCATGCATGAAATTCTTATAGAAGGGTTATTTGACTAGTTAATGTTATCTAGGTAGTGACATTGACTGTCATGTGTTGAGATCTTTCAGTAAGGTGACACTTGATATAGGTTATAACAACACTTATCATACATAAAGCTCTAGTTTAACTGATAACATGTTATTGTTTACAATGACAAATATTTTCCTCAGATCAATAACGAGACTCATTGGATATTCATTATTTTCCAGAGCTGTATAGACACTTTAGCATCTTATGACCGGTCTGAAGTCAAACTGGCGGCGGTTAAGGCTCTCTTTATTAATAATGCCCTCCATATATATGTGTGTGTGTGTGTGTGTGTGTGTGTGTGTGTGTGTGTGTGTGTGTGTACAGAATAACCTCTTTACTGTGATCTTATTTGCATATATATATATATATATATATATATATATATATATATATATATATATATATATCTATATATATATATATATATATATATATCAAAAATTTTAGACAGTGACAAGGTAGAATTTTGTGTACAATTGTGTAGTTCAGTTACATCTGCAACTTTATTGGGAAAGTTTTGCCTTCAAGAGATTTATTAAACAGGTTTGCTGTGATTGGTGGTAGCACTTGCAACACTTCCCTGTATATATACATGGTTATACACTCGTTTTATTACATGCTTCATATTTTTTCATTGCATTCATCAGTAAAGTTACCTCCGTAGAATTTGTTGTAGGGTAGGTAGAGGGAGCCTTGATAACTGCCGCTGAGGTAATTGTTAACCTGTGCATTAAACTTTGGAATTTGGCTGGCAAAGTTAGCCCCTATAGTTAAGAAGAAATCATTAGGTTTATTTACTAATTGATTCATGAGGTCTGACTCACGAAATCGTAATGACACGATTGCAAACAAACCACGTTACGGGTGGTGCTTGAAATCGCGGCTAGTGAGTTTTACGAGTCACTTACCGCGAGTCAACAAACTCGCGCGAGTCCATTACTTGTGTGTTTTTCAGGTATTTTTGATATCACTCTTTATTTCTTGTAACCTGTCGGCACGGTGTAGCTGGTTAAGTTTCTTATTCAGCATAGTAAGTGACTTTTTTTTTTTTTGCTACTTTAAGAATTTAGCGCCTTCTAAATTGTTATTCATTGGTGTGTTTCTTGTTAGTGGCACTAAGGATATTGGTTAGCCAAGTGCTAACCAACAATATCCTCAATAAGTGTCCCTGTCTCCTAATAAAATAAACTATACCATGGGCGAGGTTAGAACCCGTGATCAGAGAGTCTCAGAACTCCAGACCGTCTGAGCGAGGGGTTCTGTCCCCGTCTGTGGTATAGTTTGTTTACAATCGTGTCATTACGATTTCGTGAGTCCTAATAAAACGTTTTATTTTTCCAGTATAATCTACCTTGTCCATAATTATATCACATTTGCTTTGTCTGTTTTCGTTAGGTGAAGTCCAGGATCTTTCCTTAGTTCAAGGTATAACTTAACAAATCCATGAGGACGCTCAGACCAGTGCAACACAATTGTTCTCATGGATTTGTTAAGTTATACCTTGTATTAAGGAAAGATCCTGGACTTCACCTAACGGAAACAGACAAAGCAAATGTGATATAATTATGGACAAGATAGATTATACTGGAAAAATGAACATGTTTGTAGAAGACAAGGGAACTTACGCGCCCCTTAAAGGACAATGCTTGTTGTAGAGGCATTGAATATTTTTTTTAAGGAAAACTTGGACACATGAGTGAATATCTTGAACAGTCATGAATTCTCCATGCCTGTCAACGGTACTTATAGATAATGATAACATTATTCACAGAAACCTGGCCATGGAGCTTAATTTTAAGATATTATGATTGTCAATTGATAGGGTTTTATTGTTGATATGAAAGATTGGTAATGATCTGGTGTTATCAGTGATTATGTCAGCTTTAGATGAGCTGTTATGTTTGTCCAAATGTGGCCAAGATGCAGATGTCTGGGTAATTCTCGTGGGTTCGGTCATTGTGGGCAATAGTAAGCAATTATATATGTTCAGGGAGACGGATATTTGTTGATCTTCTGACTGGATGACATTGATGTTAAAGTCGTCATCAATTATTAAGTGATGCTTGTCGAGTTTATGGTATATGATAAGGTCTTTAAGGATATTCCCAAAGGTGCTAATGTTGGGATGTGGAGACCTGTAGACATCTGTTGCTAATGGAGCACCTATGTTGTTAGTTGTAAATTGAGCAAATGTGTATACCTGGAGTATACCTGGAGGGTGTTTCGGGGGTCGCCGCCCTCGCGGCCCAGTACATGACCAGGCCTCGCGGTGGATCAGGGCCTGATCAACCAGTCTGTTATTGCTGGCCGCATTCCCAGTATTTATCTCTGTTACGTGTATTGCACATGCATTACATCTCATTGCTGTAGTATATTTAACCTGGTGTGCAGTCAATAGACATCTGCAGGTAAGCTGTAGATGTCTATCGAGTCATATTTTAGCGAGGTTTATGTTAGGATAATGAAAGTGAAGTTAGCATTTAGTGACTCAGATGTCGTCATAGTCTTGACTCAGGAATTTAGTGAATCAGAGAGTGCTGTGATGTCGTCATAGTCTTGACTCAGGAATTTAGTGAATCAGAGAGTGCTGTGATGTCGTCATAGTCTTGATTCAGGAATTTAGTGAATCAGAGAGTGCTGTGATGTCGTCATAGTCTTGATTCAGGAATTTAGTGAATCAGAGAGTGCTGTGATGTCGTCATAGTCTTGATTCAGGAATTTAGTGAATCAGAGAGTGCTGTGATGTCGTCATAGTCTTGATTCAGGAATTTAGTGAATCAGAGAGTGCTGTGATGTCGTCATAGTCTTGATTCAGGAATTTAGTGAATCAGAGAGTGCTGTGATGTCGTCATAGTCTTGATTCAGGAATTTAGTGAATCAGAGAGTGCTGTGATGTCGTCATAGTCTTGATTCAGGAATTTAGTGAATCAGAGAGTGCTGTGATGTCGTCATAGTCTTGATTCAGGAATTTAGTGAATCAGAGAGTGCTGTGATGTCGTCATAGTCTTGATTCAGGAGTTTAGTGAATCAGAGAGTGCTGTGATGTCGTCATAGTCTTGATTCAGGAGTTTAGTGAATCAGAGAGTGCTGTGATGTCGTCATAGTCTTGATTCAGGAGTTTAGTGAATCAGAGAGTGCTGTGATGTCGTCATAGTCTTGATTCAGGAGTTTAGTGAATCAGAGAGTGCTGTGATGTCGTCATAGTCTTGATTCAGGAATTTAGTGAATCAGAGAGTGCTGTGATGTCGTCATACTCTTGATTCAGGAATTTAGTGAATCAGAGAGTGCTGTGATGTCGTCATACTCTTGATTTAGGAATTTAGTGAATCAGAGAGTGCTGTGATCAGAGAGTGTTGAATTCCGAGACGTTCTTAGTGGTTCAGAAAACTGTGTACGAGCAAGTGTGTAATATGTGCAGACTTGGTTTGCTGTAAACTGGTCGTTATAAAAGGTCTGAGAGGAAGTTTACCTCTGGATCTTCATTAATGCTCGTGGATAGTACTTACAAAAATAATAGAAATAGTTTAAACTATTCTAAAATTGTACTTACAGTTAATAATAATGATAATTGTGAGGTAGACTTAGTAATAATTATCATTTATATTAAGTGAGCCGAGGTAGTATGGTACATTATTATAATGATGGGGAAGCGCTAAACCCGAGGTAGCATGGAACAACTTGTAGAATGTAAAGTAAAAGGACACAAGTGCAACTAATGTGACATTTATTGTGGCAACGTTTCGCTCTCCAGGAGCTTTATCAAGCCATTACGTAATGGCTTGATAAAGCTCCTGGAGAGCGAAACGTTGCCACAATAAATGTCACATTAGTTGCACTTGTGTCCTTTTACTTTACATATTGTCGGTAATTCTACCAACTTTCTTACAACTTGTAGAATGTAGAATAATAAATAATAAGATTATACACGATACAAATTAATATTAAAGAAGAGTTATACACGGTCATGTGAAGTAATTATTTTGATAAATAATAAAGAATTTTTTTTAAATTATAACAGGCAATTTTAGACATAAATTGTGACCAGGAAGCTTTTTTATGTGAATGATAATTGGTGAAAAAAAGTTGAAAAAAAGAAAATGTGACGAGGAAGAAATACGACAAAGTTTTTTTTTTTTTTTAGAGAACTTGTGTGTTCAGGTGTGAAGTTGCGGTCCCCTCGAGGGAGGTTCCTTGACGCTGGTGAGGGGCTCTTGATCTTGGGAATTGGATCTGTGCTCCAGTTTCCTGAATTTAGCCTGAATACCTTCCATCCCCCCCCCTCCCACGCGCTGTATAATCCTACGGGTTTATCGCTCCCCCCCATGATTACAATAATGATAATGTGAACTTGTGTAGCAGCGCCTTTATGATGTGTCCACTTGTGTAGCAGCGCCTTTATGATGTGTCCACTTGTGTAGCAGCGCCTTTATGATGTGTCCACTTGTGTAGCAGCGCCTTTATGATGTGTCCACTTGTGTAGCAGCGCCTTTATGATGTGTCCACTTGTTTAGCAGCGCCTTTATGATGTGTCCACTTGTGTAGCAGCGCCTTCATGATGTGTCCACTTGTGTAGCAGCGCCTTTATGATGTGTCCACTTGTGTAGCAGCGCCTTCATGATGTGTCCACTTGTGTAGCAGCGCCTTTATGATGTGTCCACTTGTGTAGCAGCGCCTTTATGATGTGTCCACTTGTGTAGCAGCGCCTTTATGATGTGTCCACTTGTGTAGCAGCGCCTTTATGATGTGTCCACTTGTGTAGCAGCGCCTTTATGATGTGTCCACTTGTGTAGCAGCGCCTTTATGATGTGTCCACTTGTGTAGCAGCGCCTTCATGATGTGTCTACTTGTGTAGCAGCGCCTTTATGATGTGTCCACTTGTGTAGCAGCGCCTTCATGATGTGTCCACTTGTGTAGCAGCGCCTTTATGATGTGTCCACTTGTGTAGCAGCGCCTTCATGATGTGTCCACTTGTGTAGCAGCGCCTTTATGTTGTGTCCACTTGTGTACCAGCGCCTTCATGATGTGTCCACTTGTGTACCAGCGCCTTTATGTGTTCACTTGTGTACCAGCGCCTTTATGATGTGTCCACTTGTGTAGCAGCGCCTTCATGATGTGTCCACTTGTGTAGCAGCGCCTTTATGATGTGTCCACTTGTGTAGCAGCGCCTTTATGTGTTCACTTGTGTAGCAGCGCCTTTATGATGTGTCCACTTGTGTAGCAGCGCCTTCATGATGTGTCCACTTGTGTAGCAGCGCCTTTATGATGTGTCCACTTGTGTAGCAGCGCCTTCATGATGTGTCCACTTGTGTAGGAGCGCCTTTATGATGTGTCCACTTGTGTAGCAGCGCCTTCATGATGTGTCCACTTGTGTAGCAGCGCCTTTATGTGTTCACTTGTGTAGCAGCGCCTTTATGATGTGTCCACTTGTGTAGCAGCGCCTTCATGATGTGTCCACTTGTGTAGCAGCGCCTTTATGATGTGTCCACTTGTGTAGCAGCGCCTTCATGATGTGTCCACTTGTGTAGCAGCGCCTTTATGATGTGTCCACTTGTGTAGCAGCGCCTTTATGATGTGTCCACTTGTGTAGCAGCGCCTTTATGATGTGTCCACTTGTGTAGCAGCGCCTTTATGATGTGTCCACTTGTGTAGCAGCGCCTTTATGATGTGTCCACTTGTGTAGCAGCGCCTTTATGATGTGTCCACTTGTGTAGCAGCGCCTTCATGATGTGTCCACTTGTGTAGCAGCGCCTTTATGATGTGTCCACTTGTGTAGCAGCGCCTTCATGTGTCCACTTGTGTAGCAGCGCCTTTATGATGTGTCCACTTGTGTAGCAGCGCCTTCATGATGTGTCCACTTGTGTAGCAGCGCCTTTATGTTGTGTCCACTTGTGTACCAGCGCCTTCATGATGTGTCCACTTGTGTACCAGCGCCTTTATGTGTTCACTTGTGTACCAGCGCCTTTATGATGTGTCCACTTGTGTAGCAGCGCCTTCATGATGTGTCCACTTGTGTAGCAGCGCCTTTATGATGTGTCCACTTGTGTAGCAGCGCCTTTATGTGTTCACTTGTGTAGCAGCGCCTTTATGATGTGTCCACTTGTGTAGCAGCGCCTTCATGATGTGTCCACTTGTGTAGCAGCGCCTTTATGATGTGTCCACTTGTGTAGCAGCGCCTTCATGATGTGTCCACTTGTGTAGGAGCGCCTTTATGATGTGTCCACTTGTGTAGCAGCGCCTTCATGATGTGTCCACTTGTGTAGCAGCGCCTTTATGATGTGTCCACTTGTGTAGCAGCGCCTTCATGATGTGTCCACTTGTGTAGCAGCGCCTTTATGTTGTGTCCACTTGTGTACCAGCGCCTTCGTGATGTGTCCACTTGTGTACCAGCGCCTTTATGTGTTCACTTGTGTACCAGCGCCTTTATGATGTGTCCACTTGTGTAGCAGCGCCTTTATGATGTGTCCACTTGTGTAGCAGCGCCTTTATGATGTGTCCACTTGTTTAGCAGCGCCTTTATGATGTGTCCACTTGTGTAGCAGCGCCTTTATGATGTGTCCACTTCTGTAGCAGCGCCTTTATGATGTGTCCACTTGTGTAGCAGCGCCTTTATGATGTGTTCACTTGTGTACCAGCGCCTTTATGATGTGTCCACTTGTGTAGCAGCGCCTTTATGATGTGTCCACTTGTGTAGCAGCGCCTTTATGTGTCCACTTGTGTAGCAGCGCCTTCATGATGTGTCCACTTGTGTAGCAGCGCCTTTATGATGTGTCCACTTGTGTAGCAGCGCCTTTATGATGTGTCCACTTGTGTAGCAGCGCCTTCATGATGTGTCCACTTGTGTAGCAGCGCCTTTATGATGTGTCCACTTGTGTAGCAGCGCCTTCATGATGTGTCCACTTGTGTAGCAGCGCCTTTATGTTGTGTCCACTTGTGTACCAGCGCCTTCATGATGTGTCCACTTGTGTACCAGCGCCTTTATGTGTTCACTTGTGTACCAGCGCCTTTATGATGTGTCCACTTGTGTAGCAGCGCCTTCATGATGTGTCCACTTGTGTAGCAGCGCCTTTATGATGTGTCCACTTGTGTAGCAGCGCCTTTATGATGTATCCACTTGTGTAGCAGCGCCTTTATGATGTATCCACTTGTGTAGCAGCGCCATTATGATGTATCCACTTGTGTAGCAGCGCCTTTATGATGTGTCCACTTGTGTAGCAGCACCTTCATGATGTGTCCACTTGTGTAGCAGCGCCTTTATGATGTGTCCACTTGTGTAGTAGCGCCTTTATGATGTGTCCACTTGTGTAGCAGCGCCTTTATGATGTATCTACTTGTGTAGCAGCGCCTTTACGATGTATCCACTTGTGTAGCAGCGCCTTTATGATGTATCCACTTGTGTAGCAGCGCCTTTATGATTACCTGGATACCTGGAGGTTATTCCGGGGATCAACGCCCCCGTGGCCCTGTCCATGACCAGGCCTCCCGATGGATCAGGGCCTGATCAACTAGGCTGTTACTGCTGGCCGCACGCAGTCCAACGTACGAGCCACAGCCCGGCTGATCCGGCACTGACTTTAGGTATCTGTCCAGCTCTCTCTTGAAGGCAGCCAGGGGTTTATTGGCAATTCCCCTAATGCTTGATGGGAGGCTGTTGAACAGTTTTGGGCCCCGGACACTTATGGTGTTTTCCCTTAGTGTACCAATGGCGCCCCTACTTTTTATTGGGGGCATTTTGCATCGCCTGCCCAGTCTTTTACTTTCGTAGGGAGTGATTTCTGTGTGCAGATTTGGGACCATTCCTTCCAATATTTTCCAAGTGTAGATTATGATATATCTCTCCCTCCTGCGTTCCAACGAGTACAAGTCAAGTGCTTCCAAGCGTTCCCAGTAGTTAAGGTGCTTGACAGAACTTATACGTGCAGTAAAGGATCTCTGTACACTCTCTAGATCTGCGATTTCACCTGCTTTGAATGGAGATGTTAATGTACAGCAGTATTCCAGCCTAGAGAGAACAAGTGATTTGAAAAGGATCATCATGGGCTTGGCATCTCTTGTTTTGAAAGTTCTCATTATCCATCCTATCATTTTCTTTGCACGTGCGATCGTGGCACTGTTGTGATCCTTGAAAGTGTGATCCTCAGACATTACTACTTCCAGGTCCCTTACATTATTTTTCCGCTCTATTGTATGGCCGGAGTCAGTAGTATACTCTGTTCTAGTTATTGTCTCCTCCAGTTTTCCATAACGGAGTAGTTGGAATTTGTCCTCATTGAACATCATATTGTTTACCGTTGCCCACTGGAAAACTTTGTTTATATCTTCTTGAAGGTTAACCGCGTCCTCAGCAGATGACAGCCTCATGCAGATCCTAGTATCATCCGCAAAGGATGATACGGTGCTGTGGTGTATATCTCTGTTTATGTCTGATATGAGGATAAGGAATAAGATGGGGGCGAGTACTGTGCCTTGTGGAACAGAGCTCTTCACTATGGCAGCCTCCGATTTAACTCTGTTGACCACTACTCTTTGTGTTCGATTTGTTAGGAAGTTGAAGATCCATCTCCCCACTTTCCCAGTTATTCCTTTAGCACGTATTTTATGGGCTATTACGCCATGATCGCATTTGTCAAATGCTTTTGCAAAGTCTGTGTATATTACATCTGCATTCTGATTTTCTTCCAGTGCATCCAAGGCCATGTCATAGTGATCCAGTAGTTGTGAGAGGCAGGAGCGACCTGCCCTGAACCCATGTTGCACCCATGTTGCCCTGGATTGTGCAGATTTTGGGAATCCAGGTGATTTGCAATCCTGCTTCTTAGCACTCTTTCAAAGATTTTTATGATGTGGGACGTCAGAGCTATTGGTCTATAGTTCTTAGCTATTGCTTTGCTGCCACCTTTATGGAGTGGGGCTATATCCGTTGTTTTAAGTGACTGTGGAATTTCACCCATGTCCAAGCTCCTCCTCCATAGTGTACTTAGGGCACGCGAGAGGGGTTTCTTGCAGTTCTTAATGAAAACAGAGTTCCACGAGTCTGGGCCCGGGGCTGAGTGCATAGGCATGTTGTCAATGGTTTTTTCGAAATCTATCGGAGTTAGGGTAATGTCGGAAATCTGGCATACATTTATGGAGCTTTGAGGCTCATTCATGAAGAAATCATTTGGGTCGTCGATCCTCAGACCGATTAGTGGTTCACTAAACACAGAGTCGTACTGGGCAGCAGCCTTTATGATGTGTCCACTTGTGTAGCAGCGCTTTTATGATGTATCCACTTGTGTAGTAGCGCCTTTATGTGTCCACTTGTGTAGCAGCGCCTTCATGATGTATCCACTTGTGTAGCAGCGCCTTTATGATGTGTCCACTTGTGTAGCAGCGCCTTCATGATGTATCCACTTGTGTAGCAGCGCCTTTATGATGTGTCCACTTGTGTAGCAGCGCCTTCATGATGTGTCCACTTGTGTAGCAGCGCCTTTATGATGTGTCCACTTGTGTAGCAGCGCCTTTATGATGTATCCACTTGTGTAGCAGCGCCTTTATGATGTGTCCACTTGTGTAGCAGCGCCTTTATGATGTGTCCTCTTGTGTAGCAGCGCCTTCATGATGTATCCACTTGTGTAGCAGCGCCTTCATGATGTATCCACTTGTGTAGCAGCACCTTCATGATGTATCTACTTGTGTTAATTAAAAAAAAGATTCGCTGTTGCTCCCTTTTTATTCTTAAACTCTATTTTCTTTTGTTTCTTATTCTTTTTCTTCCTGTTTTTTTTTATCTTCGTCGTCTTCCATTCATGTTATTTTCCTCTCTCTCTTTCCCCGTTCGTGTATAAATCCGTATCCGCCTTGGCAATCCATCTCGAGGCAGCCGTTCGTGAAAGCCATAAACAGTTAGTTGGGTTGAGGTCAGTATTATGGAGGCTAAACCCACGTAATGGCACATGATAGGCCCTCCCACCCCCCCTAAACTCTCTCTCTCTCTCTCTCTCTCTCTCTCTCTTATTCTTTCTTTCCAAAATTTTGACACTGTATGTAGAAGTTTTGGCTTGCGGAGACGAACGAGGAGTGAGATTTCTCTTCAAGTGGGCTGAACGAAGTCATGGGGAGAGAGAGAGAGAGAGAGAGAGAGAGAGAGAGAGAGAGAGGTCTGTAGGCGCTGTACCTTGTGGGAAAACCACTTATCCTTATCTGACCGAGGCCAGAAAAAGAAGTTCACAGAAATTTGGCATTCTGCGCCGTGTCGGAGGGAGTGAAGGAGGAAGAGGAGGAGGAGGGTATTGGAGGAAGAGCAGGGGGAGGGTGGTGGTGTAGGAGGAGGAGGAGGAGGAAGATCGGGGGAGGGACGGGGGTGGTGGTGTTGTTGAGGAGGAAAGGAGGAAAAGGGGTCTTGGAGGAGGACTTGAAATATGTGAAGCAATATGCATATCTGGGCTGGACAAGGCGCCGTATCGTGTCATAACTCCGAGGGCCAGTCACATGATAGCGAGTGATGTATAGTTATTCAGACACTTGGCCCTGATTGGCTCCCCGCAGGCACGTGACTCAACCTGATTGGCTGTTTAGGGGGCCGTAAAGAAGGGTATAACCACACCTCTTTTTTTTTCTCTCTCTCCCTTTCTCTCTCTCTCTCTCTCTCTCTCTCTCTCTCTCTCTGCATTATCATTGCTGTTATCGTTTAATGTTATTTTCTCTTCTGAGCCTCACGTGGATTCCCACCAGTGTTGCTTGTTGCAGTAAGATCAACACAAGCAACAGTAACAGTCACAGCAGCAGCAGCTGCACCTGAAACACTAGGAACAGCAATATTAGCAGCAGTAGCAACAAAAATAATAGAAGCAAAAATGATGACAGCAAAGGCAACAGCAGCAGAATTAGAACGAATGACAGCAGGAGAAGTAACAATATCGTTACTTGTAATGAGCGAAACGTTGGCCCAACAACAACCTTATTCTGTAAAGTGTTTCTTCTTGGTCATAACAGCAGTTCCAGGAGCAGCAACAATAACAGCAATACTAGATACAGCACATACAGCAGCAGAAACAGCAGTACGGGAAGAAGCGACATCAACAGCAAAGACCAGCAGAAACAGAATAATAGCAGCAGTAATAATTTCGGCAGCACCGGAAGCAACAGCAGCAGCAGCGACAGTAACAGCAGGAGCACTACCAGTAGCAGCAGTTCCAGAGGCAACAACAATAGCCAGCAGCAGAAAGAAAAGCAGCAGTGCCAGAAGCAGCAACAGCATAAACACCACCAACAGGAAAAATAACAACAGCACCACTACAACTACCACTAGCAACAGTTCCAGCCAACAGTATAAACAGTAGTATTAGCAGCAACAACAACAGCAGTAGCACCAGCAATAGTACCAGCTGCAATAACACCAGCAACCGTAGCAGCTGCACTAGCACCAGCAACAGTAACGGCTGCAAGAAGAACAGAAGCGGAAACAACAGTAATAGCAACAGCAGTGGAAATCCAACCTACTGACCGACCGACAAGCCCTCAGACTCACTGACCAGCCGACAGACCGACAGGCCGAGCAAGCGGCCGGCAATCACGTATTAACAGTGTTGGCAGCCCCTGATCATGGTAATATTTTAAGTTAGGGAGGCAGTTTGGGCGAGGCTGATACGAGCGCCTATTGGCCTGGCCCAACTAGGGATGGTGTCCGGATTTTAAACGCCGTTTTGGGGTAAATACAATATATTTCAACGCCCTTCTCCGTTTTCTGTTGCTGTTTAACCTTGTCCTTGCTTATTTTGGTGGTGGTGGTGATGGTGGTTGTTGTGGTGGTGTTGGTGATTGTTGTGGTGGTGATGGTGGTTGTTCTGTTGGTGGTGGTGGTTTTAGTTCATGACTGAAGGGAATTAATCTTATTTGCAGTTGCAGGTTTGTAATTGCGTCGTGATCGGGCAAAAACAGTTGGAATTTTAAGGTTCCATAGGTCGGTTGCTAGCGCACTCAGCTCATACACACTGAGGTCCATGGTTCGATCTCTGGTACAAGTGGCAACATTAAAACGTGTTTCCATAAGACACCTGCTGTCTATGTTCACCTACTAGTAAAATAAGTGTCTGGTTGTTAGTTGACTGGTGTGGGTCGCATCCTGGGGACAAAACTGACCTAATTTGCGGGAAATTCTCTGCATAACAAGTGGCGTTGTATGTAGTAGTATGTCACTGATGTCAGCTATGGTCTGTATACCTTGTACTTGTACTTGTAGTAAATAAAGATTATTATTATTATTATTATTATTATTATTATTATTATTATTATTATCTGTTGTCATTGTCTAATACAGTTGACTGCCTCGCTCTTCTTAAACTGAAGACAAACGTCTTCAAGTCTCGGTGATGACCTGATCAATCAGGCTGTTGGTGCTAGCAGCAGTCAGTTCAACATTGACAACACTTGCTACTGTATTTTCTCCTGTTTTCGTGCTCTCTCTGGTAGACAGCTTCTCTTTGTCTTTTTTTTGTGTTATTATTATCAAAAAAATAGCGCTAAGCCTACAAGGGTCTTACAGCGCTTAGAAAACCCACAAGTTGAAGAATGAGACATTTGGGTATCTTTACTGAGGAAACGTTTCACCACACACTGGCTTCATCAGTCCAGCAAGACTGATGGACTGAACATATCGACTCCAGGCTAAGGGGACTGATTACCTCAAAGTCCTCTTTTTCTACCTTTCTTTTCCGTATCGGACTGAAGAAGCCACTGGCTGGCGAAACGTTTCCACAGTAAAGGTTCCCAAATATTGCACAAGTGTGTCATTGTACTTTGTTGTTGTTTCTCAAGGTATAAGAGTGTGTCCTCTCAGGCGCCTTCAAGGAGAACCTTCCACCGCTTGACACGATTTTATTTTCTTCCTCCAAATTTTCGTTTTTATTTCATTCACAGCACCAGGAGGACTTACCCGCTCGATTGCAAGTTTGTACTGTTGTCTCTTCTGTTTTATTGTCTTTCCTAGTGTCTGTCTCTCTCATTAACTCTGCCTGGTTTTATACCTATCTATACGCATTTCCCAATTTTCTCTGTTTCCGTCTCTCTTTCTTTTCTCTCCTCTCTGTTCTACCTTCTTTGTTCAGGCCCTCCTGTGTATATTTCCCCCCTCTGTATTTCCCTATTATTTCTCCTCCCTCTTCCTCTTCCATGTCCCTCCTTCCCTCTGTTTTCCTCTCCTTCTACCTTCTATCTCCCTCTTGCCTATCCTGTTTTCTTCCCTCTTGATTATCCATTTCATCTATTCCACTTTTAAGATTCTAAATATGAAGAGGTATTAGAAATGTGAATGAGGATATTACACACTACTATTTTATGAAACTCCGAGGTAAGAAGGTTGTAGGTATTGTAAGACTGATGAACGGCTGCCCGTCTTGCTGTGTAATAGCTGTCTTGTTGTCCACGAGCATGTGCCTACATGGGCAACCTAAATCTTGAAAAAAATGTGTACACAAGAGTAAGTAATGCGAGGCTTGCCAGTGCTGAAGGCTGCGCTACACAATAATCATAATAATAATCTATTTCTACAAGTACATGATATAACTTATACATACCATAGCTAACATCAGTGACAGTATATAAAATTCCCCTTGTTATTCAGAGAATTTCGGGCAACTTAGGTTAATTTTGTCACCAGGATGCGACCCACACCAATCACCTAACACCCAGGTTCCTACATACTGCTAGTTGAACATGGACAGCAGGTGTCTTAAGGAAACACGCCATAGCAGCTATAAGATTTGTTGGGATTTTCAACCAGGAGGGTTAGCCACTCAGGATACCCCATGAAAGTCGGTGCGTCAATGAGGACTGCCCGGCTTATTTCTATTGGCATCTTTTAAATCTTGTCCCCCAGGATGCGATCCGCAACAGTCGACTGTCAGCCAGGTACCTACTTACTGCTAGGTGAACAGGGACAGCAATTGTAAGGAAACACACAATGTTTTCACCCATGCCAGAGATTGAACCACAGACACTGTGCGCGAGGCGAGTGCGTTGTCAAACTACATGAAGTGCCAAGGCGAGAAATGAGCCGCACCGCATGGTCCTCAACCTTGTTAAGAGATTATAGATAAAATGGAGGGAAGTGGTCCAAGGAAGTGGAGCATACTCAAGGCGAGAAACAACGTGTGCCTGTTATAGTATTTTACAGTCTCCACGGTCACTAACAAGAACGAGATCATAATACTGATTGTTCAGATGTGCAACACTTGGGTATGCACGTGCAACACCTGGGTATACACCTGCAATACCTAGGTATATACCTGCAAAACTTGGTTATACACCTGCAACACCTAGGTATATACCTGCAACACCTGGGTATACACGTGCAACACTTAGGCATACACGTGCAACATCAGGTATACAACCTTGATGTACACCTGAAACACTTGGGTATACACCTGCAACTCCTATGCATACACCAGCAACACCTGGATTTACACCTGGGTATACACCTGCAGCTCCTGTGTCAGCATAGTTGCTGATCCCCTGTATATGTATATGTTATCTGAGTATCATAGTACCATCCATATGTTTTACATAGTTGACCCCTTGCTAGGCTCAGTGGCTAGCATGTGTGACGTCACACATGCTAGCCACTATGATACTCAGATAACTTATACATGCAAGCAGAAGGGTATACCAATTAGTAATTCCACAATCACTAGTGAACGTAGCTCTACAGCTAATTCATGATGTACCAGGTGTTGCACACCCTGGTATGGATCGTTCAGTAAAACAAGCCAGAATGAAATACTTTTGGCCACGTATGGCAACTGATATTTTCGAGTATATTAAGAAATGTAGTGTCTTTATGCAACATAAAGGAAATATCAACGGTCCAAATCCTATCCAGGTGTATCCCACCACGAGTGAACCGTGGGAAAGAGTTGCCATACATCTGTTAACCAATTTCCAATGTTCCCTCCAAGGTAACAAGCATCTGTGTGTTATGGTAGATCATTTCACCAGATATTGTGAGTTAGTTCCTATTGCAGATAAGACTGCCGAGACTGTAGCTAAAGCTTTCAAGGAGCGTATAATCTGTAGGCATACCACCCCTAAGTCCCTGGTAACAGATAATGGAGGTGAATTCTATAATGAGATTCTTGAAAATTTGTGTACCTTGTACAAGATCTCTAAACCCACCATTGTTCCTCATCATCCTGCCAGCAATGGGTTAGCAGAACGAACCAATAAGAAAGTACTTGATGTCTTGAGAGCCACTATCAATCCCAACAGTGAAACCTGGGATGAAGTTATACCTGATGTTCAATGTGCCATAAATTCTGCTTACAGTGCTTCAATAGGTGACACTTCACATTATGCGTTGTATGGTGTAGACAAGCGTTTGCCTTATGAGTTGTTATATTCTGCACCGAAACCCAATTACAACCCTCAAAGTGTTTTTAGAAGAATCCGCGAGACACTTCGTAAGTCAACAGCAGAATTTACAAGAGTAACTAATAGCCATGCTAAGCCAACCAAAGTTAAAGTGGGTTCGAGAGTAATGCTGACTAATTTCAGCAAAACATCTGTAATGCCTAAGCTCGATCAAAAGTTTGTTGGTCCTTATCAAGTAGCTGAACATATCAATGGCAATAAGTATAAGGTTAGAGAAATTAGTATTAGTCAGTATAAAGAATCGCATTTAGATTATTTGAAGTTAGTATGCAATGTTGAGGATGATATTTCTACCCAGACTAATGTGACAGACGCTGACAATCCTCTTGACTCTGTACCCTCTACCCCTAACACTCAGACGATCAACCTGAATGTCGTTATTCTTTGCATACATGACAAGTAATGAGAAACCCACAAGTATCTTTTGTAGATACTTGTTCAGATCTCCCTCAGTCAAGGCATGTTTTAGCCATTGCAAAAGAATTCGATCCTCCCAAAGACGATAACCATTCTGCGTATGTAAATCTTGACCTCGCAGAGTTGGGTTTAAATGTACATAGCCTGTATAATTAGATGATCCACTTGAATGAAGTTATCAAATGTGTGTTTATTATTAGCCAATCAGTTTTCAGAAATAATTTTTTTGTGTGTTCACGTTCCCTCCGAATTCTGAAATTTAGCAGTATGACCGGTGCGCACCTGATCTGTCTTTGCTATTAATTACTTTCACCTTTGTAAATATATATATTCTTCCTCAGAATCCGTAGAGTGCATGAATACAGATCGATTGATCAGTTCCATCTTTTATTATACTATGATTTGTTCTTATAATTCATAATGCATTGCGTTAACACCCATTATGATACCACCCATTACGATACCATCCATTAGTTATAAGTTACATATGTCTTTGCTATTGTATAGAATCAGCCCAGAGCCACCTGCCTGTTCAGCCTATAGCATAGTATGGTATGTCGAGACGACATATGTAACATGACCGAGCTGTCAGCATAGTTGCTGATCCCCTGTATATGTATATGTTATCTGAGTATCATAGTACCATCCATATGTTTTACATAGTTGACCCCTTGCTAGGCTCAGTGGCTAGCATGTGTGACATCACGTGATGCTGCATGTGAGCGTTGGGCGCTCTGCCTCTTCCTCACTCCACGCATAGGTCTACAACAGGCAACAGGGCAGAGGCTGGGCTCCCCTCTCACACTCTGCTAATATAAGTGTTAATTACATCCAACAAGTGTGTTTATCTCCAACCATTATATCTCCACGAACCCTCTCAACACCTGGGTATACACGTGCAACACCTGGGTATGCACGTGCAACACCTGGGTGTACACCTGCAACACCTGGGTGTACACCTGAAACACCTGGGTGTACACCTGCAAAGCTTGGGTATATCTGCAACACCTGGGTATGCAAGTGCAGCACCTGGGTGTACACCTCCTACACCTGGGTGTACACCTGCAACACCTGGGTGTACACCGGCAACACCTGGGTATACATCTGCAACACCTGGGTATACACCTGCAACACCTGGATATACACCTGCAACACCTGGGTATCTGTATTAGTTTATAGTTTCACTTACATATTACTATTATTAAAATCATAACTAAGCGCTAAGCCCACAACGGTCTTGCATAATAGGTTTCTTCATTCAAATACTACACTGGAGATAGTAGTAGTAGTAGTAGGTTTAGCAGTAGTTAAAGAGCAAAAAGGCACAATACCGTGGCTGGAATAACACTTACATAGGGGAGAGGAGCTTGTGACGACGTTTCGGTCCAATTTGTACCATTAACACAAAAGAGCGTCCTTGTCCCCTTCGCCTATATATACCGTTAGTGTGACTTGTAAATGATCCAAGTCGGCCCGAAACGCCATCGTAAGCCTCTCATATGTGTGGGTTGTTAGTAGTGGGAGTAGCAGCACTAGTATTGTCTTAACAACATTCGTGCTAGTAGTATGTCTAAATCCCATTTCTTTATGTTTCTAAGTAACATTATCAATACACCTGGTAATAATTATCTTCGGCGGTACATACACTAAAATTGGAACGATGCGTAGTGGTTCAGCATGGCTCCTGCGCGTTCCATAGTTTTTTTGAAGACCGGCCGCGGGGGCGCTGATCCTCAGGACACTCTCCAGGGACACTTTCCTGTGACGAAAACATTCTGGAGGTGAAAATATTTTAAGTAAATCAAAGCTAGAGAAATATAAGCAGTGAAAAATCTGCTTCATATTCGAGTAAGAGGGTGAGTACGGCATCACTGGAAATGTTGTTTGGTCCACTAAGATCTACGAGTGGCGTAGATGGTACTGCAACTCACAGTGATCCCTGCATACAACCTGGAAGTCGATCTCTGCGAGTCTTCAACAGAGATAGCTGCACCTGTGGACGTAGATTACATATGCGTGGACGTAAATAGAGGTCCGTGGACATACATAGGTGTGCGCTGTAACAAGGAGGACGCACTAGTGTTGTTGAGAGGTGAGGCGGCAAAGAATACACTCAGACTTAGCAACTCCAACGGGAAGGTGACAACAACTCCAGATATTGACAAAACAGTACAATGAGAAAACACAGTACACTAACTTAAGAGGATAATACTACTACCAGGGAGAGAAAAGTCAAGTTGACTGGTCTACACGTAACTACCATTCACTAGCGTACTTAGAAGAGTTGGCCGCGAGGCGGCGCTCATGTCAACATACCTCTGCAAAATATTGTATCCCACAGTCAAACGACTTAACACCGATTACTAACGCATTCACACTGTAGTTTATATATATATATATATATATATATATATATATATATATATATATATATATATATATATATACATATACATATATATATATATACATATACATATATATTATATACACACGCACGTACCGCTATAGTCTAGGGCCTAGATCACAGCTGTCTAGACAGGAATAGTGATAGTTGTACAGAATTTAAGATGTTCTCGTGAAAGAACTTCGTCAGGGACTGTGTACTCATATACTATCATGTACTCGCATGTGCTCTGATGTACTCATATATACTCTCATGTACTCCCATTCCGTTCTCTCACTTTCACCCAACGCTCATGTTCACACCGAACACACGCAGGAGAGAGTGAGGAGAGTGAGAGAGGGGGGGATGAGGGGGGATTATAGGATTAAGGGGCTTTGTGGATTTTGGTAAGATTAAAGAGAGGGTAAGGTACCCAGACCTGTATCTGCCTGGGAAAGGGAGGGAGTTAGGAGAGGGAAGGAGAGGGAGTAGAGGGGAAAAGGGGGAGGGTAGGAAGAAGGGGAGAAGAGGAGGTAGATAGATTAGGGGCCGAGTTGAAGGAAACGAATGTAGAATGGAGGAAAGAAAGAAGAAAAGAAGAGGATGAAGGTACGTGGAAGAGAGAGAGAGAGGAGATGATAAAAGAGGGAGCTGTGATGGCGTGCGATAACAGTGGAGTGAGGGATGTCTTGGGATTAGGATTCGAACTTAGGATTAGGGAGGGAGGGAGGGAGGGGAGAATTGGATTAAGGGAGTGCTGAGAGAGAGGGAAGGAGGGAGGGAGGGGAGAGGGAGAAGGGGAGGATTATGTGTGTTTCATTAGTTTCATTTCGTTGTAGGAGGGAATGAGGGAGGAAGAGAAAGAGAAGGAGAAGAAGAGAGAGGGAAGGAAGGAGGAAGAGAGAGGGAAAGAGGGAGGAAGGGAGAGGGAAAAGGGGATGGAAGGATTGGAGAAGTACCGAGAGGTACAAGGAATGAAGAATACAAAAAGTATATATATAGAAGGGGAAATTATAGACAATGACGATAATGTATAAAGAGGGAGGGAGGCAGAGAGGGAGAGGATCGGTCTAGGGGAGGGAAAGGAAATTATAGGGAGAGGGAGGGAGATAGGAAGAAAGCAGAGAAATAGTAGAGAGAGAGAGAGATAAATGAATGAAGGTAGGACTACACTTGTGTTTTGCTGCACCTCCTAGCAGGCTACACTGTGTTGATACACCTCCTAGGAGGCTACACTGTGTTGATACACCTCCTAGGAGGCTACACTGTGTTGATGCACCTCCTAGGAGGCTACACTGTGTTGATACACCTCCTAGGAGGCTACACTTATGTGTTGCTGCACCTCCTAGCAGGCTATACTGTGTTGATACACCTCCTAGGAGGCTACACTGTGTTGCTGCACCTCCTAGCAGGCTACACTGTGTTGATACACCTCCTAGGAGGCTACACTGTGTTGATACACCTCCTAGGAGGCTACACTTATGTGTTGCTGCACATCATAGCAGCCTACACTGTGGAAACATAAACACATATGCAGTTTAATGTGATCCTTTATTGACAACGTTTCGCCCACACAGTGGGCTTTTTCAAGTCATAAACACATCTACCTGGGGTGGAAGGTACGGGAGTATTTATAGTCAGGTTCAGAATGTTGAGGTCAGGTGGAGAATGCTGCATCTGATGATCTACCGGGTGGGTTACCTGGAGGTTATTCCGGGGATCAACGCCCCCGCGGCCCGGTCCATGACCAGGCCTCCCGATGGATCAGGGCCTGATCAACTAGGCTGTTACTGCTGGCCGCACGCAGTCCAACGTACGAGCCACAGCCCGGCTGATCCGGCACTGACTTTAGGTATCTGTCCAGCTCTCTCTTGAAGGCAGCCAGGGGTTTATTGGCAATTCCCCTAATGCTTGATGGGAGGCTGTTGAACAGTTTTGGGCCCCGGACACTTATGGTGTTTTCTCTTAGTGTACCAATGGCGCCCCTACTTTTTATTGGGGGCATTTTGCATCGCCTGCCCAGTCTTTTACTTTCGTAGGGAGTGATTTCTGTGTGCAGATTTGGAACCATTCCTTCCAAGATTTTCCAAGTGTAGATTATGATATATCTCTCCCTCCTGCGTTCCAACGAGTACAAGTCAAGTGCTTCCAAGCGTCCCCAGTAGTTAAGGTGCTTGACAGAACTTATACGTGCAGTAAAGGATCTCTGTACACGCTCTAGATCTGCGATTTCACCTGCTTTGAATGGAGATGTTAATGTACAGCAGTATTCCAGCCTAGAGAGAACAAGTGATTTGAAAAGGATCATAGAGTCTTGGATAGAGTCTTGGGTAGCTTGGCAGGGATATTGGACAAGTTGTGAGTAGACCTTCTGTAGTGTTCTATGTTCTCATGTGGGATAGCGATGAAGAAGTTTCTTGGCGAGTGGTTCAGCTATGTTATAGAAGCCATTGTTCTGGTTGAAATTGTTGTATTGGTGTTTTGAAATACGTGTTTGGAGGTCTCTTGATGTTTCGCCCACGTATAATATGTTGCAGTCATTACAAGGGATTATGTACACCCCTGCAGAGGATGGAAGCTTGTCCTGTCTACTACTGGTGATGTCCTTGATGGTCGTGGTTGTGGAGGTAGATACTTGGAATGATGTATTGGAAAAGATGTTGGAAACACGTTTGGCAATGGAGTTGGTGGGGAGGACTATGTATCTCTTCTCGGCAGTGTCTTCTCTGGGTGTGTTGAAGATGTTTAATGCCCGCCGTCTGCAGTCTCTGATGAAGTGACGAGGATAGTGGAGTTTAGAAAATACTTGTTCAATTATAGTGTATTCTTCCTCAAGGAACTCATTGCTGCAGATTCTGAGTGCACGCAGGAAGAAGCCTATAATTACACCACGTTTAGTTTTGGTGTCGTGGTGAAAGTAGAAGTGGAGAAGATCGTTTTGGTTGGTTGGTTTTCGATAGACTGTGTGGGCGAAACGTTGTCAATAAAGGATCACATTAATCTGCATATGTGTTTATGTTTCATTGTGTCGGTATGTTATACCATTTATTTTCAGGCTACACTGTCTTGATACACCTCCTAAGAGGCTACACTTATGTGTTGCTGCACCTCCTAGCAGGCTACACTGTTGATACACCTCCTAGCAGGCTACACTGTGTTGATGCACCTTCTAGCAGGCTACACTGTGTTGATGCACCTCCTAGCAGGCTACACTGTGTTGATGCACCTTCTAGCAGGCTACACTTGTGTGTTGCTGCACCTCCTAGCAGGCTACACTTCTGTGTTGTTGCACCTCCTAGCAGGCTACACTGTGTTGCTGCACCTCCTAGCAGGTTACATTTGTGTGTTGCTGTACCACCTAGCAGGCTACACTGTGTTGCTGCACCACCTAGCAGGCTACGCTGTGTGTTGCTGCACCTCCTAGCAGGCTACACTTGTGTGTTGCTGCACCTCCCAACAGGCTACACTGTGTTGCTGCACCTCCTAGCAGACTACACTTGTGTGTTGCTGCACCTCCTAGCAGGCTACACTTGTGTGTTGCTGCACCTCCTAGCAGGCTACACTTGTGTGTTGCTGCACCTCCTAGCAGGCTACACTCGGTGTTGTTGCACCTCCTAGCAGGTTACACTTGTGTATTGCTGTACCACCTAGCATTCTACACTGTGTTGCTGCACCTCCTAGCAGGCTACACTGTATTGCTGCACCTCCTATCAGGCTACACTGTGTGTTGCTCTATCTCCTAGCAGGCTACATTGTGTGTTGATGCACCTTCTAGCATGCTACACTGTGTTGATGCACCTCCTAGCAGGCTACATTTTGTGTTGCTGCACCTCCTAGCAGGATACTGTGTGTGTTGATGCACCTCCTAGCAGGCTACACTGTGTGTTTCGGTAACCACACACACACACACACACACACACACACACACACACACACACACACACACACACACACACACACACACACACACACACACACACACACACACACAAACACACACACATGCACACACACATAAACACACACACACACACACACACACACACACACACACACACACACACACACACACACACACACACACACACACACACACACATACAGACACACACACACCCATGTACAGGATTTCACACCTTCCTGTGAAGTGACCCTGTAACCCTTCCTTCCCCCCCCCCCGCCTTTCTCCCTCTCCTTTCCTCTCTCTTCCTCTCTCTCTCTCTCTCTCTCTCTCTCTCTCTCTCTCTCTCTCTCTCTCTCCCCTTTCTCTCATCCTCTCTTCCTCTCCATCTTCCTCTCTCTCTTCCTCTCTCTCTTCCTCTCACTCTTTCTCTCTTCCTCTCTCTTCCTCTCTCTCCCTCTCCCTCCCTCTCCCTCTCTCTCTCCCCCTCTCTCTCTTCCTCTCTTTCTCTCTCTCTTCCTCTTCTCTCTCTCTCTCTCTCTCTCTCTCTCTTCCTTTGTCACTCCCCCCCTCTCTTACCTTTTCCCTCTCTCTCACTTTCTCCCCCTTTTCCCCTCCTTTTACCCTCCCCTTCTCTCTCTTTCTCCCTCTCTCTTCCTCTTCTCTCTCTCTCACTCTCTCCCCCTTTTTCTTTTTCACTTTCTCTTTTACTAAAAAAAAAAAAAAAATATGGTTGGGACTCGCAGGAATCAGGGATCAGATGACAATGGTACTGGTAGGGAGGAATGGATGGAGGAGCAGTGGAAAAGGATAGAGCAAGAATGGAAGAGAAAATTAGGAGAGCTTTCTGAAAAAATGGAGAAAGAGCTCTCTGTGAAATGGGAAAAGAGGTTGGAGAAGGAGACGAAGAATTGGGAGGCACAAGTCGAAACTGCAGTAGCCAGGGTAAAGGTCCTAGAATTTGAGGTAAACAGGCTGAAGCAAGTCTCAGGGGTAGTGACCAGAGAAGACACACCATACGAAGCTGAGAGGCTGAACAGGAAGGAAGGAGATATGAAATATGCTAAGGTCCTATCAGCCTGCAAAGAAGGGCCAGGAAGTGGAAGGGAAGAGCAGATGGGTGCAGATGGAGAGGGAGATAGGTCGAATGCTGAGGCACAACCATGCTACCAAGAGCCACTGGAAAAATCAAGGGAGAAAATGACCACATACAGACAGGAACCAGAGTCACAGAGGGAGAGGCAATGGGAGGAGGAAAGGGCAAAATCAGTGTTTATCCATGGGCTTCGGGAGAGAGAGGAAAGGACACACACTGAAAGACGGCAAGAAGAAAGAAAGGAGATTGAGAAAATCATCACGGAAATAGGGGGAGAAGACATGGATGAGATTGTAAATTTTCAGAGAATAGGGGGGTACTTGAAGGGGAGAAACCGACCGTTCAAGCTGATTCTCAGGACAGAGACAGTGCAGAACAGGATCCTCCAAGATAAACCACGGTTGAGAAGCTCGGAAGAGTACAAGAAGGTGTTCCTAGACAGAGACAGAACAAAAAGAGAGACAGCAGCTGAGGGAGAGGACAAAAAAGCGAAAGGAGCTAGGAAAGGAGACAAGGATGGAACCAGCAGAGGTCAGTCAGAGCAGAACAGAGCAGCACGAGCAAGCACACACACAACTATCCTCAGAACCCCACAACCTATCACACCATCCCAACACACAATACAATCCATACCCACAGCTTCCACCCAACCCCCAACCATAGAATCCCACAGTATACTACCAGGTCTCCCACCCCCACAGGCCCCCCAAACCACAGTGTTGGAAAGGAAACTGAAGGTATGGTACACAAACGCTGATGGAATAACAAACAAGTGGGAGGAGTGGCACGAAAGAGTCAAAGAGGCATCACCAGACATCATAGCAATCACAGAAACCAAGCTTACAGGTATGATAACAGATGCCATCTTCCCAACGGGATACCAGATCCTGAGGAAAGACAGAAGGAACAGGGGGGGGGAGGAGTGGCATTGCTGATCAAACACCGATGGAATTTTGATGAGCTGGAGAGAGGAGGCAGCGGAGAAGAAAGTGATTGCATAACGGGAACGCTTCACTCTGGAGGTCCCAAGGTGATAATTGCAGTGATGTATAACCCACCACAGAACAGCAGGAGGCCAAGGCAAGAGTATGACGAGAGCAATAGAGCGATGGTTGACACACTGGCTGCAGTGGCCAGAAGAGCTCATACATGCAGGGCAAAGCTCCTGATCATGGGCGACTTTAACCACAAGGAGATCGATTGGGAGAACTTGGACCCACATGGGGGCCAAGATACATAGAGGGCTAAGATGATGGAGGTGGTACTGGAAAACTTCATGTACCAACACGTAAGGGACACTACAAGAGAGAGAGGAGAGGATGAACCAGCAAGACTGGACTTAGTATTCACCTTGAGTAGTGCAGATATTGAGGACATCACATATGAAAGACCCATTGGGGCCAGCGATCATGTGGTTTTGAGCTTCGAATACACAGTAGAGCTACAAGTGGAGGGGGAACCAGGAAGGCCAGGACGAATGAAACCAAACTACAGGAAAGGGGACTACACAGGAATGAGGAACTTCCTGAATGAGGTTCAGTGGGACAGAGAACTGGCAGGGAAACCAGTTAATGAGATGATGGAATATGTAGTCACAATGTACAAGGAGGCTGAGGAGAGGTTTGTACCCAAGGGTAACAGGAATAATGAAAAAGCCAGGATGAGCCCATGGTTCACTCAAAGATGCAAGGAGGCAAAAACCAAGTGTGCTAGGGAATGGAAGAAATATAGAAGGCAAAGGACCCAGGAGAATAA